>NC_085137.1:187672590-188272590 GCF_035046485.1 Aedes albopictus
CACACATGCAAAGAAGCCCTCAAGAACGAGCGATGTGAGTGATCGATGAACCTGGCGCTTTCATCAACTGCCTGATGGGGTGGCACTCTTTGGCTACACAGAGACAAAGGAAAAAATAAAATGGTGTAATGTGCGCGCCAAACCAAAAATATCGCTATCAAAATCAAAAATAATCTGCGCTCAATTAAATTTCTCTAGCGATTTCTATGAAAGCCAGTATTAAAACTGTTGATTATTGCACTTTTTTCACTATGCTGCGACGCGCAGCTCACAAATGGTATTATAAATAGCACAATGCAGCTTTTCTTCTAAGAGAAAAAAAAACACACACACACACACAAAAGCTGCGAACAAAAGATGCGCACCAAAGAATGTAGGATGCAAATTACAAAATGGGAATCTCCTAGCACAACCCAAGATAAATGCACTTAAATTTTCACTATAGTTGTGATGCTAGGGCGAAATTAAATTCCTTCACGATTTTCACGAAATTTCACTCGCGAAACTCCACTTACGTACTTACTCCTCGTCGCTAGCTGAAATATCTTCAATCTAAGGCAAAGCGGAAAAGCGCGGCGGACTATGACCTCCTGAGATACCGTGATAGTTCAGTGGCAGCAGAGATAAGTCAGAGTTGTCTCGAGTATAAAACGTAACTCAAGCTTTATTCAAGTCCATCCACAGCTGTTAGTAATATTCCCTTTTTCTCTCTGAGCGCAATGTTATCTTTCTCTCTGCTCAGCAACCTTGCTCATAATAGGATCAAGGCTACGGCAAGGAGGAGGCCTATTGCTTTGCTCATAAACCGAGTGAGACTTTGCAGTTAGAAACATCGAAAAGTTCAGAAGCAGGTCTAGTTAGTGGGGTCCAGGGCAGGGAAATCACACTCCACTTCTCAAAAGTTACTTTACACGGAAGCTACAAACCAAGAACGAATAGGAATAATTCCAAAGGACTACTCAACGGCAACTCTAACAACCAAATAATGGTTCAGGACACGATAATCAATAAGGTAGTCGAGATGAAGGGAACAGCAGTAAAATCGATAGCAATAAAACAAACATCGCGGTAATTAATCGCCTTGATCAGACCACAGCGGATTAATTAAAGAGCATATTTAACTTTCAGCAATCAAGTGTACGAGGGAAAGCTCTTAGCGGTTGACGAAAAGGATAGGTATTTCAAGATCGAAATCCAATGAGGAGATTATGACATTCATAGACACCCAGAACGATCTAAGCACGGACTCTTGGAGAGTTCTCCAGAGGACTACACCGCTCCCTATTAAACTACAATCCTGATTCGAAACCATCCGATAGCCGGTACTACAATAGCCAATCTAGACAGCTTGTTTGCGTCTGGAGGCATTGTTCTTCGGATGATGGATAGCACATCGATCGTAGACTACATCAGAGTTCAGGTAGCAGATGGGATAGATTGCAGAGGCGTTTAGGATCATACGAAAAGGGTTGGAGAGTCGGATGTAATGACGTCACTTTAGCATTCGGGTATATAACAGTGTGATTGGGAGATTGCAGGAGAGATTTAGGGCACCATATAGGGTAGAAGCTTCAGTTTTGGCCAGTCCGCAGTTTTGGCCATAGTGCGGTATTGAGCCTGTTGGGATCGAAATCGGCGTAAATTATTTTTTGCAATTTCTCATCGTAATAGGCTGTTTTACCTCACGCATATCTGACAGGAAAACGCCTACTTTCCCACACCAAATTGACAGTGCTGTAATGGTTCATTACAGCACTGATTTGCGTTGCGTAATGAACCATTACAGCACTGTTTCAGTTTTGATCAACTTCTTGATGCTTTCTGGATGAAGTTTTGAAAAATTTTGACAACTGCACAGTATAACCTGCTATGATCAGATTTTCTTAAACATGTCTATGAGCATCAGTATGCAGTTTGATGAAAAAGTTTTGTTTGAAACTTCCCTCAAGCGGTAATTTATGAACTTGCAAAAAACGTTGTACGCAACTCGGTGCAGAACTCGATTTTTACAGCACTCGTCGTAATTATCCAACTCGGCAAGCCTCGTTGGATAAATGTACGACTCGTGCTGTAAAAATCGTCATTCTGCACCTTGTTGCGTAAACTACTATTTTGCAATTTCTCATCGTAATAGGCTGTTTTACCGCATGCCAATCTGCCAGGAAAAGGCCTACTTTCCCACACTAAATTAGCAGTGCTGTAATGGTTCATTACTGCACTGATTTGCGTTGCGTAATGAACCATTACAGCACTGTTTTCAGTTTTGATCAAATTCTTGATGGTTTCGGGACGCAGGTTTGAAAAAATGTGACAACTGCACAGTATAACCTGCTATGATCAGATTTTCTTAAACATGACTATGAACATCGGTGTGCAGTTAGGTGAACAATTTTTGATAAAAACTATCCTGAAGTGGTAGTTTATGAAATTGCAAAAAGCGTTGTACGAAACTCGGTGCAGAACTCGATTTTTACAGCACTCGTCATAATTATCCAACTCGGCAAGCCTCGTTGGATAAATGTACGACTCGTGCTGTAAAAATCTTCATTCTGCACCTTGTTGCGTAAACTACTATTTTCACTAGTAGATCTTCATACAGTGGCACGGTAAAGGCTGGGTATGCTGCGCAATTCAGATCCCATTGTGATCAGCTAGCCTCTGCCCAGCAACTCCTATCCCTACCTCCACGCGGTACCGGCCGGAAACTATGAGCAACCTTAGGGAAGATCGGGTAACCAACCCCGGTGGGAACTTTGGTCGTAGGCTGACAGGGAAGGGGGGGGGGGGGTTTGCTTCGGTAAACCTGAGCGTCTGTTCTCCAGGAGGAGCGGCTCACAACAGCGTCTGATCCCCATGTTAGGGGCGGCTGATCTACGTCCGAGTGTCAGGGAAGGACTCTAAGCTCAAGCCCTAGGAGCAAACCGTAAAAAAAACCATTGTAACGGAAAATCAGCAACAGAATAATACGAACCGATACCAACGGCAACGACCCCGGCGAACAAAAAGGACTTGCGATTGGAAACTCGGTACGTGGAACTGCCGATCTCTCAACTTCATTGGGAGCACCCGCATACTCGCCGATCTACTGAAGGACCGCGGGTTTGACATCGTAGCGCTGTAGGAGGTGTGTTGGACAGGATCCATGGTGCGAACGTTTAGAGGTAATCGTACCATCTACGAGAGCTGCGGCAACACACGCGAGCTGGGGACAGCTTTCATCGTGATGGGTGATATGCAAAGGCGCGTGATCGGTTGGTGACCGATCGACGAAAGAATGTGCAGGTTTAGGATCAAGGGCCGATTCTCCAACTTCAGCATAATAAACGTGCACAGCCCACACTCCGGAAGCACTGATGATGACAAGGACGCATTTTACGAGTACGATCGCAGCTGTACTCGACGTCAAAATCATCATAGGAGATTCAAACGCTCAGGTAAGCCAGGAGGAGGAATTCAGACCGACGATTGGTAAGTTCAGCGCACACCAGCAAACGAACGAAAACGGCCTATGACTCATTGATTCCGCCACCTCCAAAAATATGGCCATACGTAGCACCTTTTTCCAACACAGCCTAACTTATCGTTACACCTGGAGATCACCACAGCAGACGGAATCTCAAATCGAACACGTTCTGTTTGACGGACGGCACTTCGACATTATCGACGTCAGGACCTATCGTGGCGCCAATATCGACTGCAACCACTATCTGGTGATGGTCAAACTGCGCCCAAAACTCTCCGTCATCAACAATGTACGGTACTGGCGACCGCCACGGTACAACCTAGAGCGACTGAAACAACCGGATGTCGCCTCAGCATACGCGCAGAATCTCGAGGCCGCGTTGCCAGACGAGGGCGAGCTCGATGAGGCCCCTCTAGAGGACTGCTGGAGTACAGTGAAAGCAGCCATCAGCGACGCAGCCGAGAGCACCACCAGGTACGTGGAACGAAATCGACGGAACGAATGGTTCGACGAAGAGTGCAGAACGGGTTTGGAGGAGAAGAACGCGGCGAGGGTGGCAATGCTGCAGCAAAAGACTCGACAGAACGTGGAACGTTACAAACAGAAGCGGAAACAGCAGACCCGCCTGTTTCGGGAGTAAAAGCGCCGCCTAGAAGAAGCGGAGTGCGAAGAAATGGAACTGCTGTGCCGTCCCCACGAAACACGGAAGTTCTATTGAAAGCTCAACGCATCCCGCAACGGCTTCGTGCCGCGAGCCGAAATATGCAGGGATAAAGACGGAGGTACAGGGGGTGGCCAAAATGTTTGGGATAGGCAACTTTTTTTCTCTCACAAAAAAGTTCAACATGGTGTAACTTTTCATAGAGTGCACACACCAAAAATCAATTTAAGATTTCAGCAAAATGCTTTGCTGAATCCCAATCAGCAAACATGAACTTTACTGAAAAAATCAGTAAACCGACTGTGTTTGCCGAAAGCCAGCAAAGTCGTCTGAATTTCTGAAAATTCAGTAATTTTTTCCGACAGCTCGCCACCTCGACCAGCCACCTGTCAAAATAGAAAAAAAACATGGCTGTGTACACCACTTATTCCATCGATGCCTAAATCCAGTATTATTCGAGGAGTGTTTTCGTTGTAAAGTGTTTTAAATGCATGATTCAACAGTACTATCCCTCCATGCAGGTATGTATCAATATTCAACGCAAATAACTGTTATTATATTCGTATCTTTCTTCTTTTAGACGATACAATGTCCGCAATTGCAAGCATCCGAATATCAACGGATCCAACGACATTCCCGTGATCTTCTGAAGCATCCGGTCTCACTACCAACAACTCATCCAACTTCCACAAATATTGTACTTTTTTTAAATCAATTTTCAATAAAACTGAAAATCAAATAAATCTTTACCTTGTTAATCGAATAAATCAGTTAATTCCAAAATTAAAAACGGGTTTTCATTATTTTGATTTTTTTGCTGAAATCCATCAGCAATGTGCTGCCGAATCCCACGCCGGTCGAAATCACTGAGTTTTCAGCAATCCGCAACAATTTGCTGATTTTTTTCAGTAAACTTCTGTCATTCGCGATGACATCCGAAATTGCTGAAAATTTCAGTAATTTTTATTGCTGAACGGATTGCTGAAATTTCAGCTCGGCAAAATTCAGCAAAACTTTGCTGATTTTCAGCGAAAAAAATTTGGTGTGTAGTGTACGGCAGCGAGCTCCCATGTCATCCATCGTGGTCGTCACCTAGTGGCAGCCCCGATCGACACCAGCCGGTCGGTAGGTACGGATTAACCCCCATTCGGGTTATTGCACACTGTCACACTGGACTACGTATCGCTCTGGCCATACCAAGTGCACCGTCGGTGGAAGCTTAAGATGGCGTTTCTTAGGCGAAGCATGTTCTAACATCAGTGAGGACTCACCACCTTTGGCATCGCAAGGTGACCGAGCATCATGTGCGCTGCACACGAACTGTTCAAGCGGGGTTTGCCTAGGCGTGGCGGGGGTTCAGCAGTGGGCTCTGCTGGGCCCCTTCAGAAATCCCTTCACATCCGGAAGCATCAACTCTGTTCAAGCGAACCGGCACCGCTTCCAAAGTGCCACAGCCTAGCCAGGGGTGCCTCGGGCACATCAGGAGCGATGTCAGTAAGCTCCTGATTACGATATACTGGCGCGCGACGTTACTGGTCAATGAGATGGTACACTCTAAGACAGTGGTGCTCATCCTGCGGCCCGCGGGCCGCATGCGGCCCTCCAAGCCTTAAGATGCGGCCCACGGAGTACTTTAGGACGAATCGAAATTTTTGAACGATTATTTGAAATAACTCGTTAAATTAATTAAGAAATCAAACAAAAAAATGCTGATCGATTTGCACAGTGTTGAACACAAATTAAATGGTAAATAAACAAAAAGAACAAGTAAGATCCGAAATCGCAACTCCGAAATATTTCGGCATTTCAGCAAAGTCACAAAGCCAGCTTATAGTTATTTATAAGTGGTACGAATAAAATGAAAGTTTGTTAAACATGCAATCTTGAATCATTTAAAAAAAAGTTACAGTTTTCAAGCGCAGTCGATGCAACGCTGAGCAAATATTTCACATTTCGCCTTCCCGAAGAACACAAAAACACAAAGCACGAAGTTTTTGACAAAATTATCAACAAATCTCAACTTGGTTGCCAATATTGTTTAATTTTCGCTGCATGTTTAAATTTCCATTATAAGACTCACACATTTTTCGAAACAAAACTTACGAATCCAATTTGAATTGTCCAAGCGAAACTCCTGACCGAACTTAAAGAAAAAAATCTCAGGCGAGATTCATAAAGTGTCTCCTGTGCCCTTTTGGAGAAGCTTTTGGATACATTTTTGGAGGAACTCCAGGAAATATTATTGGAGAAAATTTTTAAGCAATTCTAAGCGAAATATATGGAGAAACTCAAATCGTCCTGGAGTAAATAAATCTGAAGAAACTCAATGAGAAAGTTGTGGCGATACTGCATGGAAATTATAGGAGCATCTCTTAGAAAAATGTTCTGGTGCCACTCTAACAGGAATTTCTTAAACAACTTTCCTCGAACAACAAAAAGAGAATTTTCAGGAGTAACTACAAACAAGATTCCAGGACCAACTGCATCAAAACACAAAAGATGTCTAGAACTCCTGAGAAAAATTTGAACAATAAGTTTGAAGCAATTTATAAGGAAGTATTTCATCAACTTTAGAAGAGGCTTATGGAAAAAATTTACTAAAATCTTCAAGAAACCCCTGGTAATTTTTCGGAAAAATCCGGAGGCTATTCTAGGAAAAATTCTTGGAAACGATTAATGAGGAATTCCTGAAGTAACTTCAAGGCAGTTCCAAAGTCAAATCTAAGAGGAGTTCTTGGAGGTGTTCCAAGAAAATTCTAGAAAAACTAAAAGAAACTTCAAGAAATTTCTCGAAAATCTTCTGGAACAACTCTACAAGAAATCTCAGGAGAAATTTGAGCAAACCTTTTTGGAGCGATTCAAAAGAAATTCTTGTAAAAGCTGCTTGACAAGTTCTTGAAGTGGCTTCAAGGCAATTCTAGGGGCAACTTCTAAATTGTATGTTTGAATTTCAATTTGAAGCTCAAGCGTTTTTCTCAACCAAACTTAGAATCTAAATTGAATTTCACAAAGAGCAATAGATTATAAAGTTTGATCCTTACACAAGTTCTGAACAGTTCAGATTTTTAATAAATATGCTTAAGAATTGTTCATTTTGTTGTTTTTGTGTATCGATGTTTTATGCGGCCCGCAGGTCGATCCCGAATTGCAAATTTGGCCCGCGGTATCCTCCAGCCTGAGCACCACTGCTCTAAGAGGACCGCGGAGTAGAGGAGTGCTGGTGGTGACGGCATTCTATCCTCTTAGTAGGGCCGGGTGACACTGACCTGAAACGACGGATGGGCTAATGTCGGAGCCGCCTTCCGTCCCATAAAACCTTGGCAAGGCCTTAGAGTACGTTCCCGAACTGTATCCAGCTTAGGAAACTAACTGGGTGGAGGTAGGTTCAGTTGAAGTATCCTGATTTGCGCTGATCCTGGCTCTGAGCTCAGGTCCCATAAGGGCCTGTGCCAACCCGTGGGTGGCCTCCCTGCTTGCATAGATAACCACCGGGATCCTTGGGCGACTACTTCAGTGGCAGTGAGGGATAGCGGCTCTAAGGGGGACCCTTACAGCAGTGATGGAAACGTATTTGATTAGGGAATCTGAGAACGTGGAGGGTGAGGTGATCAACCCGTTCGCGAAAAGCGGACTGGTCAGATCACCAACGCAGGCGTCGAGGGTAGAATCCCCGCAAGTGTCGGAGTACGGCACTCCGAGGGTCGGGTCGGCAATAGAGGACACGCAGATGAGTGGAGCAGAGCTCACGCGTGCGCTGACTCGCAACAGGGATGGACTTCCGAAGCTGCTGGTGGTCTCCGAACAGCTCGACGAGCTGATCGGATACACCAGTGGGCGGAACAACATCAGTAAAGACCTTAAAAAAGGTCTGCTGAGGCTCCGCGATTCGGTCGCCCAGGCCCGGAGGGAGTACGATCTCCTGTTTGATCGTAGTGCGGGTAGAGAGGAGAGGTCCACGCAAACGGACCGCTCCTCCACAGAGAGTGTGTGCAAGGTGCAGCCAGGTGGGGCTGCAGAGAGTGGAAAAATCTCGGCCCAAACCAAACGGCCGAGATCGATGGATGTGGAGCGGCCGGTGAGTGGCAAACGCCCGCGTAGTGCGAGTAACGCCAAGCCGGTCGCGAAACGGGCTCGGGGCAAAGAGCCGAAACCCCGAGGCGAGACTGCTAAGAGCGGTAGCAGTGATCAACCGGTCCAAGGGAAGGTGAAACCTTGGATCACGGTTGGCAAGAGAGGGCGCGTAGAAAGAGAGAAGGTTTTGAGCAAAACCAAGGCGAAGCCGGCGCGTAAGCGTACGACGTGCTCCACCTCCAAAGGAAATGGCGGGCCGACCAACAGTTAGTCGAGTTGGCCCCCTAGAGATATGCCGAGTGTGATGGCTGACAGATGAGCGTGAGTGCGAAAGCACAGTCCCCCCCTCCTCTACGAAGTAATCCCTAACGGGCGTGCCGCGGAGCAAGGTCAGGTAGTGCAGAATGTGGTTTTCCTACGGTGTTGCTAACCAACAGGTTTCCTCATTCTATAAAAAAAAAAAAAAAAAATACCAAGTGCACCGAGTGCACCGCTTGGTCGTTCGGTGGTAAAGTGCTACCTCGACCGCAATGACGACCGACCGCGCTGATGTGGTGTATGGCAGCGAACTCATATAACACCCATCATTGTCGTCACTTAGTGGCAGGCCCAGGCCCTTTTGCATGCGAACCAGAAAAGAAAAACGGAACCTTAATTCTCTGATAGGTTTCAACGGTCGGACAATCCTGCACTTAACAGATGGTCTCGTTCGGGAGTGGCGTTTAATCCATCCTACCAACTTATCAAAACGGAAATCAGCTAGGAGGGTTCCCAATATTTTTCTAAGTGAACTACTTTACATTCTGCATAGTTGTTTGTATGGATTATGCTCATTATTAGTTGCAAATACACGTTGACTTACCTAGATTATTCTAATATACGACACACAACGAGACTCAATACCGCTGCTGGAATCCACCCTGCTGGGGATTGTTGAACATCATTTGCTGCTGCTGCTGTTGTTGTTGCTGCTGCTGCTGCTGTTGAGCAGCGGCAGCAGCTGCTGCAGCTTGCTGAGCCTGCTGAACTTGGTAGTCCTGCTGGTTCATACCGTTGCCCGGCTGACCGTTCGGGCCAGACATTCGTACCCGTTTGGCGGCACTGTGATCCATACCACTGGACTGAGCCTGTTGTTGCTGCTGCTGTTGCATCTGCTGTTGTTGTTGTTGCTGCTGTTGGGATTGCTGGTTTTGTTGCTGGAAGATCAAAGAAAAGTAATCAGTAACTTTTTACATTGGGTTCAAGCGAGTAACGTGTGTCTACTGTCCACGCCTAGAAGACCTTAAAAGATCTTAACTTACGTTTGCTTGCTGTTGTTGATTTTGCTGCTGGTTCTGATGCTGAAAAAAACAAATGAAAATTCATTTAACATACTCTTCAAGCTAAAATGAAGTAAGTTGTCTTACATTTGCCTGTTGTTGCTGATTTTGCTGAGCTTGTTGCTGTTGAAAGTAACAGATTTATTGAAGTTGTTATATGTTTGGAGCTTTGCTACTTACATTTGCTTGCTGTTGCTGCTGCTGCTGTTGTTGCTGTCGTTTGCTTTCGCCCTTGTCGTCCTGATCCTCGTCAGTCAAGAATTCGCGTTTCGGATAGGGGATTGGGCATCCTGCGAAGACGTCCGCCGTTGGCATGGGATCCTCCGAAAAGTAGGGGTCCTGCATGGCCTGCTCCGAAGTGATGCGCTTATTTGGGTCCATCAGTAGAAGTTTCTGCAGCAAGTGGAATGCCTTGCTATCTGGCTTAATCTTATGACGCTCCATGTACTTCACCAGTGAACAGTTGGCGTAACTGTAAAAATAATTCCATTAGAATGTGGTTTCTTCATTTGTGAACGCAAACCGTACTTAGAACGCTTGAAGTCCTTAGTCAGAGTGTGGTGTTCGGGCATTTTTCGGATATCTTCCCAATCCTTGTCCTGAGGGAAGCCCATCACATTGAAGATCCTATCGAGCTGGTCATGATGATACGGATTACTCGTTTTAATATCTTCCTGTCGGCAGTGGAATATCGGTTCCGAGGTCAGCAATTCCGCAAAGATGCACCCGATGGCCCAGATATCGATTGCTTTTGTGTAATGCCGAGCTCCGAGAAGCAGCTCCGGTGCACGATACCAGAACGTTACCACGACAGGGTCAAGATCTGCCAGTGGCTTCAGCGGAGCGTTGAATAACCGAGCAAAGCCCATGTCAGCGATTTTGACACGACCTCGCTCGTTTCCTTCTCCCATCACTAGAATATTGGCAGGTTTCTGTAATTAAATGCTCCGATTAGTACATGTTTAGCTGGGCTAATAAAAAGATTTGGCGTTAAAATAATCATCTATTAAACTTACCAGATCTCTATGTAAAACCCAATTGCTGTGCAAATAATGAATGCCATCCAATATCTGATAGAGCAAACTTTTGACCATTCCTTTCGGTACCATAACTGGCTTTTTGGTAGCCTTTGCCGCCCGATGAAATTTTATAATGTGCCACAGATCATGCTCGGCGTAATCGAACAGTAGCCACACCTTCCGATCCGTATGCGATAGGAACACCCTAATCAGGTTGATCACGTTGGGATGCTTCAGCTCTCGCAGTAACTGAAAGAAACGATTCCCATTAATACATCACTATCAAGCCTTGAATCCCGTAGCAGAAGACTTTACCGCAATCTCCCGACAAGCCGACATTGACAGTCCCGTCCCCTCGATCTGCTTCAACGCGTAGTCCTTGGTGTCGTTGCTTTCCTTGCGGTGCGCCTTGTAGACGTGACCGTACGTTCCCCGGCCCACCTTGCAGCCTTCGTACTCGAACAAATCCTCCACCTTGGCCCGTTCCTGCTGAGTCTTCATTTTGAACTCGTAATCCATCATAACAGCGTTGCTCATAGCTCAGCGGCAGCAGCGAAGGGGGAAGCGAACTGTTTTTTTTTTTCGGCGGGGAGTTTTTCACTGGCGATCACACAAATATGTATGACCGATGGCTGTACGTGCGGCTAGTCGCTTCCCACAACTGAGGGACTGAACTAAATGAACGAAAAAGTGGAAAACTTTGCAAAATTTACGAAAAACTATCGCTGTTGTGATTATTTTTGCGCGGATCTTCTGCAAAGGTAACTGTAAACAATTTTTAACAAATTTTGTGCTGATAATTTGTTAACCGCTGTCAGAAATTCTCGCGTCACATTTGAAAAGGGCGATTATGTGTGAGAGTTAAAATGAGTTTTGACGTTTTCCAAATAAGTGTGTGGCATCTAGTTTGACAGGTTTAGTCATCTCTGCCGTTTTCAAAACAAACTTTCCAAAAATTTTAAGGTTTTTAGCGTTTTATTAGTTTAGTGCAACAAATTCAAACCATGACCGTCGTGGAATTCTTCGGCTGTTCCTTCTTGGCCTTCGGGCCTCCGCTGGCGATGTTCTCCCTCACGATCGCCCACGATCCCATCCGAATTATCATACTGATAGCCGCTTCCTTCTTCTGGCTGGTCTCGCTGCTGTTTTCCTCGACCGTCTGGTTCACGGTGTACCCCCTGCGGGATAAGATAGCATTCGGACTGGTCTGCTCCGTGTTCATTCAGGTGAGTCTGGTTTTCTATCCGGAGCAATCCATTAACCCCACCGTTGTTCCTTCCAGGAAGCATTCCGCTATTTGATGTACAAGCTGCTGCGGAAAACCGAACGAGGCCTCCAGGAAGTGACCGACATTATACACATTTCCGACTACAAGCACATCCTGTCGTACGTTTGCGGGTTGGGTTTTGGCATCATCAGTGGGGCCTTCTCGCTGGTGAACATTCTGGCCGACTCGGTTGGGCCGGCCACGGTGGGACTGAAGGCCGGATCGAACATCTTCATCGTGATCAGCGCAGCCCAGTCGCTCTGTATGATTCTACTGCACACCTTTTGGAGTGTGATCTTCTTCAATGCTTGCGACCTGAAGAACTACTATCACATCGGGTATGTTGTACTTAGCCATCTGTTTGTGTCCTGTATAACGTTACTCAATGGTCAGGAACTGTTTGCGGTTTCGTTGACGGCGTCCTACATTGTGATGCTTGCCACGTGTGTGATTGCTTTCCGAGTGGTGGGTGGAAATTTAGCTTCGTTTAAGAAGTTTGTAACGTGCAAGTGAATTGAACTCATTCTATAATTTATATCCCTAATCATAATTTTAATTCATATAAGTAATATTAAACTTTTGTATGATACTAGCATACTACTTTAATCGAATTAAAACCCAATAATAATAAATCAAAACGTTAATACAGCATCCGCTCGATAACTGACTGCTGTTTAACTGGACTGCTTTTTAACTGGGCGCTCAATAACTGGACCAAAGTCCAGTTAAAAAGCAGCTGTCTGTCAAAAATAAACGAAATTTAACCTCACATTTTGCAAATCAGTAAACAAAACAAAATATAACAATAGCCTCCGGCTCCGGGAGCTCAGTCCAGTTATCGAGCGGCGCTCACTAACTGAACTGTCGTCAAAGCCCAGTTATCGAGCGGAAGCTGTATTCGGAAATTCATTGGAAAGAAATCATATAATCATTTTAAAACTAGCTTCTAGGAGCTTTCATGTAATTTTGGATTTTATGATGATTCTTGTCTTGTGTAGTAACGTACAGTAACTTGGAGTAACGTGACACACCTCGACTTGTTTAAAGAATTATTGACGAGAATCAAACATGTATGCAAAAAAAAACCCGAAATAGCGACAGACGAATGGAAAGATGGTTGCGGAACACGTTTGTTGCTTTACTGCGTAGGACAAAGCGTTTGTTCCTGCACTTGTCCGTGTTTCCTATTCTTATAAAAAAAAGAGACTCTGTTTCTTGTCGTGTTTGATGCTGAAATAATCGAAGGACATTTCTGCTCATTTCTACTGTCAGAAACTGCTGGAAGGTTTTGACGGAGAAATTATAATACGTTGTTCTTGTTTGGGGCTCTACTTAGTGTTCCTCGAGCACTTCCACAGTTACAGGTGTTAATTGAAGGGCTTCCTTTGCCTGCCATTTCATGAATTTGTATATTGTGACCATTAGCTGCTCTTCTTTAGTCTCAAACTTGAGGCTAAATAAGGGCGGGATTATGAAGATGTTGTTGATTAGTTCAAATTTTCACCTATATGGTTTCGCATTATGCGGTTTATACAGTGTATTCCGTGTATCTTCGCCTTTGGCGTTCTCCAATCGACACCGATCTTGTTTTATTTCTGCTATTCTTTGTTGTGCTGTGATTGTAAAGAGTTTAATCTTGCCTACTTTGGGTAGTGGCTACGGTTAGGATTAAAGTGTCTCGAGTATACCAAAGTGGCGAATCCTTGTCGTTTTGACAGGTCTCCTGTTCGATTGGAACTATGGGGATGACACTAAATCGACTGTTCCAATTTTGACGTTTCTCCTCTTTGTTTCATCCAGGCTCGTTAGTTAGGATAGCTCACATCAGTACAAAAGAACAGCAACGATCAATCTTTGTAGACTTATGCAAAATGGTACAGCCCAAGTGGCGCTAGTCCAAGAACCTTACTTTCGTAAGGGGAATTTCTATCTAGGAAACCTTGTGTATCCGGTGTTTGCTACTTTCAGTAAAAATGAAATGGCAAACTCACGTGCATGTGTGCTTGTCAACAACGCAATCGTTGCTACAATCATCTCTGAACTAACTACCAGAGATGTATGTGCTATCACAATAGATGTATCTGTTGGAAACCTCAACAGGAAATACGTCTATTGTTCTCTGTATTTACCGCATGATGAACCATACCCTACGGATGCTTTCAAGCAAGTCATTGCATACTGCACTTCAAAAGGCCTTCCGCTAATTGTTGGTAGTGATGCTAATGCTCACCATATAATCTGGGGCAGCTCAGACATCAATTTGAGAGGCTCCAGTTTGATGGAATACTTAAGTAGTACAGATCTTGGATTACTTAACATAGGCAACCGCCCAACCTTCATGGTATCTGGTAGAGAGGAAGTGTTAGACATAACGCTTTGCTCTTGCAGAATTAGTCATGAGCTGACCAATTGGCATGTGTCAGATGAAGAATCTTTATCTGACCATCGCTACATCTTGTTTGAACATGTGAATGTTACTTCGCAAACTTAGCGTTTCAGGAATCCCCAGTCAACCAACTGGGATCTCTTTACCGATTTGGTTGCGGCCAATTTTTATGGATACTCACCATCAATTGACACTCCAAGTGATTTAGATGATGCCGTTGATACTACAACGGCCTTCATCATGGAAGCTTTTGAAGAAGCCTGCCCTCTGCGGTCTGTGAAGACCACAAGAGGAACCCCTTGGTGGAACTCCGATCTGGGAAGCTCAGGAAACAATGTAGAAAGAGTTGGAACAGACGACGTTCGGCTGGATCGGAGGCTTTCAGGTCGGCTCGCAAGGCCTACCAGAAAGCTCTTCGATCTGCTGAACGATCCGGCTGGAAAAACCTTTGTACAAATGTTTCCAGTCTGAGTGAAGCCAGTCGATTGAACAAAATCCTTGCAAAATCTAAGGATTTTCAAGTGAACGAACTTCGTTTGCTAAATGGTGATTTCACTTCCTCTGATGAGAAAGTTTTGGAATGTTTATTCAGTACACACTTCCCCGGATGTGTGGATATTACATCTTCGGATGAACCTGATGTCTTTTGTTGTAGTTATGATTCTTTAGCTTCGCTCGGAGTATCATAACTTTAGAATCGATTGAATGGGCACTTAATAGCTTTGCTCCTTTCAAATCTCCTGGGGCAGATGAGATTTATCCTATTTTGCTTTAGAAGGGATTTGATCATTTCAAACATGTTTTGAAACAACTACTTGTTTGCAGTTTTGCTACAGGGTATACAGCTTCCGCTCGATAACTGGGCTTTGACGACAGTTCAGTTAGTGAGCGCCGCTCGATAACTGGACTGAGCTCCCGGAGCCGGAGGCTATTGTTATATTTTGTTTTGTTTACTGATTTGCAAAATGTGAGGTTAAATTTCGTTTATTTTTGACAGACAGCTGCTTTTTAACTGGACTTTGGTCCAGTTATTGAGCGCCCAGTTAAAAAGCAGTCCAGTTAAACAGCAGTCAGTTATCGAGCGGATGCTGTATTCCCAAATCCTGGCGGGATATTACTGTGAAGTTTATTCCGAAAGTGAGTCGCGCGTCGTATGAAGAAGCAAAGAGCTTCAGACCTATCAGTTTGACCTCTTTTCTTCTGAAATGCTTAGAACGCATAGTCGATCATCACATCCGTCATGTTCATCTGGCCAATGTGCCTCTTCATGTGAACCAACATGCTTACCAATCTGGAAAGTCCACTGTGACTCTTTTACACAAAGTTGTTTACGATATCGAGAAGGCATTCGCTCAAAAGCAATCCTGCTTGGGTGTTTTCTTAGATATCGAGGGTGTCTCTGACAACGTGCCTTTCGATGCCATATTGGAAGCCGCACGGAGCCATGGTATATCTCCAATGATTTCCAATTGGATTCACCAAATGCTCAAAAACCGACATCTCTTCTCGACATTACGTCAAGCGGCGATTAAGAAATTGAGTGTTTGTGGATGCCCCCAAGGGGGAGTCTTATCACCACTTTTACGGAATCTCGTAGCAGATACACTATTGAGGCAACTCAATAATAGCGGTTTTCCTACTTATGGTTTTGCTGACGACTACCTAACATTGTTAGTCGGTATGTGCATCAGCACCCTTTTCGACCTGATGCAAAACGCTCTTCAGGTAATTGAGGGTTGGTGTCACCAATATGGCCTTTCGGTAAATCCGAGTAAAACATCTATTGTTCTTTTCACGGAAAAGCGAAACCGTAATGGTGTTCGAACTGTACGTCTCTTTGATTCTGAAATCAATGTGACTGAACAGGTAAAGTACGTTGGAGTCATTCTCGATTCCAAGCTTTCCTGGACACCTCATGTTAAGTTCACAATCAAGAAAGCTTGTATGGCCTTCGGGCAATGCCGGCGAACTTTTGGTACAACTTGGGGTCTAAAACCCAAGTATGGTAAGTGGGGGCAGGATGGGTCACCTAAGAAATGGATCCCTATAACTTTCTGAATATAAATCGCATTTCTCTGTATTCTACCACGACTCTCAGTTACACTAGTCAGCTATGATATAAGAGTACTAAAAGGTAATAAAGTTTGAAACCTGCTTCTTGACAAACCATTTTCAAAACATGACCCATCTTGCCCCACCTCATTTTAACGGGGGCAAGATGGGTCAGCTATAAGAAAACTCGATTTTCCTCCAACAAAAAATACTATATCTTCTAGTTGTTCTCTATACATCTAAGCTTCATAGACGTACAGATTACATGAAGAAAGTGTTGAAACATATCGGTAGATTATTCTCAGAACTAGAAGATTTTTGTTCGGGTAGCCATAAACGGACTTTGAAAACCTATATTTTTTGAAGGAAAATTTAAAAAATATGTTCTCAAATTTTCAGTGCTCTCATCGCTTCGATAATGTAGGTCACAGAATAGCCTTTCCATGAAAAATAAAACATTTTCAAAAACTGTGCAAACATACCGAAAAATTAGGGTGACCCATCTTGCCCCGTCTACACAATACACGTAGTTATATGGAATGTATAGCATAAGGAGTATAACGAAAAAATATTTTATTTTTTTCTGTGCGAGGAACGTATAGAATTTTCAAAACAATATATGTACCACTTTTTTGTGTATCCCCGTCGTTCATCTGGGAAAATTATTGAAAGATTCAAAACATATATTGTGCGATTGAAAACGGTACTGACCCATCTTGTCCCCACATACCATATATCAAATGGATCTACACAACTGTTGTTCGGCCAATATTGGCCTATGGATGTCTTGTGTGGTGGCAAAAGGGCGAAGTGAGAACGGTCCAATCAAAGTTAGGCCATCTCCAAAGGATGTGCTTAATGGCGATGTCTGGAGCGTTCTCTTCAACTCCCACGGCAGCGCTCGAAGTTTGACGTTGCCCCACTACACATTCATCTCAAACAAGAAGCACTTTCTTGCACTTACCGCTTATGGGTACTCGGTTTACTAGAGGAAACTCCTGTGAACCGCAGTTCAACACACACCTCGTTGTTTCCACTTTTGGTGAATTGGGACAAAATTGTCCTTGCTCCAAGTGATCTTACAATTGCTTGTAATTTTCCATATAGGACATTTTCCACGAAATTCCCTTCCCGGGAAGAGTGGACATCTGGTTATCTGGAGAGAAGTATTTCAGACGGCATCGTATGTTTACACTGATGGCTCCCTTCTCGAAGGTCGAGCAGGTGCTGGTGTTTATTCTCGTGAGCTAAGGCTGTATCAGTCTTATTCACTTGGTAGACACTGCAACGTTTTTCAGGCCGAAATCTCTGCTCTTATGTGCGGAGTGCAATCAGTACTTCAGCAGCACGTAATGGGCAAAGTAATATACTTCTGTTCAGATAGCCAGGCTGCTATTAAAGCACTTGCTTCGGCCAACTCCAGGTCGAAGATAGTTATCGCTTGTCGAACTCAAATCGAGGAGCTGAATTCAGCAAACGCTGTTCACCTTGTATGGGTACCTGGCCATTCTTCCATCGCTGCAAATGAATTGGCTGATGAGTTAGCTCGCTCTGGAGCATCACATGACTTCATTGGCCCTGAGCCAGCTATTCCGATATCGAAGTGATGGGTAAAGCTTCAGATTCACACCTGGGCTGCTACTAAACACAGACAATACTGGAATAGTTTGGAGTCATGTCGTCAAACCAAATTGTATTGTACTGAGCCATCTCTAGGGGTGGCAAAATATCTAACAAATCTTTCAAAGCAGAATTGCAGCATGCTGGTCAAAGCATTGACTGGCCACTGCCGACTCAGCTATCACATGGCGAATATTCAGCAAGCTGATTCATTTGCATGTGATAGCTGTGAATCCGATTATGGAACTTCTATCATTTAATATGTAACTGTCCAGTTTTTACGCAATTGCGTTTCCGAATACTCGGGAAACACTTATTAAGTGAAACTGACTTCAGAAACCTGAATCTTCAGGACGTTCCGTTGTTCTTGATCCGCTGTGGTAAAAGAGTTATAGGCTCTCTTTGCGCCTTATGCATTATCACAGTGCCCTTCTCAGGGCGCTGTTCGAACCCATTGTGGCACGCTTATGCGTTATTACAGTGTCCTTTTCAGGACGCTATGTGAACCCATTGTGGTACGCTTTTGCGAGTATGACGATCCTATTCCCTTTACATGTCCTTTCCCATGTCCTATCCTTTTTCCTTCCCTTCTCCGTCAGGTAAATGATGAATAGGCTCGTGTTCATGGCGATGGCACAAATTTCCCGTATGGAGGAGAACGTGCCTCTAGAGCCGACCTACTGATACCTGATACCCACTTCATGCAATTACATTAGTGGTATAATAACACTTAACGCGCTTGGCATAGTTCCATCATGCCGCTCAAATAATGCTTAGTTTGCAAAACCCGGTTATCCGGCTGGTGGGGCATGGGAGCCTAAGCTTCAACTGTTAATGCAATCACAGACTACTCACACTTAGACGTGGGCGATCCTGTATATGAAGGGTTATCCAAAATGCTCTGGAGAATTCCCAAAGCGCATTCTTATAAGGGAAGATTCATTTATTACGTCCATCGTTTTTCGGGATTTCTAGACTCCCCTCCCCCCTCTGTCACGCTATTTTCCTATACCTAATACACGTACTGTCACACTTTCTTAGACCCCCCCCCCTCCCCCCAAAATGTTGGGCGTAATTTTTTAACGTTCCCTAATGATAGTAAGCCTAAGATACCATTAACAGGAGGAAAATGACAAGATAGAATAACATTATATGGTTTATGTAATGTAAAACAATACAACATAACAAAAGAGAACCATTCCAAAACCATGATTAAATTTATAACCAGTAGTAAAAATACAATTAAAAACAATATATTTACCGTACATTTTATTGTTTGAAACCATACGTGTATCATACAATGTACGGTATATTTAAACCCACGTTTCAGTATTTACAACAATGCATTTGGGGCTGTCCATAAACCACGTGGTCATTTTTTTGGGACTTTTCAACCCCCCCCCCCTCCCGCGTGGTCATTTGTTCATACAAAATTTTTAATTTGTCCATACAAAATCGTCATTGGCCGAACCCCCCCCCCCCCCTCTATGACCACGTGGTTTATGGACAGCCCCTTTACAATAAAATGTATGTATGTCTGGACACTACAAATATATATGGAGAAAAATATTTTTTTTATATTGTTACGATACATAACAACCCGTATAGTATATTGTAAAAATCTTATTTACAATTCACTGTATGGTGTCTACATCTTATTGTTTTTGTATTTTTATTTTTACAGTGGTGTCTATTGTAAAAATATGGTTCTAAATAGTACTGTTACAATACAACGTTCGGTTTTTCTACTGTATTTTTTATTCGGGTTGCCACTCAGATATTGGAATAGTTTGGAGTCATCCCAATTAATTATTAATAATGATAGCTGAATAGCAGCTTATTCAGCCAAAATTTAAAAATCAAGCTTCAGGGCAGTCTATTCATCTTTTATACAACATGCATTGACTAACCACTGCCGACTCAGCTATCACATAGCGAATATTCAGCATGCTGATTCATTGCAGCTTTACATTGAGCATACATAATTGTGAATCCAATTATAAAACTTTGTATCATTTGAAATGTAACTGTCTAGTTTTTGCGTAACTGCGTTTCCGAGTACTCGGTAAAAACTTATTAAGTGAAACTGACTTTAAGAACCTGAATTTTCAGGACGTTTTGTTGTTCTTGACGCGCTGTGGTAAAGAGCTGTAGGGTCTCTTTACGCTTTATTCGTTATTAAAGTGCGCTTATCAGGGCGCTGTTTGAACCCATTGTGGTACGCTTATGCGGGTATGAAAATCCTATTCCCTTACCAGTCCTTTTCGCTGTCCCATCATTTTTTCCTTTCCTTCTCCCTCAGATAAATTATGAACAGGCCAATATGTCAACGTCCAGAACGTGCTTCTGGAGCCGATCTACTGATACCTGTCGTCCTTGATATACTCAAATGATTGGAGGACATTTCTGCTCATTTGTACTGTCAGAAACTGCTGCAAGGCTTTGACGGAGAAATTTGATACATTCTCCTTTTTTGTGGCTCTACGCTTCCAATGGAACTCTTCAACTTAGTGTTCCTTGAGCACTTTCACAGTTATTAATTGAAGGGCTTCCTTTGCTAGCCATTGCATGAATTGGCATATTGTGAGGCAAGTCAAAAGATACACAATGCCCAGGGAAGCCGAGAAAAGTTCCCGACCCGAACGGGAATCGAACCCGCCGTCTCCAAATTGACGATCCATACCCATATCCACTAGGCTAACTGGAGATCCCTTCAGCAGCAACCAATGTGCGTAATATTATCAACTTACGAAGTTAATAGAACCAACAAGTACTAAACATTTCCACCGGGTGTTTAATACATTTGTCCATAACAGAAAACCAACATACATCACACAATCGTTCCTGTTCATGCTTACTACAGATTAGCTCCCATCAGATTGACCACCCGGTTTTTGTAGCGCTTGGAGATATCCTTCTCTATTTGACCTTGCAGCGTCTTGGTCTGTTCGATGACCTTGGCCAGCGTGGGTTTGAGATCGACGCCCTGCTGACGGAAGGCAATCGTTTTCTCCTTCATGAGTTTTGCTGTATCTTTCATTTTATCAATGGCCAGCAGCTTCTGCTTCAGCTTCGATGTAAGAATGTCGACGTATTTTGCTGAATGTTTTATTCTGTGCAAGTGCTGGATCAGCTGGCTGTTGATTTGACTGTAAACGACATCGACCTGGGACAACATTTGCGTCAGGCTTTTGGTGTCATGATCCGGAAAGTTGTCCATCATGGTCAGAGACAGGATCTGAACCTTATCGGCGGTGCTCAGTTCGTACAGTCTCATTTTCAGGAATGCTTCAAGCTCTAAGAGCTCGTTGATAAATTTTTCCCTGTAAACCGGCGAGTCGCAAACGGTATATGCCTCGTCACCCTTGGCCACTCCGCCAGCATTGCCGTCACCTTCCACGACGATTCCACTCTCCTCCAAGGAAATGTTGAAATCTATTTCATTTCCATCCTGGGCAGCTCCTTCTTCCGGTGCTCCCCAGTCAATGTCACCCACTTCCAGATTGATTTCAGCATTATCGACGGCACCAAAATCGATCTGCCCGGCATCTCCAAAATCAATGGCCTCTCCACCAGCATCTCCAAAGTCGATTTCTCCGGCTGGTGCTTGCTCTTTTTCCTTCAGTTCGAACTTTACCGGTGGCTCTTCAATAGACAACGGTGGTTCCGAATACAAAAACTCATATACTGTCGTATTGCCGGAGGAAGCCACATGCCGCAGAATCGGCAAGCACCCTTCGTTCCCCAGGAAGGCACTGTACAGCTCGATGGCCTTCTTCAGCGCCGAAACCGTACCGGCAATGTCGTTCAACATCTTCGGTAGTTCGCCCACTTTCACCACCAGTTCCTGGCGAATATTGTCACCGGCAATTCCCAGCTGCTTGCATAACGTGTGATACTCCCCTAGGACCACATTCTCCGAACGCTTCAGGTCTTCTATCTTCTTTTCCGCTTCCTCGGCCAGCTGTTCAAAGTTCTTGATCTGCTTACGAATCCCCGGAACTTCGTAGTTTATGTTGCGGACCAATATCTGGGCGGCTTCCGCTAGGTACAAGCTATCCTTCTCATACAACCTCAAGATTTCCTGCCAATCCTTCATCCGTTGGCTACCGTACCGACCAAATACGTTCTTGGTATCGGCCTCGGTCATTTTTAGGATGTCGATGATCTGCTGGCAGTGGAAGTAATTTATGTCTAAAATACAGAGAAAGGAACATGAAAAACTATACAAGCAGAAAATACTGGTAGAAAGAACCTACGAGCTCCCTTCAGCAGCTGAACCAGCCCATCATGGGCTGGCATGTCGGTCAGCGCGGAGCTGATCTTGCTGCGGACGTCGCGAACATTCAGGTGCCAATTTTTGTTCACAATCCGACGTGAGACCAGCCAGTCCTGCAGCTTGCCGGCGTGGATGTCGATCGGGATGTCCGCTTCCTGAATATTAACCAGGTAATATTGTTAGCAAATATAATTGGTTTTTTACGAAAATTACAACTTACGTTCATTTTATCAATCGATAATAAATTTTTACGTGTTTTACAGGAAAGTGAAGGGCAGAAACCAAAATAAAAATAATCATCCACGTATCCGATTTTTTTTGTTTGGACGATTTTGACAGTTGCCGCAGTGTTGCCATCTAGAAGAAAAAGAACGTAATGATACGATTAATAAAAATTATCGAAATTTTACACGAAACTACTCAAAAGTGAGTTCTTTCCACCCAACAACGTGAGGAATGGTTTATTTGGTTTATTGGTTTATTTTCAGCGCGTATTTTTTTTAACAAATTTTGTTTTGTTTACCACTTCGCACAAACATAAACAAAAAGTGCAGATTAGGAGCGCAATCTCCGCCAACAATGTTTTTTCGATAATTTGTTTTGTATATTCCGCTGATTTGAGGGTAAGGTCAGAATTTATATAAGCAATCCCATTATTTTAATATAATCAATCCATAATCATCCCAACCCGCGTAGAAATGTCCACGGGCAAAAACATCTGGCAAGCCGCGGCCACCGGGGATCTGATTGCTCTCCAGCAATGCCTTCTGAAGAAATCCAGTAAAAATCGTCTCATCAAGGTCGGACACTTTCGAGACAATCACAACTGGACCGTGCTGCATCATGCGGTGGCCAGCGGAAATGCGGAATGTGTCGAACTGTTGCTCTCCAAAACGGACATCGACGCTGGGGCACGGTGTTACGAGGGACGTACGGTTCTGTTTCTGGCCTGCATGAAGGGGGTGCCGATCGAGATTAGTGAGATGCTACTGGCGAAGGAAGGCATTCTGGTCAATGTTTCTAACAATGAATTCGTAAGTCCGTTGCACATAGCCGTGGAAAAGGGAAACTTAGGCCTGGTGGAGCTACTGGTTGAAAATGGGGCGAACGTGAATGCCCCGGATTTCGCCGGCGAAACGCCACTACACACGGCACTGGAATATGGCACCGTGGAGATTCTGATACATTTACTATATGTTGGCCATGCGGATGCAAATGTCCGATCGGAAAACGATATCGATGCACTGGAGATGCTGGCCGCGCGGGGGAACTACGACCTCAGGACCAAAGTTGCTTGTTTTAAGCTTTTGTTCAATTACATGCACCGGACGCACGAGTTTAGACAGAAATACCGAATGGAGGACATTTACGCTGTGGCACTCCTTAGCTATCGGTCGACGTCGCTCATTCCTTATTTCGTGGATGTCGCGTTGCTGTGGGAAACCAACCCCGATAAACGTCGGTTAGCGCGGGAACTGCTAGAAGGACCGCGAGATCAGTACCAGACCAACAGTACCCGATCGGTGGTGAATAAGAATCTGTACCACTTTCTGGCCCTACTCTTGTCGGACGATGAAGGCATTCGACGTCTACAGGATGATTTCATGAACTACGAGGTTATCTACAGCCATTCGTTGATACAGAATGAACTGGTTGCTCTCAGTGTGGCGGCAATCCGCGAGGACGATAACGAGAAAAAGATTCGCATGCTGCTTGAGTATCTCGATTTCGTCAAACACTTGGTTTATTTCTTCTCCGACCATCTCGCCGAAACGCTGGACATGATCAAGAACGTCCTCATGAACGACGAAGCAGACCAGAACGAACCGATGACCCCCGCGGAACTAATCCGGTACGAGAAGATCGTCGGCAAAATAATCGAAATCACCTCGGCGGATGCGGATACGGTGCTTCTCACGATGACCTGTTCGGCCAGCGATTTGCATTTGCAGGCCAAATTTTTCCATCCGGTAGTTGGGTTTTGCACGGACGTGTTCATGGACGAACGGTGGCTTGGCGGCGGAAATTTGGATAAGGTCATGTACATGAAACTCCTGCACAAGCATGGCACATTGCGGCTGGTTCAGCAGACGGACAGCGGTGGCGCCGGCTTCCGCTTCGAAGAGTTTTCTCTGCTGCGGCAGGCAAGGGATGCGGTGCGCAAAGTGATTCTCAGTACCATCGACGAGGACGAGAAAAAACGGGACCTGATGTTTGTGCAGCGGTTGAATTCGTTGGACGTTCCGCGGGATTTGATTCGGTACTTGCGTTATATGTGAGAGATCCGGTTTATGTTAATTTGTTTTCTTATAATGTATGTTAGTAAAAATAATTGAATCGTATAATACTTGTTTCATTTACATAGGGAGCAAAACACGAAATGTGTACATATCCTAACTGACAACAATTTCAGAGGACTCCCGAGATTACGACTGGGTTGCCACCTTGAGTTTGCCTTAAGACCAAGACCCGAACCCGTAAGCATTATATTCTGTTGTAATGCGGGATGCAAACTTAGGTTCATTGACGTTCGTCCATTAAGTCTGGCTGAAAGAACATTTTCTAATTTTGAGTGTGATTGCGAGCAGAATGCAAACAGCTTTGAACCACACGATTAAATGGTGTATGTCTGAAAAAAACAAACATCATTCCGTTTACTAAACGAAAAAAATTCAATATTTCCAATATTCATATGAAAGGGATACCTTCATGGCCTCAGTTTCGTCACCTCGCTGAGTGTGTTCCATCAAAGACGAACTCTGAAAGGGGCCTGGGGTCCAATGAACCCCAGGTATACCTTTTAGGGTTAATGACACTTTCATCAGAAGTAAAATATTTGGGAGTTATTTTGGATAGTAAATTAAACTAGAATTCACACTTAAGACCCAGAATTAATTACATATGCCTCTTTGGTGTGATGGCCAATAACTAAGGAAAAATGTGCGTTTTTAAAAAGACTCGCTGCTATATCAACAACAGGTGCAATGCGTAGCACTCCTACAAACGCATTAGATGCTATGCTAAATATTCTCCTGTTACATCAATATGTCCAGCTGGAAGCCGAAAAAGCCGCAATACGGCTTAAGCGTAACAAGGTTATATATGATGGTGACATCAAAGGACATTTGAGTGTTCTAAAAGAAATTCAAGTCAATCCATTAGTTACAGTCAATAATGACTGGATGGAAACGCAATTCAATTTCAAACGTATGTACACAGCAAAAAAAGTTGTTGAATATTACATCGAAATCGCTGCAACCAGGTCGTTACATCGGTTGATTAATATTACACAGCCCGATGTACTCGACGGCTGTTGATGTAATAAATAGATCCGATGTAATTCTTGCGATGTAATTTATTCGACGTAAACGGTACGATGTAATCCTTGCAATGTACCTAAGTAAATGATGTAAACGCTTGTCAATTTTCCAGAATGGATGATTAAATTGAATTTCATCTTATTCCGACGAAAAAAATTGTGTAGCTAAAAAACAACTAGGTTTTCTGAGATACACGAAACTTAAGTCGAAATAGGATCAAATACAATTTAAACAGCCATTCAGGAGGAAATCAGAAAAAAGTATATTCTACAGGGAAATTTTATTAGTATTGTAGATTTTTTTTTATAAAATTTAATTTACTTATAAGAATGATTATTATATAATAATTCAAATCGGTTCTGCGGGCACAAAGTAGCTGGGGCAACCATTCTGACGGTAGCGGTGAATAAAGTACCGCTTGAAGACAGCGGCGTTGTCATTCTGAAATATACAAATATTCATTAATAATCATTAACATCAATAATTGTTTGATAAAATTCAGATTAAATAGCTAATTTTATAGAAATTAGACAAAGCAAGAGTAAGATGTGTAATTTTGGTGCCTGTTTTACTGTTTTGCTAAGAAGTCAATCGTGCCAGTAGTTACTCAATATGCTCAAACACCATTAAATTAGGCAAGGAATCATAATACCGACATTTTTGTGCCATTTCATTGCAGAAATGGAGAATTTACCTTCCCACCATACTAAAATTTAGCTCATTACTACAAATCTAGTGCTTCACCGCTTGGTCTTATTTTTCCAGGTGCTCTTCGCTGATTCATCCAATAATTCCAAGGTTATTCCTTCCTCGGATATTTATGCAGGAGTTTCTCCAGGAATTTCTGTAGGAGTTCTTCGGCAAGACGAGTTCCTCGGGAATTCTTCCAGGAGTTCCTCGGGCATTCCTCCAAGAGCTCCTCAGGAATTCGTGGAGCCTCGTGGCCGTGCGGTTAGCGTCACCAAGCGTATAAACGTACCATGCCATGGGGTGAGGGTTCGATTACCGCTCCGAGTGATGAAACTTTTCGCAAGAAATGTCTCTTCACGTATCCACTGGTGCTCGTAATATGTGTCATGTCCTTTGTCTAGTGTTAGGTTTCGTTCAGTTTGTACAGCCTCGGCTGAAGACGGTGTCCATGCCCGTGTCCGAGAATTAATCCTGGAGTTCTAAGGTTATTCCTCTCCTGGAGGAATTCGCGAGGAACTTCTGGAGAAATTCCCGAGCAACTCCTGGAGGAATTTCCAAGAAACCTTTGGAGGAATTCCCGAGGGACTCATGGATGAACACTCAGGGAACCTATGAAGGAATAACCAAGAAACTACTGGGCAATTTCTGAGGATTTCCTGGAGGAATTCTCGATGAGTTTCTGAAGATATTCTCCAGGAAGTTCTGGAGGATTTTTTGAGGGACTCGTGGACGAATTCCTGGAGGAATTTAGAGGAATACAGGAGAAATTCTCGAGGAAAATCAGGAGGAATTTCTGTCGAACTCCAGGAGATAAATTCTTGGTAAATCCTGGATTAATCCTCGAGGAAACTCTTGAGAAATACCCCGAGGAACTCCCGGACAAGTTTCCAGAGAACTCGTGGAGGAATTTCCGAGGAACTTCAGGAGAAGTTCTAAAGGAACTTCTGGAGATATTCCCAAAGAGCATCTGCAGATATATCCGAGGAACTCGTGGAGAAATTCCCGTGTAACTCCTGAATTTCCAAGAAACCCTTGGAGGAATTTCCCAGGAATACCCGAAGGAATCCCCGAGAAGCTCCTGTAGCAATTCCCGGGGAACTCCTGGAGGAGTTTCTGAGGAGCTCCAGGAGGAATTTCCGAAGAACTTCTGGAGATATTCCAGTAGAACTCCTGCAGATAATTCCGGGGAACTCCTGGAAAAATTCTCGAGGAATTTCTGAAGATATTCCCGAGAAACTTCTGGAGAAACTTCTGAGCAATTCCCGGAGGGATTCAAAGGAATACCAGAAGAAATTCCCGAGGAACTCCTGGAGGAATTCCCGATGAACTCCTCGAGGATTTTCCGAGGAACTTCTGGAGGAATTTTAGGGGAACTCTTGGAGGAATTTCCAAAGAACCCCTGGAGAAATATTCCCGGTAACCACTAGATTGATCCTCAAGAAAATTCTTGAGAAATTTCTGAGGAATTCCCGGAGAAATTTTCAAGCAACTCCTGGAGGAATTTTCGAGAAACTCCAGGAGGAATTTTCAAGGAACTGGAAGATATCTCCGAAGAACTTTTGTAGATATTTCTGAGGAACTCTTGGAAGAATTTCTGAAGGCATTCCCGAGGAACTTCTGAAGGAACTTCCTTGGGAACTTCAGTGGAACTTGGGGAGGAATTCCCGTGTAACTTCTGGAGGAACTCCGGTGGAACTACTGGAGGAATTCCCGAGGAACTCTTATAGGAATTCCCGAGGAACTCCTATAGGAATTCCCGAGGAACTCCTAGAGGAATTCCCAAGGAACTCCTAGAGGAATTCCCATGAAACTCCTGGAGGAATTTCAAAAGAACTCCTGGAGGATTTTCAAGAAACTCATAGAGAAAAAATTCCGGGAATTCCTGGATGAATCCTCGACGGAAATCTTGAGAAATTCCTGAGGAACTCCGGTAGAAAGTTTACAAGGAACTCCTGAAGAAATTCCGGAGGAATTCCTGGTAGAATTTCCAAGAAACTCCTGAAGATATTTCTGGAGAACTCCTGGAGGTATTCCGAGGAAATTCTGATGGAATTTCTGAGGAACTCCAGGATGAATTCCAGAAGAACGCCAGGAGAAATTCGCGAGGAACTCCTGGACGAATTCCCGACGAACTCCTGATAGAATTAACGAGGAGTTCTTAAAAGAATTTCAGAAGAATTGCTGGTGAAATTTCTGAGAAACTCCCGGAGATATTTCCGGAGAACTGCAGGAGGAATTCTCGAGGAGCTTCTGAAGAAATTCCTGAGGAACTCCTGGAGGAATTTCCAAGAAACCTTTGAAGGAATTCCTGAGGAACTCATGGATGAATTCTCAGACAACCTCTGAAGGAATAGCCAAGAAATTCCTGAGGAACTCCTGGAGGAATTTCCAAGAAACCTTTGAAGGAATTCCTGAGGAACTCATGGATGAATTCTCAGACAACCTCTGAAGGAATAGCCAAGAAACTCCTGGGGCATATCAGAGGAATTCTCGAGGAATATTGGGAGAAATTTCCGTGGAACTCCTAGGGAAATTTATGGGAAAATTAGATATACTAGGGATATCCTAAAGGGGTTTAGCATAAATGTTTAAGGATTTAGTGATAAACTGTTAGAAATTTTCGGAATGACTGGAGAAATTTCAAGAAAAATCTTGGAAACATTTTCACGAAATTTCTGGAGGAATTCTACCACAAATTCGGAATGAATTATTGGTGATCCTCTATAGGAATTCTCATAGAACTCCTTGAAGTATTCCTGAAGAATCCATGGAGGTATTCCAAAGAAACCCCTGAGACAATTCATTGGGATCATCTGATCTGAACGAATTTCCGTAGAACTGCTGGATAAATTTCTGGGGAATTATTGAAGAAAATTCACGGGTACTTTCTGGAAGGGATTTCCAAGAAACTCTTGAATGAATTTCTGGGGAATTGTCGGAAGCATTTCCCGGGGAACATCTAAAAGCATCGTCGGAAAAATACTGGTTGAATTTCCAGGCTAATCTTGGAAGAATTTCTGTGAAACTCCTCGGAGATAAGGGATATCCCGGAAAAATGTAAAAAAAATCTAGGAGGGAGTGAGGGAGTCTTAATAAATGCTGGAGGAATTTTTGTGGAACTCTTGGAAGGATTCCCGAAAAATTCCTGGAGAACCCCTGGGAATTTCAGCGGAACTGCTGCAATGACCTCAACAGTTGTCAAATCACCACATCCGGGCAAGACAAAGTTTGCCGGGACAGCTAGTATCTCATAAAAATGCTCTAGATAATGCAGTCTGGTAATCAATGTGAAAAATAGTGCTTGGTAATAAGAAAAAAAAAAAAAGAATCGGTCTCACAATTCCTGCTTTCGAAGAAATTCATAAAAATATCCAGGAATGTATCACATGAATGCTGGAGAGATTTCTGGGGAGCTCCTACAGGAGGATTTCCTGGGAATTCTTGAGAAAATCCTCCTGGTGGAAATCTCATAAAAAAGGTTCCTGAAGTAGTTCCTGATTAGAGTCGGGGAACCCTGCAGTTGCTGTTGTTTTCAATGCAACTCCAAAGTTTCCCCCCGACACGGAATTTGTGTTTCATTGGTGGTATCAGAGTGGCGTTGCATTCCTCTTGCAACTCCCCAGATCACTGCATTACACCGACTTACTCTTTGATACCAGCGATGGATATTTATGCCAATCATTTACCTGCACAGAATCGCACATTACTCGGATTGCATGCCGACTTCTTCGTAATAATCCTCCAGAGTGGTAAAATCCTTAGGCCTCGTTCTCGTTTTATACGCCTTTCGCCATACACTCCCCGCATATGCATCATCAGAAGAAAGTATTCTTGGGCTGTTCCGACGGATCCAGGCCGCGGTGAAAGAGATAGATTTTGAGACATCACCTGGATCTTTCAGACGGCCGGTCGGGGGATTATAATTTACTTTACAGACGAGCTTTGGTGGTTGCAATGATGACGGGGAACACCTCCTTGGTATATTATCGGCCATACTCCTGCTGTCGTGGTTCCAATAACAGACAAAGGAACGTTTCCTATATTGTTGGCTTCACGGGTGGGTGCAGGCCAGAACGATGCTGTCTCCCAGACAGATTCAGCGATTCGGAAGAATCCGTCGAACGCCGTCCCAAAAAAAAAGCTGGCTTTCTGTATTATAAAAAAGCACTATATTAGAACATAATAATTTGCCATAATTACCTAAATACATACTTACCAATAAAACAAGAATTGGATTATACCTAATTAAATTTAGTTGAAGAAAAACACTCCGACTGCACAAATTGCAAAATAAAAATGGCAGCTTGCTCCGCTTGCGCTGGCCGATCACATTCACAACAATCAATCAGTACAGTGTTGCGAGATAATATTGCATCGTGGGGGATGCGATATGGCATCGATTTTGTGTAATTATACACTTCTGCATCGCAACCAGTTGGTTGCAGCTATTTCTGTGTACTATTCACATTCTTCCGACGTGAATAGTACACAGAAACGATGCGAAAGAAAATTGGTACATTCTTTTTGTGTAAATTGAGGCAAGATGTAATTTAGCATCGAATTGATGTTATTGTACGTACAAAAATCGCGGTTACATAGAATTTTTTACATAATTTCAAAAATACATCGAGGCAAATTACAATAATTTTTGCTGTGTATAATGTTATAGAGCCGGATCGTACAGTTTGAGACGAAGGAGGACCGCTAATTCGTCCAGGATCAATCGTATTTTATACTGATGGATCGAAACAAAACTATCAAGTTGGAGCTGGAGTTACTGGCCCTGGTGTTAGTTTGTCAGTATCTATGGGTAGATGACCAACCGTCTTCTAGGCTGAAATACAAGCAATACTAGAATGCGCTACTATTTGCTTAAAAAGAAAATACAAACATTCAAACATATGCATTTTCTCGGATAGTCAGGCAGCTTTAGCAGCTTTGAAATCATACACATGTACTTCGAAGTTGGTATGGGAATGTGTCCTCTTGCTGCAACAATTGTCTGCTAACAATTCCATTAACATTTACTGGGTGCCTGGTCACCAATTGGAATGAAATAATGGGAATGAAAAAGCAGATGAACTTGCAAGAATGGGATCATCTAAACCTCTACTAGGGCCAGAGCCTTTTTGTGGGACCTCTCCATGTTTTATAAAAATGGAGCTCAGGAACTGGGAAAAGGTCATGATGCTAACCAACCGAAATAACACCCAAGGTGCACGACAATCCAAAAAGTTTATTACTCCAAATAGGCTGTTACACAAAAACTTCTTGCTCTGTCAAAGAAAGACCTGTGTACATAGGTACACAGGACTAATAACAGGCCACTGTTTAGTCAAATATCACCTAAGGCTTATCAAAATAGTCGAAGAGGATGTTTGTCGTTTTTGCAATGAGGTAACTGAGACCTCTAAACATTTGCTATGTGACTGTATTGTGCTTTATACCATAAGGCTAAAGTATTTTGACAAGAGATTTTTACAGCCCTCTGATATATGGTCTGTATTGGGTCTGTAGTGTCTACCTAATGGTTGTGTGCATAGGATATATACCGTGAGGTCGCCATTCACCGCTCATTTAACGGCATTTTCGTAAAGTATATGACATTAAAAATCGACGATTGCGAATATTGCACTTTAATTTACGTTAACAACTCAACAATTATGTTGTTTTTATAGAAAAAATATAAAACGATTGTAAAATATGTTTACAACCGAAAAAATAAAAATTCAACTGTGTTATCTCTTGGCTCCTATTACCGCTCATGCATCCATTCACCGCTCATGATGGATCCATTCACCGCTCACTGGATTATTTTTTCATGGAATCACAGAAACTATTCATTTATAAAAACCAAATAACTTTTATTTACCAAAGTATTGATGATTCATGACGTTCAGTTCAACCTGTTTTGCCAAAATGGAATCTTTAACGAGTTTTACCTATTGGATATTTCTTCCGCTGTTTGCCCTGAACAGTTCCCATGTTGTCCTGCAGCGCAGTGTGAGAAATATTTTTTGAAAACGTGATTTCAGGTATACCCATATAAAAACTTGGTGAAATGAAAGTTTTTTAATGTGGCAGCATGTTACATTCACTTTTGTTACGATACTTTACTAACATTTGACTATTTTTGTATGATTGACCCAAAATGAGCGGTGAATGGGGCATGAGCGGTGAATGGCGACCTCACGGTACATGAAAAACTATTCATTATACTGCCTATGATCGCATATCAGTCCCATATTTGCTGGGTTTCCTATTCATATGGGACAGTTATGCGATAATGGGCAGTATAGTACCTAAACGTCTAGGTATGATTCATTATGTCTACCGATTCTATAACATTCCCCAGAAAACCATTCCCCAGAAAACCAATCCCCAGAATTCCATTCCCCAGAATGTACCATTCCCCAGAAAGCCATTTCCCAGAAACCCATTCCCCAGAATGTACCATTCCCCAGAAGTCCATTCCCCAGAATGTACCATTCCCCAGAAAGAAAATAAAACTATGGTTTTATTTCTGAATGGTTTATATTAATCGCTAAAAATCAAATATTTAATCGTAAAAAATCACCGAAAGAAACATCCTGCCAAAAATTCTTAAAAACTTTGGAAATAAGCATGATTTGCCTTTATAATTTAGGCTATTGGTATAATTATTGGCGTCGCAACTGCTTACTTTTTCAACATACATTTTTCCTTCTTTTCTACATAGGCTGTTCTTTCGAGTTACACTGTTCATGTAATTATCGGCACCACAAGCACAGGTGTTTAGAAATTTGAAAAAAATATTAAATAAATATTTTAGCAATTTTAACACCGGTGGAGGCTGTAATGCCCATAATTTCCCGAAAAGTGCAATTCGAAAGAACAGCCTATGCAAACAAGAAGGGAGAATCTATGTTAAAAAAGTAAGCAGTTGCAATGCCGATAATTTCCTGAAAAGTGCAACTCGAAAGAACAGCCTATGCAAAAGAAGGGAAAAATCTTGATGAACATATAAGCAGTTGTACAGTGACCCCACACCGATGAATCACCTTATTTTTCGTACACTATTCATAAATCACCATGTTGATCAAATGGAGTGATCCATAAACTGTGGTAATTTTTGCCGATTCATAAATTGTGGGGTCACTGTAATGCCAACAATTCTTATAACGACTCAAACATTTTTTTAACGAAGAAGGAAACGTAACACTCTGATAATTGCCATCGTACATCGATTTAACGGTTTATTTGAGGGTTGACCAACTGCCAATCCGCGGCGCTCGCATCGTTTTTGTTCGAGTTTGACACTACTGCCACCTAGTTGATGGTTGGCCAAATTCAGTCCCTTTAGAATTAAGCGAACCTGTTTCCGAGACTAAAATTTGAATCGAAAAATGTTCGAAGTGTTACATCTGTTTGTCTGTGGTGACATTGTTTTCCTTTCGGCATTCAAAAACCCAACACTGTTCCTTTTTTTAAACAAGCTTTTTTTTAGAATTTAGGCGATTGGTACAGTTATTGGAATTATAACTGCTTTCATTTTCAACATAGATGTTTCCTTCTTTGCTGCAAGGCAACTTGCAGGCTGTGAAGGCAACTTTCCACAGCGTGAATGCAATTTGCATTCATCGCTTGGAGAGTTGCCTTCACAGCTCGCTCACGACTTTGGTATACGTTTGCGACCCCAATGTTATTCGGCAAACTTTCAGATAAAATTACAAGGTTAAATTCATCCATACATTGTTTTTCGATAGCATGCTTCTGAACTGAGATAATAGCAAATGAATGTAAATCTTTGCAAATGAATGGTCGCAACCTTGAAAATAACCAATAATCCTATGAAAACAACCAATACGTCAAAAGAAAGGTTCCAATAATAGAGTTAATAAACTATAGAGGACGAATGTCGCTGCTGTTCCCTTTGTTCTCGCTCGCAAACATGTCGGGTATCTATCTGTCAAACTGCATACTTTTTCGCTTTGACATTTATAGCCCGGCCTATCTCCGCCAGCAAGAGATGTTTCGGCAGCGACGCCAGCGACATTCTTCCTCTATAGTTTATTACCTCTATTGTTCCAATCTATATTTTGAAGGAAAAATGCAGAAATCATGCCAATACTTGATTTTTGTATTAAAAGTGGCACTGACCAAAATAGAAGCTCTGCCGCAGTTTTGGCCATATTCTTAAGTTTGGTTTCTATTTTGGCCAATCACGTGTATTTCTTATGGGAGTGGCCAAATTAGAAGCACCCTGGCCAAAATAGATATATGGGAGCAGATTTTTTAAGGAAAATTATTTTTTTCTTCCAGTTTTTGATCAAAATGTGTGGTTTTCACAGCTGTAATCATCATATTGTATTAGGATCTACTAGTAAAAAATAAATTTACGCCGATTTAGATCGCAACAGGCTCAATACCGCACTATGGCCAAAACTCCGGACTGGCCAAAACTGAAGCTTCTACCCTATATTGAGCTTTTCTGGGGAATGGTACATTCCGGGGAATGGATTTCTGGGGAATGGTGCATTCTGGGGAATGGATTTCCGGGGAATGGTACATTTTGGGAAATGGTTTTCTGGGGAATGGAATTCTGAGGATTGGTATTCTGGGGAATGGTTTTCTGGGGAATGTTATAGAATCTGTCTACCTAATGCCGTTTTTCTTTTTTAACCTGGGTTGGAACTGGATTGGCGGAAAATGTGTAAACAAACAACGTCAAACAAACTTTAGTACAAGCGAAACCGAAGTCGGGTTGGGGTTGAAACTGTGATCTGATCCAGTTCCAACCCAGGTTGGAACTGGATAATAAAGAAAAACGGCATAAGGTAGTACCGTGAGGTCGCCATTCACCGCTCATGCCCCATTCACCGCTCATTTTGGGCCAATGATACAAAAATGATCAAATGTTAGTAAAGTATCGTAACAAAAGTGAATGTAACATGCTGTCACATCAAAAAACTTTCATCTTACCAAGTTTTTATATGGGTGTACCTGAAATCACGTTCTCAAAAATTATTTCTCACACTGCGCTGCAGGACAAATGGGAACTGTTCAGGGCAAACATCAGAAGAAATATCCAACAGGTAAAATACGTTAAAGATTCCATTTTGACAAAAAAGGATGAACTGAACGTCATGAATCATCAATACCTTGGTAAATAAAAGTTATTTTGTTTTTATAAATGGATAGTTTCTGTGATTCCATGAAAAAATAATCCAGTGAGCGGTGAATGGATCCATTATGAGCGGTGAATGGATGCATGAGCGGTAATTGGAGCCAAGAGATAATACATTTAAATTTTTTTTTCGAATGTAAACATATTTTACAATCGTTTTATATTTTTTCTATAATAACAACATAATTGTTGAGTTGTTAACGTAAATTAAAGTGCAATATTCGCAAACGTCGATTTTTAATGTCATATACTTTACGAAAATGCCGTTAAATGAGCGGTGAATGGCGACCTCACGGTATAAATACGGGTGGTCATTGGACCACACAGCAGAGACTGCACAAGCCTTGGACTTGTCAACATCTATTGTTCTTCTTTTGAAGGATATAAAATGGTCGTTATCCCCTTGTAAGGTAATTCATTTTATACGATATATTAGGGGGATTCACTAAACAGCGTAAACCGATTAAACTGAACGTCGCGATCACCGAGGCAATCTTTGATTATTTCATTCGCAAAATCATGAAACATTTCAAATAAGCAGAAAATCATGGCTTACGCAGCAATTTAATCTGTTTATTGAGTACCCCTATTGTTCCCTGCTGGAAAAATACAATAGAAATACCCTAGAACTCCAATGGCGCTGTAATCACTTTTCCTATTTAATTATTTTAATAACTGTAATTGTCATAACTGACTATCTTTAAGCACAGAGAACAGACATCCAGGCTACACGCTAAGAAAATGTTACTCTAAAATGAGTAAGATTCACACAAAACTGAGCTAAACTGGAACAGCTCAAAAAATGAGTAAATTGCATTTCCAGCGATAGCGCTGGCCAAAGTGCAAAAATCCAAACAATTTAGGCCGTATAATATTCTTCACATCAGCAAGAATATTATACGGCTTAAACTGATAAGATTTTCGCACTTGTGCCAGCGCTATCGCTGGATAAAAAATTTACTCAATTTTGAGTTGTCCCACTTTAGCTCAGTTTTGTGTGAATTTTCTGACCGTGTAGAACAAATTTCATCCACACGGTCAGAAAATTCACACAAAACTGAGCTAAAGTGGGACAACTCAAAATTGAGTAAATTTTTTATCCAGCGATAGCGCTGGCACAAGTGCGAAAATCTTATCAGTTTAAGCCGTATAATATTCTTGCTGATGTGAAGAATATTATACGGCCTAAATTGTTTGGATTTTTGCACTTTGGCCAGCGCTATCGCTGGAAATGCAATTTACTCATTTTTTGAGCTGTTCCAGTTTAGCTCAGTTTTGTGTGAATCTTACTCATTTTAGAGTAACATTTTCTTAGCGTGCAGAAAGTTGTGTAAGGATTTGAATCTTCACTTGAGTGAGGTTGCAAACCAATACACGATGACAACACTATCGCCGCCAAACACCATACACGCTAAGAAAATGTTACTCTAAAATGAGTAAGATTCACACAAAACTGAGCTAAACTGGAACAGCTCAAAAAATGAGTAAATTGCATTTCCAGCGATAGCGCTGGCCAAAGTGCAAAAATCCAAACAATTTAGGCCGTATAATATTCTTCACATCAGCAAGAATATTATACGGCTTAAACTGATAAGATTTTCGCACTTGTGCCAGCGCTATCGCTGGATAAAAAATTTACTCAATTTTGAGTTGTCCCACTTTAGCTCAGTTTTGTGTGAATTTTCTGACCGTGTATTGCCACAGTCAGTGGTGAATTGAAACATTTCAAGTGGTGAATAAAATTAGTATGGGAAATTAATCGATTGCAGCGCCACGCTATTGCCACTTGTGTTGCCGATTTCAAAAGACCGTTAAATTCCTTACACAGTTTCAGAACTGGAGTTGGATGTCCGTTCTCTAGTCTAGTTAGTCTACACATACACAGCCATTCATTGAAAGAATCCTGGAAAATGATGGAATCGACTAATTCCATCATTTTTCTTGTCATTATTAATCCTTGCAGCACATCTGAGATGTATTACAAACATTAAAGCGGCCAGGCCTACTGTGCAGCGTTGTTATTGTTATTGAAATCAAAGAACGGGGACATCTCGTACCAACCGTTCCGTATACGAAGCATGAATATGAAATATTAACGGTGGGAGTGACGTTGCTAAGAAGGTTAATGTCATTCCTTGGTCCTTGGAATCCTGGGATGGGACACAGGTATTTACCCCTTATGCCCTGGCCCTTATGCCTAGGCTTAAGCGCCTTTACTCGCTCTCTGAAACGAAAAGAAAATACTAATCCCTCCCACTATTACAGAAATACCGTAAAACGGGGTGAATAGAAACAATGGGGCGAATAGAAACAAATAACTTTTTGTAAAAAAGATGGCAATTATGTTTTAAAATTCATCAAAACTTAATTTTATTAGCTAGTTGGATGCTACCAGTGTTTCAATAAACCTTTTTTGGGATGATAATTCCGTTAATTTTTTTGTAAAAATTTTTAAAAGCAAAGTATCGATTTAGAGGCAAAAAAACTTCTGCTATTGAAATTGCGTTTTATTGATCTGGTATGTATTCACAGACTAAAGTATTTTTCGACATCCGACAATTTTTTCTTCACTAGGTAAATTATTATAATCTAGTCTTAGAGTTTTATTTGAAATAAAAGTTATTTCTGTCTTGAAATTGAAAAAAATATCGAAAATTGTTTAAAGCTGTTTCTATTCGCCCCATTGCGGGGCGGATAGAAACAAGCAACCTTTTTTCAAATAAGGTAACGAAATAAATATTAGTTTTGAATCCTAATTACAGCAATTAAAGAGGGAGGTAGGACCCAAAGTTGAGACCCTTGCAACTGACTTTATTACACACGGTTCCATAAATACTTGCCTAAGTAAGCTGGAAGGTGTTTCTATTCGCCCCGTTTTACGGTACATGTTTTAAAATTATCAAAAATTATAACAATAAAATTACAGTACCAAATCGAGTTACCCAAAAGTAAGCTGGAAGGTGTTTCTATTCGCCCCGTTTTACGGTACATGTTTTAAAATTATCAAAAATTATAACAATAAAATTACAGTACCAAATCGAGTTACCCAAAGTTCCCTTCCGTATGTATTCGTTACCATTTCGGATGTATTCGCAGGAAATGTCATTTCGTGACAAAACTTCATAGAAAAAAAGAACAGCAAGTTCGCCCATTCTGGTTAGCGAAATGTCGATTCTCCTTGTGAGTGAACTGAATGATCTGAAATTTAGTCCAAATTTGCTTCCGGAATTGACAGCATTCAATGGGTTTTAAAACAGATTCAAGAATGCACAGAAACTTCACTTCACTTTTTTCTTTCCCCTTTTGGTCTTACTGACTTCACTGCTTGACCACACACAGAAGGCATGAGGGCACCGGCACCAAGAAACAAAACACCGCGATACGTCCAAAAACTATCCAGAATCACAACCGACAAATTCTCTACATGTGCCTCGTTCACCTTTATCGAAAAAAGACAATCAATCTTTTTGAGGTCCACATTAAGCAAGCAGCAGCTGTAGGCGAGAAGGTGTAGCCCCAACCGTACCGCAACTAAATTCAAATTGCGACCGCCGAAATGAAAGATCCGCGAATACACGACAGGAAAAACCTAATTTTCATTTCCTAAACACTTTTGTAAAACTAACCGAATAGCTTAGTACCAAGCCATTTTACTCCAGCCGAAAATCACACGGAAACGAGAAAACGCGTGACCCTGGAGTTGGATGTCCGTTCTCTGTGCTTTAAGTGTTCATCTTGTAGAGGATCTTTTATTTTGGTAAACGAAATTTATTTGACACTTCTAGTACCGCAATTGACGCTGTAAGGTCGTGGCAAACTCAGTGGGGTGACACGGCTGTCAAACTCGGTACATCGCCGCTCCACCCAACATCATTTTTGGTACGGCGCGTTTTGGTACCCACTTTCTGGTCGGTTTACCCTAACTTGCTCCTGATTTTCGGGTGTGTGGCTCGTGTGTTGCTAGTTCTTATTTCAGAAATTACACATTTCAAACGAAATCGTTGTTTTTGATGATTGTTTCTCTTTCTTTATCACTTTGCACGATATTATGTGTAGCAGCGAAGCAGTGTCGATGTTTCCAGCGCATTTTTTCCATGAGTTAAGCAATCAAAACAAAAATATTGGACGCCATGTTGAATTGAATGCTGGGTAGATGATTCTGGCCCTTCGTCATCCCCCTGGGCAAACTAGATGTTAGTCACACGAACAGCCGCGACATTGGACTTCTATGGCTAGTTATTCTAATGAAAATACCGATAATCATGTGCAGAGGGTCTCTACTCATAATGACCTATATCGCCTTGAGATACGGTTAAACATTAAGGCGAAACTGGAAGCATTTCCTAACTTTTTGGTTTTTGATTTTTTATTAAATAAAGAAGCAATATTTTCAAAATCGGTTTTCGTGCACATGTAGAGTATGGATCAAGGTATCTTCTGAATTTTTTTGTAGTGGAAAATGTTTTTCGTTTTTGCGAAAACCATTTTTGAACAAAATTTCACAAAAAAAAATGGTTTTTGCAAAAATGGAAAACATTTTCCACCTCAAAAAAATTCAGAAGATACCTTGATCCATGTGCATGTGCACGAAAACCGATTTTGAAAATATTGCTTCGTTATTTAATAAAAAATCAAAAACCGTAAAAATAAGAAAATGCTTCCAGTTTCGCCTTAAGGTATTTAGAGTACACAGGGCTGGTAGCGATCAGGTAACAGAATAATAGTGACTTTAGTGACCAAACTTATCGAAAAAGTGACCAAATAGTGACTGAATAGTGACCTCAAAGTTGTTGAAAAGTTGAATTTAATGTAGGAAATCAATGCATAATTTTTAGCTAAGTTCGTGAGTTTGTGCTCGTGGCAAGACGACAAGAAATTCTTGGAAGAATTCTCGGGGAAATAAATGTGAAGATTGAATTATGAAGAATACTCAATACTTCATATTGCACTCCTTAAAAATATAGCCAAAAATGTTTTGGAGTCTGGAATTGATTGAATTTTCAAATTCCTGTTATCATTTATAGATTCCTGGTAAAAACAGTTTGATCAATACCTCGAAGCCCCAGATGAAAAATTGATCGAATTTTTAAGAAAATCTTTACAAAATTTGTAAAAATTTTGAGAAAGAAACTTTGGCAAATTTCATGCTGAACCTCATCATCGAATATAGGATGACATTTTGGTTAAAATAAGCATCAAGAAAAACTCAGCGAAGAACAAAATACACTTAAAGAAATACTTAAATAAAACGTGTTGAACAAATTTCATGATTCATTTCACATAACACTATTGAAATAACTCCACCAAATTTCGATACACTAAATTGAACAATCACGTGCATGTAGATTTTCATAAGAATTTCTCAAATAAACTTAATTATACTCTTCCACATTAAAAAAAAAGGTGCTAAACAAATGACATGACAACTACAGGGGATAGACAAAATGATCGGGACTGGCAAAAATTTCACATTTAAAAAAATGGTGAAAAAGCTGTAACTTTTTGAAAAGTACATAAAAAAATCTAAAATTTTTACTGGAAGTTCATCAACTAGTTGTGTATCAATTGTCAAAATTTGGGAAAGACCGGCTATTCTACATGAAGTTAGAAAGATTCTAGAAAAAGTTATAATTATCCGATAGCCAACTTTGAACTGTTGTAACTCCGGATTAAATTAACCGAATGTCATTTTAGTGCTTATGACTCCTCATATAAAAGATTAACTAAACTTCAAATTATTAATAAGAAAAAAGTAACAACGATTTCATTTATTTTATGATTTTTTAGTATATTGGTTTAATTTTAAAAGGATTCCCATTACTTTTGCAATGTATTGCTGATTATTTTGATACTTCCTGTCAAAACATATTCATATTGAAGTCCCAAAAAAATGACCACGTGGTTTATGGACAGCCCCTATGTGTTATCGTATTTTGATCCGATAAATTTAATCATTACCAGTTTCTGAATTCGTGGACTTAGGGTGATATAATTAAACTGAAATTTTGAATGCAGCAGTATTACAGTGTTACTTTCAAAGAGTATAGAATCTATAATCTTAGCTACAAATTTATCTTCCCTTCTCTCAAATACGATAAACATAATACGCAGCCGAAATTTTTTTAAGTCAAGGTTTCTGAGGAAAATTTGTGCATCAATTTCGGCATTGCTGTTTTACTAAAATTCTTCTACACTGAGCCAACTTTCCCGATCATCGTTATATGTCAGTCCTATATTACTGCACTATTGGAATATCATATGAATCTAATCTTGGGTTGAAAATGGGAAGTGAGAGTTATATGCGACGCATGTGGTATGACTCTCAGATCGCCATTATACTTCTATATGTCTTGCATTTTGCTTCTATCATGTGGGCTGGGTGCGCCAATGTATATGCAACTCCAATAATATCCTTCACATTTTGAAAAAAAGTCTCTTTAGGCTGGAGCGGGAATCGAACTCACAACGCCTAAACGACCGTCGCCGCTAGCCGCACGACCACGAAGCTCACTTAGAGGAATTGCGAAATTCTGCAAAACATATTCCACTTTATCTGCCAATGTTGCTTTTCGACGCGGCCAAAGTTATATGCACAGCTAATGTATCGATCGTGTTACGTGCATATAACTCCGATATGCGCAAGTGTCATTGAGTTTTATTAGAAGGTTTTTCAATCGGAACTGTTTATGGTATGATACGTATAACGATTCATTTGATGTGAACGTGTCCGACTACGGGTACAATGTATGTGCAGTGTCTGATAAAATAGGCTCTTAGAATTATTTCAGTGTATAAACTTCTCAATGTTGTCAGATATGCGAAAATAGTGACTTTAGTGACCATGTTTCTAAAAAAAGTGACTTTTTCATGCAAATAGTGACTTTTTAGTGACTCGAAAATAGTGACCAAATCACTAAAACGTGATTCGCTACCAGGCCTGAGTACATAGCTCAACATTTCTATATCACCGTTTTTTAGAACCGTTGAACGGATTTGGATGAAAATGCATCACGCTAATTGTTCAGTGGTTGTCAACTGCGTGATGCATTTTAATCCGAATCCGTTCAACGGTTCTAAAAAACGGTGCTCTAGAAATTTTGAGCAATGTACTCCAAATACCTTGTCCTTAAAGTGGGTGGTGTATCACAATAGATCAGATAAATGGTCGCAGTGATAAGTCACCCTACAAAAAAAAAATGTAGGGTGTTGGTTCCCTTATTAAGCAAGTAGCTCCCATTTTCATCCTACGAAAAACAAAGGATTGAAGCTATGTTTGTTTTGTTTCTTATTTTTGTATTTTCTGTTAGAAGTGAGCACCCATGCAAACAAAAAGAACGGAATCAATCAGTGCCGTAATCGCTTGTTTTAGAATAGGATGAATATGGGAGCGTGAGATCACTGATGGCACACATACCCTATGTCTTTTTTGGGGTATTTTTTTCGGATGAGAAAAGGATTTCCGAAGAATTTGTTTATTTTTACCTGCTTAGCTTTTTTATTTCCATGTAAATCATTATCGACATTCGATTTCAGTCACATTTCCTGTAAAAGTTGGAGAAGAAAATAAATCTGATCAGTCAAAAAGGAAAATTCTGTCTTGCTAGTGAAACGCATTTTATTGAGTCAAAAACGTGTCAGATAGGGGTGAAAGACCAATTTCAATGCATACGAGATGCTTGTTTGTAGTTATCATTCAATTGTAGTCAAATGAACTATGCGTCATCAGGGAAGTGGTTTTCGACCATTACAAAGGTGGATTTCAAATATTGTTAGAACATTTTCTTACCTTGTTAGGATGCTCTGGAGACTGACGCTGAGAGAAGTCTTGGAAGGGTTTTCCTCGGTCGAACGATTTCATCTGAAACAGAAAGCAAATATTCGATTTATCTACCAGTCTAGGGATACAAAGACAATACTTCTAAAGTAAAATTGGTTCAGCTAGGGGTGAAAGACCAATTTCAAAGATAGTAAGTTAGTTATCATTCTTCGTGAGTCAAATGAACTATGCCTCATCAATGGAGAGAGGTTCGTTTCAGATGCGATAAGGAAATGCTTCTCTTACCTTAAAAAATTCCTTCCATCTGAGGGAACTTGGAATCAATCACTAGGTAACATCTGAAAACGAGAACGGAATCTTATTAGCTAGGAGTCACATAGAATGGGTATATGACTTGGAATGTTTCTAAGCAAGTGTCAGAATCCTTTTGGTTTAATGTTTGAAATGGGTGTAATCTATCAGCGATTCTCAGAAACATTTTATCATCATAAAAAGATATGAAATATTGCTTTTCTTGATATTTTGAAAACAAAACCTTACCTTGTGTCTGCTTCAATGACGAGGTTATAGATCCAATGCGCACCTCAATAGATTCATCTGAAACAATAACATATACAATACCGTTAGTTTGCAATTTAAAAATTTGAAAATGATTTTCGACAAGAATAAGGCTGTCAGCTGGCCGTTCTTATAATCTTAATCATTGGTGAAATCGTTTTAAAAAAGAACAATCATCATTAAAAACTGAATTAGCATGATTTAAAGATTGGAATGCATACCTTCCAACTCATCCACACGGCTTCCGGAACTTGCTCTGCACGAAAATCCTCGGCACATCGATACCCTCCTTCGGATTGACGGTCCTCCGGTGAATGTAACTGTTTACCATCACTTCGAAGCCTTCCCCTCGAAACAAATCGCCAACTTCGTCTTCCGCGAAATAGTAACTGCGGGTCCCGTCCTGCCGCATGTAAAAGTTTTCCGCAATCTTGTGTCCCGGCTTGAATCTCAACTGAGCCATATCGTACCGACCGTAGTCCCGGAACAGCACCATTCCACCGGGTTTCATCAGCCGGAAGATGTTCCCCACCACCGTCCGAAACTTGTCCGGGTGGATCGCCGACAACACGAAAATCAGCGTGGCAATATCCAAACTGCCCTCCGGAATCGTCCCGAACACATCGTCGGTGGTTATGTCGCACGGGAACGCCTTCATGTACGTCTCGTCGTAGAGGTTATGTTGCTTGACCATCTCGACGGCACGTGGCGACAAATCGCACGCATAGATGAAGTAATCCCGGTGGCCATCCTCAATCAACGGGAACACCAAGTTTCCCACCCCGCAACCGATCTCCAGCATGGTCTTCGTCACTTCCGAGTTATCACCCACCGTCTCGCCAGCCAGCAGTTCCTCAAACTCCCGCGTGGTCCAGTGACGGTCCTTGAAGAAACGTGTTTCGTTCCGCTTGTAGAACAGATCCCAATGTTTGCGGGCCTCTTGCTCCAGCTTCTTCGCCTGGAAATCCGTCACCATCCGTTTGTTCTGCTCTTCCAGGCGTAGTTTTTCGTCGTCCGTTAGGACCTTGACGCTGTTCGTCACCACGTCGCCCAAGTTGAAGCAGCCATGTTTAGGCCACGCCGAAGATTGATTTCCTTCGCCACAGGACATGTTGAAACTTCACACTTTCAGCAATGATTTCAGAAGAATTTGGTCACAATGACCTGGAAGTTATTTTCAGCTAAACATTGCAGTTAGGAATTTCTAAACACTTTTGCAAAGTAATTTCACTTTAGCGCACTAGCAGAGGAAATTTCAACTTTTCACGATGCGATCCAAAAACGAAGTGAACGAAGCGGATGGATTTTGTTGGCTCGTAAGCGCTTTAATTACAGCGGTACTGCTGGTGACAGAACGTTTGACAGCACTTGTCATCGTTTCCGGAAACAAACACGGGGGATAGGACGCGCGCAAAAACACGGACAAATTTTTTACCAACTTTGGATAAAAAATTACACACTATTCGCGACTATAGTCGTATACGAAGGTATTGTCGTCGCGGTTGAAACCCGAAGTTTCCCCACACCCGACAATCGAATTTTCTCAAAATCTATACGTGAAACCTAACGTCGGACGTATTGCGCTGGACAGCGGACCTGGCCCTCTATCCAGCGCTCTGTGCCCGACGTACGTCCGACACACGGTTTAGGAGAAACATCGATTTTCGCGTGTCAAAAATTCCGATTTTCAACTGCACGAACAATAAAAGAGATTCCAACTCTTTGTCGCTCTAAAGTGCCCCACACAATGCATACTATAGATAGTAGAGTAAACATAGATCCGTCGATGAGGAATCCGTTGTATCCAAACGAACTGTCAAAATTTGTATCCAAACGAGCATGACGTCACGATTCCAATAACAACAATGGAGCGCATGACGTCATATTCAACAGTCGCACCCCTGAAAAATACTATTCGCACGCTTGAAACATTTCACTCAGTGATGTCCGCAGATCTATGTTTACTCTACTATCTATAATAGAGATGGGCAATCAGATCCGGACCCGTTCAAAAGATTCGTATCAGTAAAGTGAGTAAGTGAACCGTGCATCTTTTACAGAGAGATCCGATTCACTAGTTTACATGATTCTATGAGAACGAGCCTAAAAGAACCGATAGGTTCTCTTTGATTTGCTCTGGTTCATTTCCAAAACACATCCCTACAAAACGCGTCAAGCACACACAACCACCAGCAGCGGTGGTCCAGTTCCCTCCCCCTGGCCAGGCAGCCACAAACAACGCACACGATCTCTCGCTCTCAGCTCAAGCGGGAGAGCAGTACCGTCAGTCCGGACCAAGGGGACGGCATCCTATTTTTTCACTATGGAGTTTGACAGGTTGGATTGTGCCTCCTTACGTGGAGCATAAATTTATGCTCCAGCTAAAATATTCACCAACACAGTCGTGAAATTTGAATGTTTACCTTTTTTACGAGGGATATCGGTGCAAAACGCTCACATCACATTAGATCTCATAAAAGTGTTGATCACTTGGTTGATCATGAAAAAGCTGCATTATTTGATAATTTTCAATTTGAGAGTGTCGATGTTTAGGTAAAGTTCCTACAGAGAGTGATAATTCTTTGTGAAAAGTGACACAATACCTCTTTTTGCAAACTTTGTTCGCCAAAGTGCGTTTTTCCTTAATTTCTCCCACTGCTGTATTGAGTGAATGTTGGTATTAGTGTGCTCTGGTTGCGCATGATAAGCGGCAACAAAATCAGATCACCATAGCATCCCCGTGGTCCGGACAGATCTGATCCGAACAACCCGAACTCGAACACAAACTCACACATTATCACTTCTTTCGTTCGGTTCTTCAGCAGTATCCAAGGTTGTCAGACTGGTGCTGTCGCTGGGAGAGAGATAATGCGGGACGGATGTTAAAGCAGATCAAGAGAATGAGTGTCGTTTGCTGTGTGCGAAGCGGGCCGCACGGCCTTCAATACTTCATCAATATCGATACTTTTTGTTGTAATTTTCGTCAAACTCATGGTTTTCCCAATGTATTTTTGGAAAATCTTTCGATTAACCTTAAGGTTTGATGGAAATTTCGTCAAAAAGTGGCGATTTTGATGAAGTATTGATGCTCGTGTGAGTCCCCTTGAGATAAGCAAGCAATCCCATGTGGTTCGGTGTATCTTGGTCATTCATTCCATAACTGAGCCGCTGATCTGCTCAAAAGATCCGGTTCACTAATGTGACGGATCCGGTTCGGTTCCGATCACTGAAGTGAGCCGTTTTGCCCACCTCTAATCTATAATGCATACGTTTGCCCCACACAATGCATACATTTCCCATGGGAAAACTGTCAAACCTCGACGGAACGGACGCTATGTGTTCCAGGCTTAAGAGAACGTTCAAAAATAACGTCAAACATTTGGTGGAGGGGGGGGGGGCTTCCCTAATGAAAAACCTCGTGAGGAACTGTCAGAGAATGTGCGTGAAAAAAAAGCAAAACATATTTCCCTCTCGTTTTTTCTCACGTAAACCTTCATGCACATTCGACAACTTCGTAGTCGCGAATACACTAAGAATAATTCGCATCTATTTTGTAAATGCCGCGCATATAGATTTTTGCAATCAAGCTTTGCACATAAATTTTATTGGTCTTGAACATAGAACCAAATTTCTAAAAAAAAATACTCTTAGTTTCTACATGCAATGCACATATTTAATAAAGGTATGTACTTTTTCGAGCGGAGATGAAGCAGCCTCGGGCTGAAAATCCCCATAATAAAGAGCCAATAATAATAATGTGTACTTTTTCATTTCAATGGTCAACTTATTGAATTTTATGTGTCGTCATAAATAAATCTATACTGAGTTTAAATAAGGGCGAAAGTAACATGAGAGGGTTCTCTTCATCGACTCTCTCTTATTCAAATTAAAGTGACAAGATGCAAGTATTGTTGAACTTTTTGGTCATAAATCGCTAGGTTGCGATGCAATCTAGCGTCTAAGTGTAAAAAAGTTCGATTGAATTTACATCTTGTCACTTTAATTTGCAGAAGAGAGAGTCGATGAAGAGAACTCTCTCATGTTACTTACGCCCTTATTTAAACTCAATCTAGAAATACTAGATGTATTTTCTAGAAATAAAATAATACAGATTTATTTTCACACAATAGGCTTCTAAAGTCCTATCGGGATTCTTGTTTTAAACCACAATATATGGTTCAAGAGTACATATTTATTCAATTTTTGACGTTTTTATTAACCGTAGTTGAAAATATATAATTATTATTTTTTTAGCCTTCTGTCTCGTCCCCTCCCTAGCTTATAACACATACTTTGAGTGATTTTTTTTTCACCGTCAGATAGGAACATTTTTGAAATCCCAGTGCGAAAAATGTCGAGCTCAGTCACACAAGGTTGACCTCAAATGTCAGAGTAGAACTATTTACCATTTTACTTATTTCGAATTTTCTCATTATTCCTTTGTTTTTCAAGTTCGAGTAAAGTACAATTCCGATTAGAATATCAAGGGGAATGACATATCCTTTTCTAACCGGAATATCCGCATTTATGTCATTCCCCTTGTAGAATACCATGCTTGATCGTATTATTCAATATAAGCGAGATTTCGTCTTTAATTTTAGGACCCTATTGTAGCCAGATTCAGAACACAGGTTAGAAACCTTACCATGACCCAATGTTACGCGCCAACCGATGCTGCCGAACTGTAAGATGAAGAGAACTTTTACAGGCAACTGAATGCTATCGTGGACAAGATTCTGAAAGGTGATATCAAGATCCTCATGGGCGACTTCAACGCGAAGGTTAGTTCCGACAACTCCAAGGGGAATGACATATCCTTTTCTAACCGGAATATCCGCATTTATCCGTTTCTAACCGTCGCTGACCGTGTCTAACCGCTGCTCACTTAGCAGCTCGCTTAGCAACGGTTAGCGACGGTTAGAAACGGATAAATGCGGATATTCCGGTTAGAAAAGGATATCCCGGATAAAAAATTACCATTCATTACATGGTAAATATTATTAACATATGACTGATTTTATTGTTCACAATAAAACACATAGTAGATATATTGTTACTTTTTACAATAGAAATGAAGTCCATATAGTTCGTACAATAAGTGAACATTAGCTTTATTAGTGACTAATTGATTCGATTGTTTTTCAATAGTTCTATAACAATTTAAAGTTACTATCAGTAAAAATTAATTTAAGTTGTTTTTATATAGTTGCAAAAGTGCCTGCAAAGTTTTCATGAACTTTTTATTAAAAAAGAGTTTATTTCTCAATTACACTTATAAACAATTTGTAACAAATAAATAACAATAAATATTATTGTTGCTTGGATCATGTTTGTATAATCAAACACAAAATCACTTGACATATTTTTTTTATAATTTTCGTTTTAAATTTGAGTGCAGTAGATGTTTCGGTTATCGAATGTTATTCGCTAAAACTTCAACGACTGACAGACGTCAAGCCGTGTTGGCAGAGGAAGCTCTCAATGAATAACTGAGGAAGTACTTATAGAAAACTAGCTGAAAAGCAGGTTTTAGCCAAGTGAGGACGTTACGACAAGAAAAAGATGAACAATGATTTTTCTAATGTTTTCCAATAAATTAAAGGTATCTAGTAAATAGTAAACTACCATTGATAACAATACAAATACAATTTGTTTAATGGGGTCAATTGAACCGATGTTAAAATAAACATGCAATAATATTTGTTGTTATGTAAACAGATTTCGCCTTTGAAAAACCAAAGAATTCATATTTCTCGGTAACATTTTCTTCCGCATTTACAGATACTAATGGCCACATGAATTGTGAACGATTTATGGTATGGATCATACGACCTGAGGTCTGATTTGTGATATTTGGCAGTTATTTTAAAAGATTGATGATAGATCTTATCAACAGCTGCCAAGCAACACAATCCAGTCTGACATCAGAGTGTATGATTATCATAAAATGTGCATATCATTCTGGCGGCCGTTAGTGCTCATAAATGCTGGATATAAATGTTAGCGGGAAATATAAATTCTATGGATTTTCAAAAGCGAAAACTGCTTACAAATAACAACAAATATTATTGTATTTTTATTGTAACAACGATTCATTTGACGCCATTCAATTAATTGTATTTGTATTGTAAGAACAATGAAAAAACATTAAGATATATTGTTTTCTTTTGAAAATTGCCCTAAAAATGTCTCACAAAAACACAATACATTCTATTGTTTTTCGCGAAAAAGTGTATGAAAATTTTCTCAAAATTTTATGGTTAAGATACATAACGACCACCATTTTTTATTGTAAAAGTGCCATTTACCATTCGCCGAATGGTATAGAACAACAGGGATGATGGTGAGTGTGCCGTGTAAATTACAATACGTTTAATGGTGAATATTTTTCGAAAGAATGGTGTTGTAACAATAAAATTTATCGTATTTTTATGATACTTTTTATCAGGGATGTCATTCCCCTTGGACAACTCGGACTATGAGCACATCATGGGACGCCATGGTCTCGGAGAAATGAGCGAAAACGGAGAGCTGTTTGCAGAGTTTTGGGGATCGTTCTCCATGATGTGCGGAGCAAACGTAGCGCCGCGCCGACATCGTGTTCGATCATCTCCTAATCGCCGAGATCCGACTGCGCATCCATTCAACGCACGTCGACTGGAAGACGTTGCGGTGAAAAGGTCCTTCGTCGAGGAGCTAGAGAACCGTGCTGCGAATATTCCAGAAGGTGGAAGCGTAGAAGATCAATGGAGCGCCATTAAGAACGCCTTCATCGCCACCGGCGGGAATAATTTGGGTGAGCTACGCACCCGAAGAAAGCAGTGGATCACAGATGATACCTGGAAGAAGATAGAAGAGCAAAGGAACGCCAAAGCCACGATAGAGCGAGCGAAAACACGATGAGCCAAAGCCATAGCCCGTCAGCGCTATTCGGCTCTCGAGAAGGAAGTGAAACACTCATGTAGACGGGACAAAAGAGCGTGGGCGGACTCCCTAGCCGACGAAGGCGAGAAAGCCGCAAACACAGGCGACATCCGTCTCCTCTACGATGTCTCACGTCGCCTTAATGGGACCATGATGAATGCTACGATGCACGTGAAAGACACGTCTGGATAGTTACTGACCGACCCGGCTGAACAGTTGAAACGCTGGTTCGAGCACTTTGGAAACCTTTTTCAAGTGACGGCCACGCCATCAACACCTCAACGTGATCCGCCAAGGGTTCGACGCATTATCCGTGTCAACACCGAAGCTCCATCAGTGTAGGGGATAGAAACAGCCATCCGTAGCATGAAATCGAACAGAGCCCTAGGGGTCGATCGCATATCAGCTGAGATGCTCAAAGCTGACCCCGTATGCAAGGCGTCTTAGTAAAGGTACCCAAAAAGGGTGACCTGACTGTATGCGATAATTGGCGGGGCATCATGTTACTGTGTATCGTTCTCAAAGTTCTCTGCAAAGTGATCCTCAACCGAATACAGGAGAAGATTGACGCAACTCTCCAACAGCAGCAAGCAGGATTCCGTGCCAGACGATCCTGTGTGGACCATACTGTCACGCTCCGTATCGTTCTGGAGCAAATCAATGAATTCTACCTGGTGTTCATTGTTTACGAAAAAGATTTCGACCGTCTCAATCACGGAAACATGTGAGAAGCCCTCAGGCGCAAGGGTGTCCCTGAGAAAATCATCGGCCTCATTGAAGCACAGTACAGGGCATTTTCGTGCAGAGTACTGCACGACGGTGTTTTGTCAGATCCCATCCGGGTCGTTGCTGGAGTGGGGCAAGGATGTATACCGTGAACCAAATCGTGGATTGCTGTGGCAGCCCATTTCCATGGAGCACCTAAGTGACTTCGAACTGACTGATGACGTTGCTCTCCTAGCTCAACGGCGCTCTGATATGCAGAGCAAGCTCGATGATTTTGCCAACCTCTCCTCAGCGGCAGGTCTTACCATCAACGTCCAAAAGACCAAATTGTTGGATGTAAACACGGTCAACCCTTCCAGCTTTCGAGTTTAAGAAATGTATAGGAAAACAACCCGATTAGTCGACGCACCAAAATCCGAATTTTCAACTTGAACGTGAAATCTGTGCTGCTATACGCCAGTGAAACCTGGTATGTATCAGTGGAGAATACGTAACGGCTGCAGGTCTATCAATAGATGCCTGCGGTATATACACTCCCGATCAAAAGTTTGGGGCACCCCTTCAAAAACTTGTTATTTTTTTAGGCCCTTCCGCCAATTTGCGTCCGATTTGAAATCCCTAGTTTTCATTCAAAAGATAATAAGTTAAAAAAAACTTTGACCTTACTTACCGATCAGGCTAAGGTCGGGGTGGCCTCTGCTGTACATAGTAGCCGTCTCCATTTCACTCGGTCCATTGCTGTTTGTCTCCAGTTCCGCACTTTGCGTAGGGTCCGCAGATCGTCCTCCACTTGGTCAACCCACCTAGCTCGCTGCGCACCACGTCTTCTTGTACCGGTCGGATGACTCTCGAGAACCATTTTAGTCGGGTTGCTATCCGACATCCTGATGACGTGACCCGCCCACCGTAGCTTCCCGATTTTCGCGGTATGGACGATGGTTGGTTCTCTCAGCAGCTGATGCAGCTCGTGGTTCATTCGCCTTCTCCAAGTCCCGTCTTCCATCTGCACTCCGCCGTAGATGGTACGCAACACCTTCCGTTCGAAAACTCCAAGGGCGCGTTGGTCATCTGCACGTAGGGTCCATGTTTCGTGCCCATAGAGGACGACCGGTTTAATCAGCGTTTATAGATGGTTAACTAAGATGGGCCCATATAGCCGAGGCGGTAAACGCACGGGTATTCAGCATGACCATGCTGAGGGTGACGGGTTCGATTCCCGGTCGGTCCAGGATCTTTTCGTAAAGGAAATTTCCTTGACTTCCTTGGACATAGATTATCTTCGTGCCTGCCACACGATATACGCATGCAAAATGGTCATTGGCAGAGGAAGCTCTCAGTTAATAACTGTGGAAGTGCTCATAGAACACTAAGCTGAGAAGCAGGCTTTGTCCCAATGAGGACGTTATGCCAAGAAGAGAGAGAGAGATGGTTAACTTCGTGTTACGGCGAACTTTATTCGATCGTAGAGGTTTGCGGAGTCCAAAATAAGCACGATTTCCTGCCACAATGCGCCTCTGAATTTCTCTGCTGGTGTCGTTGTCGGCGGTCACCAGTGAGCCCAAGTTCACGAATTCTTCAACCGCCTCGATTTCATCACCGTCGATATACATTCGGGTGGCGGGCGCGCTGATTCCTCCCTGGAGCCCTTTGCCATCATGTACTTTGTCTTCGACACATTAATGACTAGTCCGATTCGCCTGGCTTCACTCTTTAGTCGGATGTACGTTTCCGCCATCGTCTCAAATTTACGAGCAATAATATCAATATCATCAGCGAAACCAAGCAGCTGAACGGACTTCGTGAAAATCGTTCTACTCGTGTTTATCCCCGCTCTCCTAATTACACCCTCTAAAGCAATGTTGAACAGCGAGCACGAAAGACCATCACCTTGCCGTAACCCTCTGCGAGATTCGAAGGGACTCGAGAGTGTCCCTGATACTCGAACTACGCACATCACTCGATCCATCGTCGCCTTGATCAATCGTATCAGTTTATCCGGGAATCCGTATTCGTGCATAATCTGCCATAGCTGTTCTCGATCGATTGTATCATACGCAGATTTGAAATCGATGATCAAGTGATGTGTGGGCACGTTTTATTCGCGGCATTTCTGCAACACCTGGCGGATGGCGAACATCTGGTCCGTTGTAGCGCGTTCACCCATAAATCCAGCCTGATATTGCCCCACGAACTCTCTTACAATCGGTGATAGACGGCGGCATAAAATTTGAGAGAGTATCTTGTAGGCAGCGCTCAGTAGTGTGATCGCGCGGTAGTTCTGGCAATCCAACTTGTCGCCCTTTGTGTAGATGGGACACACAATACCTTCCATCCATTCCTCTGGTAATACTTCCTCCTCCCAAATCTTGGTAATGACCCAGTGTAGTGTTCTCACCAATGCTTCTCCACCGTATTTTAAAAGCTCGCTTGGTAGTTGATCTGCCCCAGCGGCTTTGTTGTTTTTCAACCGGCCAACGTCCTCCTCAATCTCTTGGAGGTCAGGGGCCGGAAGACTTTCGTCCTGTGCACATACTCCTAGATCTGTTACCACGCCACCTTCGGTACTTGCAACATCGCCATTGAGGTGCTCATCGTAATGCTGCCGCCACCTCTCGACCACCTCACGCTCGCTCGTGAGAATATTCCCGTGATTATCTCGGCACATGTCGGCTTGTGGCACAAAGCCTTTGCGCGAGCGGTTCAGCTTCTCGTAGAACTTTCGTGTGTCCTTAGCGTGGTACAGCTCTTCCATCGCTTCGCCATCTCGTTCTTCCTGCTGGCGCTTCTTCATCCGGAAGACTGAGTTCTGTCTGTTTCGCGCCTGTTTGTAACGTGCCTCATTCGCTCTCGTACGGTGTTGCAGCATTCTCGCCCATGCTGCATTCTTCTCGTTTTTCAACTGTTCACATTCGCCGACGTACCAGTCGTTTCTGTGATTCGGAGTCGCGAAGCCTAGTGCTGTAGCCGAGGTACTACCTATGGCGGATCGGATGTCCCTCCAGCCATCTTCAAGTGTAGCTGCGCCAAGCTGCTCTTCCGTTGCACAGTGGCGGGCCTCCATAGAAAAGTCGGACAAAACCTCAAATGTTAACCGAAATTGCTAAAATTCACAGGTTATGATGATTTTAGTTCCCCAAATCTATTTCTGATATGTAAATTATCATATATTTTGATTTTCGTATATTAGGGTGGTTCAAAATTTTGAAATCTGCTGATTACACAAGTTTACAAAATAAAATGAAAGTCGTGAACTTCTGACAACGACCAAAATTTTTGAAGCACAATTTAGTGCTGATTTCGAAACCGACCTTCAAAAAATTTTAAGTAGAACAGTTTTTGAGTTTTAGCTCAATATCGAGTTTTGCAACTTTTCAAAATATGTAATTTACTAAAATTCAAATATATTGCGTTTTGTTCAACCAATTTTAAATCTTTTTCCATAAATTAAAAGCTAAATACAATACCATTCGATCATCTGAATACAGGTTTTGCGTCAGATAGATGAAATTCAAGATATTGGCGAGTTTTAGGAACAATCTTCTTAAATTTTAGCAAAATTCCAAAATTTTTTTGAAGAATTGTATTTTTTTCAATAAGAAAAAACCAACTTAAAAACTCTTTCTCGACGTTTACTTGACATATCATATGTAGGCGAGTTACAGTAAAAATTTCAGCTCAATCGGAGCATTGATTACGGAGAATGAGATGTTTGAAGTGAGCGACTTTGCTTAAAAATAGAACAAAAATCGATTTCAAATCATCAACCTTGTATGGAAAGTCGAAAAAATTTCCGCTCTACTTTAATTTTTTTCGTTCGCGTTTTCGAACTCAGGGCATGATTCTACACCAAAAATGATCATCAGCTTACCGAGTTCAAAAATGCTGTAAACTAGTGTTATGGAAAGCATGTAAAAATAATCGATAATAAGCTATCTCGATGTGCTTTCTGAACGTAGGTTTTGATTAACCTTTTAATTTGGGGGTTCTTAAATCATGTATTGGTATTGAAATAAACTATAATTGTGTATTTGTTGCTGTTAGGGTGGTCCAAAATCTTCAAAACTATATAAATCATTAGAAAAAAAAATCGTTTACCAACGATTTCTTTCAATGGATCAATTCAGATACACACCAATGTTGGCTGACAAGATGTGGTCTATTCTCAGGGACTGTCCATAGACCACGTGACATTTTACGGTGGGTGCACGGAGGTGTTGGGTCAGATAGTCTAATATAGTGAACTGCGTAAAATTTGAACTGCTTTTTATCAATCTCGTTTCAACAACTTCATATATGCTCTTCCGAGTTTGGGTTGTAAGGTACATCGATCCCTGCTATCACTTGTCGAAGCAACCGAAACAACCCTATCTATAAAGAATTGGCAATTCATATTCGCAATAATAAAGGGAGTTTTTGATGTTTATCATCAGAGATTGGTAATCATATTTATGAACAGTAGAGTTCCAGCAAATATCTTCAAAATCTTTATCACTGTGTGTCGTTCAGTAATGTGTTTATCGAAACTTCATGAATAACATGCAATAAAACTTCCAGTTTAAAAAACCAATAAAAGGGTTTCACTAAAGAGCGTAAAATGTTCGTTTCATAAAATTGCGATTAAAATATTCAAAGATTGCCTTGCTGATCGCGACGTTTACGCAGAAAAATATTTAACGTAGCGTTTAACGCCGTTTAGTGAATTTCTTTTATACCGTCGTTGGGGGTGAGAATGGGTCAAAAAACGATACTCAAAGATTGTTTGTCAAATAACAAATGCAATTGAAGTCGGAGTAACTTTTTATTTGGTATGTATACTCTCCTATGTGGTAAGGATAATTTAGCAAGAAAGTATCACGTTATATGAAATGCTTAGTAAACTACAAATGATTGAAAATTGACCCAATTTCACCCCTTAGAGGGGGTGAGAATGGGTCAAAGTATTCGAAATCACCTATCTAAGAATAAAAATTAATTTTATTGATCATATATAGTAAACCTACTTAAAACACAATGTTATCATGACGAATAAAAGCTTAGGTAATTTTAAAAGTTGATTAATCCACCTAAAAGGGCTAATACAACCGAAAAAATGGTTGAAATTTGATAAAATAACGTTTGTATACTTTATCATCATTTTTAACCGTCATAATCATCCTCATTAAGAGTTTCAACCTCCATGAGAGAAGGAGAGATTACAATGAGGGAGGGGTGAAGAAAGAATGAAAGATTGATTGTAAAAAAACATGCTAGTTTTTGTATACTGCATTAGAAATGTTTAACCAAACCCTCCGTTATAAACTCTTATGTACATGATCATTGGCCTCTATATTGCTAAAGCAAATCACTCCATTTCAAGATAGAGGGTCGTTCAAATATTATGTTAAGTCTATTTTGTGAGCTTACGATATTGCAGTACACTGAAGATTAGCTGATGATTAGAGGAGCTGTCCACACGCATGGGTGTATTGTTATAAATGATTTTAGGCACTAAACGTATTAACACACTCGTTTGACGCTTCTCGAAATATTTTTAAAAGAAAGCGTGCTTTAGTGAAAATACGGTAAACATGGCACCACTCTAACTTCAAAAGTCCCCATTTGGATAACAAGTTGAATTTTTAGTTAAGGTTATGTGCACTCGATAACTTGCTTGACCCAATCTCACCCCCATTCTTAATATTTAGACATAGGGTCGAAAATATTAAGTTTTTAAATAAAAAGAGCAATGACAGCCCGCTTTTTTCATTACATCAACCAGGTAATACCTACAGCTAACCACTTATGAGAAAATGTATGATTAGGTACTTGTGTTAAACATTACGAAGGAGAAATGTTTTCAGAGTGATTTACTAGTAGTTTCATCATATAAGTTTAGCCACAAATTTAACAAAAAACGATTATTGCAAAACATCTTATTCTGCATCATGACGTGTAAAAACATCTCCCCTTTGAAATAATAAAAAGTTTTCAATATAAATTAGCGATAGTTATTGAGCTATTTCAAATTTTATGTTTCTCCGTTTTGACCCAATCTCACCCCCCAGACCCATTGTCACCCCCATCGACGGTATTTTATAGATGATTGTTGCTTTGAACTGTAGTGATGTGCGTGTAGAAAAGAAGCACGTAGATGTCGACGAATTTGTGTCACTATATTGAAATATCGATAGAAGTTCGTGAAGAGATTGCTTCTAAGATTTTTGAGCAATTCTAACGATTAAGATGCATCGAAGATACGACTAGTTCAAGAAAATCAATGAGCAATGGTTTGTAGTTATTTTTACATGTTCTTCACGGTTGTTTTAGTCTTTCTTTTATTTTGAAGGATAAAAGAGTTAGTTGTATCTAGTGAAGCAACATGTGGGTAGCGTCTAAGAAAATAAAGGCTTAGTCATACTTAGTCATCTGTCCTTTCCTCTCCAGCTTACTGTTTTTAACTGGAGCACCCACCTTCTTGTGTATTTCTGTCAAAAAAAAAAAAATAATTTAAAAAAAAAATAATAAAAAAATATTAAATCTGTGGCCATTACCTTATCAGCCCTCCCTCCATCCCCCCCACCCCCCCCTTTGGACCATCTGACTTGGTGAAAGTCTCTTACAAGAATAAAAATTACATTAAATTGTTAGTATTCTGAAGTCAATTTGAACTATGTTAAGATAAAATTTAAACATTGAACAATATCACTTCCTCCACAACCATGCGGCTCCATTGTGACCTCATAGAAAAAAAAATAATTTTTTTTCGCGCTTAGCGCAAAAATGCGCAAACAGTGACCTATATAGCCAAAAACTAGACAGAATTGCACGTCAGTTCCGGGATACGGCGTCGTTTTCTGATGTTTCCTAAACAAGTACTGGATCTCTTTAATACGAAGTTTTTCTCCAAAATTTCAAAAAAAGTGAATATGCTTGCATATTGTAAAAACATAATAATTTTGTGATTGAATTCCAAACAATCCCTGAAATGTAATGGTTATTCATACCCAAAAACACAAAAAATGTTGTCACATTATTCAAGTCCTCCTAACTTTTACAACGAACTCATGAAGGAAGCTCATAAAATAAAGACAATAAATACTAATATTGTAGCACATAAAACTTCAACTTTCAAAAAAAATCCACAAGACTCAATTTTTAACCAAATGACTTGAAAATTTGGGGTTTTCTTAGTTGAAGTATCTATAATGGAAGAAAAATATTAGAAAAATAAAATAATGAAGTCGATTTTTGAGGTTTTGTCCGGCTTCCGGCCACTGTGCGCTGATGGGGCTACCACCTTGGATCTAGTTGGGCGTGGTGCAGCATTTCATACTCAGCCGCTGGATGCCAGAACAGACGCTGTTTGCGCCGCACTTCCTTGGTGAACAGACGCTCGAGACGTACCTCCTCAATCTAGCTGAAGTCAGAAGGACAACAGTGCCCAGGCTGCACTACCAGCTAAGCACACAACTCTTAGCTGGCGGTCTTTGTCCTCGCTTGACCCGTGGACGCATGAGGCAGGAACTTGTGAGGATCAGAGCTATGTTGAACGCTCTGCTTTTCGACTCACCGTTTTGCAGCCCAAAATTGGTGCCACAAATTTCTTTGAAAATCTAGGCTAAAATTTGTGCGAAACATCATTATGAGAATATCTTTCTAGCACTGACTTTCTTAGATTTTTCACGAAAACAATAATCTGCAATAAGATCCTCGAAGCCTTTACAATAGTTACGCTGAAACATTTATTCTATTAGAATTGAGTCTTTTAGAGAAACTCCTTGATTATTCGCGAAAAGAATTTCTGTATAAATTATTAGGAAATATTTACTCACAAAGTGTTCCTGGAATGATCCTTGATCTTTGACTTTTGAACTTGGAAGCTAAGCTCGTACATTTCTATCTGGCTTCAATCTCGTGATAAATCTCATCAAAATCATACCGGGAGTAACTATGTACACTAGCGCCACGTGGTGGGGAAATTCGGAACTATGAAATCCATCACCCGTAAGTGGTTTTTGTTCTGAACAACTTTGCCGAAGACAGAATGGTGCTATCTTGTCGAGGTTTCAAGAGAACTCGTTACAAAGACATGATATTCAAAACCAATCTGGACACAAAACGGAGCCGGAAGAAGTTAAAAATGTGGAACTAATGTATTCGCCTGGTTCTTACCGGAAGCTGCATGAAACTCCAATCGGCTTTCACTACACCTTTCTAGGATAATGTAGGATTCCGATAACACAAAAAGATTGAAATTTGGTTCACTAAGTACAGAGATGTGGATGTGCAAAAAAAAAAAAATAGTTCCACGTTATTTTTGCCTGTCAGTACTGGCGTGTTAATCGGCACGCGTGGTCGAACTTCTTTCCACAAAAGAACCATGCGTCTCCACCGATTGCTTATATGCGGGCGACTCTCGCTCGCAATACATAAGTGACCCGATTTTGTCAGCCCCTTCCCAGAACACATTTTTTGCTCTCCTCGAAAATCTAAACAGATATTCACACTTTTTACCCTTCTATTTTCTGCCTTTAAGCAGTAGTTTTATGATGATCTTAAATCAATTAGTCAAAGTTTGACCGTTAGATAATGAGAGCAAAAAGTTCGTCGCAAAATGGGGCTGACAAAATCGGGTCCGTACTGTAATAACACGACGCGTCACGGTGCTCAATGTTCATTTTGAGCGCACCGCCCGTTTCCGCCTGCCGCAACAAAGGCAACCGACTGACTGTGAGGATCGCGTGATGCGTGATGCACCGGCTTTATAGGAGAACTGACCACGTGCTGGCTTCTTCTTCCACTGTTGCATTGCTCGTTTGCAGGAGGATGCGGCGAAGTCCTTCCTCAGTAGAACGAGACAGAACGATAGGTATCACTATCTATACTGTTGAGTGAGGATTCCATCCATGGGTGGTGCAGGAGGTTTCCATTCAGTCCGGTGAGCTCAGTAGCAGTTTACACCTGACCACGTGCACTTGTGTTTTTGAATCCGGTCTTCTGGCTGACGCTTCCCATCCGAGTGACGGGGGATGATAGAAGGGGGACATTTGGGACTGGGTGGTGGTAGCGAGTGAAATCACGTTTGTTCAAAAATTCATTACAACGCTGTTATTCCCATGCCGAGCGTGTCGCACGGCAGGTGGATGTGTGTAATCGAAGTACCAGCACATGTGTCCTAATGAACTTTTTTTTTTCGTGCGAAAAATTGTATTCTATCAAAAGTGCAAAACGGTACAAAAACAGTGCATAAATTGCGAAAAAGTTTACCAACAAACTAGCAGTTCCGGTACATCGTATTAGTGAGAATAAGCACACACGGACAAGGTGCCGGTCGGTGGAGCACCTCTCCAAGCTTGGTGCAGCAAAGCGGAAAGAAAGTGAAACCATTGCACTTGGTGCTACTGTGAGAGTCCTTTTGAATTTGGCGCTAAAATTTTGAGACACGACAGGAACTTTGCACGGAAAGCGTCGGCAGTAGTAGAATAGTAGTACCGAACAATCTGCCGGCGCGAAGGGAAAAGTTCCAAGTGTAAGACGAACCGGAACAGTCGTCAGTCAGTCGGTGCGCCGGAGGAACGTGAAGTGGGTGGTGCATGCTTCAATCATTCATTGGTAGTTCATCGTTTCGCGCGCTGTAACCTTCTGACATCATTTAAAGGTAATATGTTTTCTGTGCAGGTGTGTGCAGCTTCTGAAATTGAATAAACCGTACCCGACCGTGTTGTAGTCAGTCTACGCCTGCCTGGGAATTGATGGCAAGGCAGTGAAGGGTGCGTTCCCGGGGGTAGAAAATTGCTTTATATTTTTGGAGAAGTTCACTCGATGAAGTTGACTTTTCGATGTCAAGGGTGGTTTGTACATTGCTATAATGTACAATGGTGTATCCTACAATACCATGCCACTCACTCTTCTGCCTACTGTAATATCTCGGTTGTCCTTTAATAAACTTAGTCTTCACCGGCTTTTCGGGCCCATGAAGTTGATCACCAATATTAACTTCTTTTCCCGATCAGCCTAGATAGCTGTGTAGTGTCGGTAGCGGTTAGTTCAACTGGCTAAGAATAGCACTACGGACCGCCTGTTCCAGTGGTAGGAATCCACTAATCAGGTGACCCCTAATTCATGGTGTTATGCGGCTTTACGCTTACCGTGCCTAGGAATGAATGGTTAGGGGAGTCTTATAAAAATCTAATCGCAAACGGAGCCTGTGGAGTACCAGGGCACCCTCCACAGTATTTGCCTTTGCTGTGCTAACCGGAGCAATAGCGCGGGGGACCTTGTGTTTCTCCGAGACAATCAGCTGCCCTTCTTCAATCTCATACTTGAGGCTGAATAAGGGCGGGATTATGAAGCTGTTATTAATTAGTTTAAATTTTCACCTATATGGTTTCGCATTATACGTTTTACACAGTGTATTCTGTGCATCCTCGCCTTTGGCGCACTCAAATCGATACCGATCTCGCTTTATTGTTGCTGTTCTTTTTTGTGCTGTGATTGTTAAGAGTTTGATCTTGCCTAGTTTGGGTAGTGGCTACGGTTAGAATAGCTCAGATCAATCTTCGGCACAAAAGAACAGCAACGATCGATCTTTTCAAACTTATGCAAAGGGTACAGCCCAAGTGGCGTTGGTCCAAGAACCTTACTTTCTTAAGGGGAATTTCTATCTAGGAAACCTTGTGAATCCGGTGTTTGCTACTTTCAGTAAAAAGGAAATGGCAATCTCGCGTGTCATGCCTCGAGCATGTGTGCTTGTCAACAAGCAATCGTTGCTACACTCATCTCTGAACTAACCACCACCACCAGAGATGTATGTGCTATCACAATTGATGTGTCTGTTGGAAATCTCAACAGGAAATACGTCTATTGTTCGGTGTATTTACCGCATGATGAACCATCCCCTACTGATGCTTTCAAACAAGTCATCGCATTCAAAAGGCTTTCCGCTAATTGTTGGCAGTAATGCTAATACTCACCATTTCATCTGGGGCAGCTCAGACATTAACTTGAGAGGCTCCAGTTTGATGAAATACTTAAGTCGTACATATCTTGGGTTACTTAGGCAACCGCCCAACCTTCATGGTATCTGCCAGAGAGAAAGTGTTAGACATAACACTGCTCTAACAAAATTGGTATGTGTCAGATAAAACATCTTTTTCTGATCATCGCTATATATTTTTTAAACATTCAAATGTTACATCACAAACTTTGCGTGTCATGAATGCTTAGAACGCATTGTCGATCATCACATCCGTGTGGTTCATCTGGCCAACGTGTCTCTTCATGTGAACCCAGATCAGCTACATTCACACAAGGAACCAATGAGATAGCTGCTTGGGACTAACAGGCATCTTCAGTGTGTGAGCGTTGATGGTCTTGTATTTTTTTAGGCGACAATGGCGTCTGCTGCGTCAGGTTGCAGGTCAATGGGGAAGGGGAGGTAAGTGATAATTGCAATCGCTTGCCCCCATCAGGCCGTTGAATCCTTTGCGCCTGCACAAGGTCATGCGGATGTTGGTGTGTTGGTGGGAAATGTATATTTTTGGCACATGGATCATGCATTGGTGCAAGGGTGCCAGGCGGAAAGCGATAGATTGTGTGGAGATTACTGTGAAGCGGTACAGTCCGCTTGGTTGCATAACTTGTAGGAGTTATATGATAGATTGACACTGTGCTGTGATGGGAGTTGGAAGGAAGGGAAACGATTTTTTTTTCAATCCGTTTCTGGTTCTAGCGATCGCTACGAACAACGAATATACATGAGATATATATGTAGGAGAGAGAGAGTGGTAGATAGTGAGAGAGAAAGTAGATAGAAAGATACAAAGTAGGAGGAAAGGGATGAGCCAGGGATTGAACTCAGGACCTTCTGCATATGAATCAGAAGCGGTAGCCAATAGACCACCAAGCTCGTCTTTAATGACAAGAAGAAGAAGGCGAAGAAAAATAAGGAGAAGAAAAAGAAGAAGAATAAGTACATCATCCTTTTGTGATAATATTTCAGGCCAAACATTTTTATAAGTCCTAAGTGCAGATGAGAGGCTCTCTCTAAGTTTCCTCTCTTTCGATTATAACGTGATTGTATTTATACATTTTGATTTACTTCTTGAATCGAAAGGTAGATTAAACAATCCTTTTGCGATCAACACATCACAAATTGTCAAAATGTCCACTGTGACATCGTAATAATTTAAAGAGAATCTGAACAAAGATAGCCTTTTTTTGCAGATTGGACCATTAGATATGTTTGTCGCCATCCTGAGCTCCATTAAAATTTGTTCTACTATCAAATAGCTTCCACTTCACTCATTATCAGACATTCCATATAGTCCAGTTCACGGTCAAAACAAAGAATTCCTTCAAACGACTTTGCTCTATCATTGAATTTTTAAATTTTCTTCCCCTTTCTCGGAAACGTTACACTCCAAACAGTTAGGGTAAAAGCTCCCTTAGTGGAGGTAGAACCAATAGTGGTGGTAGTGGCAATTTAGCACTATTTCGACCAAAAAGCTTACAAATCGCATTTTTAATAGATGCGTCATACCTAATTGATAACATTCATTCAGTTTTGTATGCAGGATTTGACGAAAAAGCTATTTTAAACAATTATTTTCCTTAATTTTTTTGCTCTTTTGCACCTATAGTGGTGGTAGTGTTCCTATAGTGGTGGGTCCCATAAGAATTCAATGGGATGCGCCACTATAGGAACCAACGTTAAATTTTACCTCCATTATAGGAACCGTGTACCTATAGTTGGTGCAAGTAATTTATTAACAAAAACTGAAATAAACAATGGTTTTTACATTTTTCTTAGCAAATTTAAGTGATAAACTACCGATTAACGTTTTCATATTTTTTATTTTGTGGTATTGTCAATTTTATTCAATTATTTTACTACAAGGAGCTACTAATAGCACCACTATTGGTACATTTACCCTAGTTGAGTGTCCTTTCGAGTGGACGACAGAGAAGAAAACAACAAAATAAAACCACATGGACCTGGCGATGATAGTAAACATTTCTACTAGGTATGGCATGGTAGTCGTGATTTCACCATTAACATTTCGGCACCAACATTTCAAAAGGGCGTAACTGCATTTTGAAACAAACCCCTCTTTCACATCTGTGGATCGTATTTCAATGTCGCCATGCAAATCACCGCCAGTATAGGAAAGAAGAGTAATTTCTCTGTCTAGTAATGTTTGTGAATTTCGTGGGAAACTTAAAATATGACCCACAGATGTGAAAGAGTGGTTTGTTTCAAAATGCAGTTACGCCCTTTTGAAATGTTGGTGCCGATTTATCGCCCACGTGGCGTGCTTTTCGTTCGGTGTAATCTGTTTTTGTTGTCTTTCGCTGCAATATGCATTGTCCCTTGGCGGGCCGCGTGGAACTCGCACCGCACAATCACTGTTGTGCTAGAGAGTATACAATGTTTTGATGGACATGGGAAAACTCATTAGGCTACTAGGTAGACTTTAGGGCTACCTGGGTAATAAGATTTTGTATAGATATGACAGATAATGTTCGATATATGTAGTTATGGATTTATGCACTTATGAAAAGTTTGTTCCAATTCTAAATGAATCAAGCTTTATACGAATGTCACAGTGTGATTTCTGGTGTTTCCTCTGGTATTCTTGCAGGAGTTTCATTCAGGAGTTCTTTCCGGGATTCTTCCATCTGAGAATTCTCTTGGGATTCCTTTGGAGATTCGTTCCGAAATTCATCCAAGAATTCCTTCCGAAATTCCACCAGAAATTCATACCGAGATTCTTCCAGGAGTTCCTTCTGATATACGTCCTTTTCAACAGACTTCAGAAGTTTCTTGTAGGAGTCCCGGATGTTTTTTTATGGATAAACCCCAGAAATAATTGTGGAAGAAATCCGAGAAGGAATTACTAGAGGAATCACAGAATGAACACCTAAATCTAAAGCAATCCACGAATGAATCTAAAAACAAAAGTACTCTTGAAGAAATCCCATAAAAACTTCCTGAATGAATCTCAAAGGGAAAAAATAGGAAGAGATCCCAGAGGTAACCGCTGGTTGATATAAGTAGAAAATCCTGGTGCAATTCTGGCGTCTGGGCAGAATTCCTGAAGGAATCGTGGAATCCTAGAAGGACCTTCTCGTGGAATTCCAGAATCTGCTTCTAGAGGAATCACTGCAGAAACTCCTGAAGTAATATCAGAAGCAGCTTTTACAAGAATCTCAGAAGGAATTCCTGGAGAAATTCCCAAAAAAAGAATGCTAAAAGAAACTTTCTAAGAAATCCCAGGAAGAAGTTCTTCAGAAATCGCAGATTCCCTTCAGAATTTTCATCTGAGGTTTTCTAAAGAGCTCTTTCTGCGATACATTCAGAGATATCCCTAGGATTTCCGGAGTTCTTTTCAATAATCATACAGGAGTTGTTTCATTGATTCCTCCAGAAGCTCTTTATGAGATTCATAAAGGAGCTATTTATTGTTTGCTCATGATAGAACTAACGGTTTTATTACAGCATTTCTTGGTCTACGATGCGGCCAAGAAATCTTTTGTTGGTTTTAAGCATTGCCTCACAGTTTTGTATATTAGTTACAAAAAAAATATCTCTGTGACAATAATCGCAAATGCAAGTTTTCATAAAATCTATATATATATATAAATGCAGTGGCATACGTGGGACCGCGCATAACTTGCGAACGGGAGGTCCGATTTTGGTCGTCTTAGTTTTGTTCTGTTAGTTTTCACCCAAGGAAGGTTTATGAGGCAAAAAACATGGAAAAATTGAGAGTTTTTGAAAATTGATCTTCCATACATTTTGTGACCGGGGACTTGGTCTTGAATTGAATTAGTTGTAGATTTTTACCTTTCTATTATGTGCCATTAATTGGCACATTCCTCGGGAGGTTAGTTCTAGTAAAGTATCGTCTTCCAAATTTGTGTTCTGGCAATAAGCAATATTTTGCTTGAATGAAACTAGCGGCTGTAAGCAACTACTCCCAATGTTTGGGTAAATAAAATCATCCCGAGCTTACTTAGTATTTCCACCATTTATAAATTTGTTTATTTTTTTTACGTAGTTTATGAGCAGTCCCTAGTTAATTTTAAACCAATTAAATTAGATATTAGAATTATTATTAATAACCGAATCATGCAATGGCTTTAACACCGCTAGCCATCATGGTTTCCCATAGCGAAAATCATCATGACTACAGGTCGCAAGCCCTGGCAAAGTGTGGAACGTTTTGATGGCTGTGATCCCTGACCATCATGTAATCAAAATCCCAGGGATACTCAAGTGACCATACTGTTGGGTTGTGGGGGTTGCGTGTATGGGGTGCATATATTGACAAGCATTGCTATGGATCGTTAGGGCTGAGTAGGAGCGGGGAATGGATCTACGATTGCTGAATTGCGATTATACCTACTGGTATAGTCGTGGTTTAACAGTGGTGGCGCCGCTTTTCGCTTGTGTTCGGCCTAGGTGGTTTGTTTAGGCGGTGCGGTTAGGTCTGTATGTACTTCGTACGTGCAGTACGTACGGCTTCAGCATTGTGGTTACTTGGGTAGTGTAGGATAATTGGGTTTGGAACTGAGGGAGGTCGTCATTGATTCTGTCGACACCATTGAGTGTTCATTGTTGGCGGTTGTATTGGTGACGATTTCTTCAGCTTTATAATCTCATTTATACCACGCACAAACTTTGGGAACAGGGACTGCTTTGTAATGCAAGAGAGGGATTTGAACTCTGTGTTACGGGTTGGGTGAGGTCATGCGGATAGAAGCAACCTAGGTGTGCTTGCGGCTCGAGTTGTGATGGATGAATGAGTGCAGTGTGTGTGGAGTGCGCTACCCTGTGGGTGCAGTTGAGTCCGGGTTGGAGTGGAAAGAGACCCTTCTCTACCCTAGATTGGTTTCGGCTGTACGGGCGGGGTAGTCTTTGTCTTATTTGTAACGTGTTGTGCGTGATTTGCGGCCCGAGCTGCGTGGTTACTTGGGAAGTATTGTGCTCTGCAATCTAGATTTTGGTTTTAAGGTGAAGCTATGGCTGGGCTGTGCCTCGGATTTGTTGGGCGCAGGTCGGGAGAGCTGGTGGCGGTTTGTGCTGGAGGGTTTGCTCGATTGGTTATCCACTGGTGGTGGCCAGTCGATCGACTATTCGCACAGCCTGTCATTTGGTTCTTGGGGCTTGTGCTCTCGAGGTTCGGGGCGTTGCTTCGTTAGAGCCGATGCACACGGGCGGCGCGTCCACGCAGCGTGCACGCAAGTGCGCCCTGAGTTACACACAATCAAATGGGAGGATGCACACGAGAACGCAACGCTGCCGCACCGCAACCGCGCCGCACCGTGTGCGGCACGCAATGTCAACGCATGCCCCACAGGACCGCTGCGGCAACGCAGCGTGAATTCACGCAGCGTCAATTAACGCTCGTGTGCATCGGCTCTTATATCTTCACTTTATTACTAATATTCCTTGTTTGAATAACTGACTATTATGTCCAGGCGCTTAACTCATTCTATTTCATAGATTGCCAGATTTAAGGGTAATGGTTCAATAGGGTGTTAGCAATCAGAGTGGATTAGAACGAGTTGGCGCCTACAATACACCAACACTAACACACATACACCAATACTTACACGCACACATGCACCTACAACTAGCTGTAAAAGACCAGTGGGCGGGACAATGGTGCCTACCCAACAGTTGTAGGTGGGGTGTTTGGCTTAGCTACATGACTTGGTCCGGCAAGCCCATAAACATCAATTGGTAGACGTATTGCCTAGTGAAAAGACAACGCAGATGGGCGAAAGCCAGGGGATGCGTTGATAATAGCAGAATAATAGCAGAATAGCAGAATAACCGAATCATGCAATGGCTTTGTAGCCATTTGTGTACACATGAACCTCTAAAACAAAGTTATGAAAAAGAGTGCACGAAATTAGGGACACATACAAATTGTGGGTTCCTAATTTCGCCAACAACAAAAATGTTGAAACAAAATAAGAAAATAACATTTTAAAGTAATTTTATTGCGTATTATAATAAAACATCTCTCTCTCTCTTCTTGGCGTAACGTCCTCACTGGGACAAAGCCTGCTTCTCAGCTTAGTGTTCTATGAGCACTTCCACAGTTATTAACTGAGAGCTTCCTCTGCCAATGACCATTTTGCATGTGTATATCGTGTGGCAGGCACGAAGATACTCTATGCCCAAGGAAGTCAAGGAAATTTCCTTTACGAAAAGATTCTGGACCGACCGGGAATCGAACCCGTCACCCTCAGCATGGTCATGCTGAATACCCGTGCGTTTACCGCCTCGGCTATATGGGCCCTATAATAAAACATATTGAATTGAAATAATCAAACATAAATTGGAATATTTACCTTTGATAGAGATCGAAATATTTGTTCATTTCCGTGAGTGTTGATTTTCTCGTATCTCTGAATATGGCATCTGCTATTTGCATACATTTGCAATTTATTTTTCAATCTTTGAGATAAATAAAAATTTTCATTTCTTTTTTTGTGAATTGTATTGAGATCAAATGCAGTTTTGAGGTTATAGCAAATTTTGAAAGATTCCGCTGTTAGTTAGATAATAATGCTCTCAGATGTCAAAAGTTAACGAAGTTTGGGCCCGCACGAAATTAGGGCACCCCACGGTATATGATAAGTTTTATGGAATGCCAAAGGTGAAAAGTAAATAAGTTTTTTTTATTGCATTTTCGACTTTTTGTATTGCTCAAAAATTTATAATTTGTGGATAATTTTGATTTATTTTATTTGTTTATGCAATTCAGTATCATAATTTACATTTTATATAACTCATTTTGGTATCATTATGGCTATTTTTTCCGAACTGGCTCATTATGAAACTGAAATGAGTTGCATAATGAAAAATAATTGTATAATGTTCATAATGCAACTCATTTGAGTTGCATTATGAATATTATGCAACTCAAATGGGTTGCATTATGAAAAACATCATTGCATAAAATTTTGTATGGAACTCGTTGCAAAACTTGATTTTTTCAGCACTCTTCGTATTTATCCAACTCGGCAAGCCTCGTTGGATAAATGTACGACTCGTGTTGAAAAAATCAACTTTTTGCAACTCGTTACATAAATAACTATTATGGAACTTTTTTATGTATTAATAATGATTTCACCCTTATTTATAAACTAGTACTTTTAAAATTATTTATGGAGGATAATCGCTTTTTTATGTACCGTTGATATAGTTGCCATAGTTGTTGAATAACTAAAGAAAGAAAGAATATGAGTATACTCTAAGTAACTCAAAAATGGGTACAATCTGTTTTTCATCGTATAATTCAAATTACAGAATATTAATTTACTTGCACATGTTCTTTCTGCTCTTATTGAAGTTGGATGCCACCTCCTTCATTGAGCAATAGGGTGGCAATGCCTTTGTAGAGGTTTTGATCGTGCATCGTTACGTGTCGCGTCTGATGGTCTGAATCTACACTATTCGTCGACTCTAATTAAGTACCATCACGAGCTTGAATAGTTTATGAAGTCAATATTTCAAAGACGGAATAGTGTCTCCAATTGATACTTTCACCTTTCCTTTCGGCGTTCGGAAAAGAACACCCTTTTTTATTGATTTTAACAACGCAAAGCTCTAATTTGAAGAAGGACACATTTTCGGTTCTAAAGGACACAATTTGTTTGCTCACATGTGTATCCCTAATGATGAGCACCACCTAGTTGGTATGCTGAATGTACGACCCAATTCAAGAACTCTTTGTCCTAGATACACATAGGAATGATAAATAACGTCATTTCATTTCGTTTCGTATTCCACAGAACTCAGTCGACAATCAGACATAAACCGTTGCAACACGCACTGATTCTTCGGTCCTTGCAGGCCAAGGTAAATCTGTGAGTGATAATTCAATTGTCACCATCCATCATCACCTGGCGGGAAAAAAGCCGTTATACGGAGTGTGACACTTGGGGACGCCATTCGATAGGAATATGCCCCATGGTGCGTGTCTAACCGCAGTGACTGTCTAGCTGCCGGGAAATCGCAAGCGGAATCAAATATTATAAATGGTGGTGCCGAAGATAGCTCCTGCGCCCATACAACCCACCAAAATGGCTCCACCGGGTCCTCCTCGGGAGCGGAGGAGGAAAACCCACGGCTTGTACTTCCATTCATCACCACCCAAAGGTAAGTGAGAGCTTTTGAGCTAAACGGTGCAACAATAGATCTTTTCAGTTGTATAGTTACGGATATAGTGCGCAATATGCACATTTATCAAATAAGGAATTAATACTGTATATACAATGTAGCAAATCGCCTTTTATTTTTTCGAAAGTATAGGAAATTGCAAGGGAAATTGTTCACCTTATTTAGTGACCTTCGCTCACTCCGATAAATTGCGACGGGAAAAGTAGCTACTTTCCCAAAGCTTCGTTGCGATGGAGACGCCTGGTGCCTCGCGCCGGTAACACGAGCTTCAGTTCCTTGTGTTGTGGTGACCTTCGAAAAGTGTTTAGCCATCCATCGGTGAACAATTTTGCTGCCAATAACTTCATTGACGTGAACAAGTAGCTACGCACTTTTCGACGGGCATGAAATTGGAATCGAGGTTGTTCCTGATGAGGGTGTGCAACAATGCTGACGAGTGTGACTTTAACACGTGCTTCGGACTTTTTATAGCTTAGCAGGGATGAAAAATGGCAGCTGATGCCAAACGTACCGTCGATGGGGTGACAATGGGTCTGGGGAGTGAGATTGGGTCAAAACGGAGAAACATAAAATTGGAAATAGCTCATCAACTATCGCTAATTTATATAGAAAACTTTATATTATTTCAAAGAGAAGATGTTTTTACACGTCATGATGCAGAATAAGATGTTTAGCAATAATTGTTTTTTTTTTGTTAAATTTGTGGCTAAACTTATATAATGAAACTACTAGTAAATCACTCTGAAAAAATTTCTCCTTCGTAATGCTTCACACAAGTACCTAACCATAAATTTTCTTATAAGTGGTTAGCTGTAGGTATTACCTGGTTGATGCAACGAAAAAAGCGGGCTGTCAATGCACTTTTTATTTAAAAATTCAATATTTTCGACCCTACATATGTCTAATATGGGGGTGAGATTGGGTCAAGCAAGTTATCGAGTAGGGGATTCTGGGGTAATACGCACCACTTAAGGAAGATGCGTCCAAATGCAAATAAAAAAGCAATAATTTTTTGGTTTAATGCATGCATTCATTGCATATACTTTCATTCTAAGAGAAACCAAACAAAATTTCAGCCTTAATACAGTTCAGCTCTTGAAAATAACGTTTTTTGTAAAGACTAACATTACGGCTTCGTATGTTTATGCGGGGCAGTATGCACCCTTGCTCGGGGTAAAATGCACTACAACAATGGGGCAGGATGCACTCAAACAAAGGGGCAAGACGCACCACAACATTGAGGCAAGATGCACCGTCGAGTTTAGAAATCTTTTTACTTCTTAGACAAAATGCATGTTTTATAAGGTTTTAAGACAAACAATAGCTCAATTTTGTTTGCGATTACTTACAGAGCACTCATAGATATTATTACAGCTTGTTTTCTATAGGTGCGTTATGCCCCAACCAATGAAAGCATATTGCCCCAATCAATAGCAAAAAATAAAATAGTTTAAAACATATAATTTACGTAGATTACTGTTTAAGTTATTTTTCCTATGCTTAGCATTGCCCTCAATGAACTGAATAAACACAACAGCATTAGATGTTTGGTCGGTTTTCACCATCAAATCATTCGACAAACGATCGGGAAAATTACATCAGAATCGTGTTTTTCAATTTTATTCATTTTTCTCACTAATTACGTAACGCAGATATGTAAAATTTTCCAGATGCTCATTTATTAGGACGTTCTATTAGACTGATAAGGTTTCAAAGCTCTAAAACCGATAATCCCTGAAAAACAAAGGGGGTGCGTTTTGCCTCGACAGTGCGTATTACCCCAGATGCCCCTACACATAACCTTAACTAAAAATTCAACTTGTTATCCAGTCACCATTTGACGTTAGAGTGGTGCCATGTTTACCGTAACTTTACAAAAGCACGTATTTTTTTTCGAAAATATGTCGAAGAAGTGTCAAGCGAGTGTGTTTATACGTTTAGTGCCTAAAATCATTTATAATAATAAACTCATGCGTTTGGACAGCTCCTCTGATCATCAGCTAATCTTTAGTGTACTGCAATATGGTAAGCTCACAAAATAGACTTGATAGCGTTTTTCTTCTCCACTCATTTTTTTAAATTTTAAGGAAATATCGTGAAACTACCAGACGGTAGTGGCATCCAGGAAATACCGGGGCCATAAAACCGGTAATATGACAAAATTTCGGAAGACGAACGAACGTCGACAATTTTTTTTCAGTGAATCTTTCAATGCATCTCTCCCTCATTGTAATCCCCCCCTGAAGGTTGACACTTTAAATGAGGATGATTATGGTGGCTAAAAATGGCGATACAACATAAAAACTTTATTTTATCAAATTTCAACCATTTATTCGATTGTATTAGCCCCTTTAGGTGGATTAATCATCTTCAAAAATTACCTAAGTTTTTATTCTTCATGGTTACATTGTATTTTGAGTAGGTTTACTAGATATGATCAATAAAATTAACTTATATTCCTAAAAAGGCGACTTTGAATACTTTGACCCATTCTCATCCCCTCTAAGGGGTGAGATTGGGTCAATTTTCAGTCATTTGTAGTTTAGTAGACAATTCATATAATGTGATACTTTCTTGCTAAACTATCATTACCATATAGAAGAGTATACATACCAAATAAAAAGTTATTCCGACTTCAACTGCATTTGTTATTTAACAAACAATCTGTGAGTATCCTTTTTTGACCCATTCTCACCCCCAACGACGGTACATGACACATTCTACGGGCCCCGTATCATCAATACCAATTTTTCAAAGTTGAGTTATGGAGTGTTTGACAATTTTATCACATTCTACATTACTTCTGTCATCCAAAAATCTATTCGACTTGATATTAGTATGACAATAAATATAAATTGAACGACGATTAAGATTAACATTTAAATCGTGATTTTAAGTCTTTTAGGCACACTTTTCATCCAAACTATCGTATTTTAAACACCAACACACTGATTTTTCAAAAGTCTTCCATTATTTGTAGATAAATGTATGTAGATTTTTTAGCATAACAAGATTTTTAATCGGAAGACTTTACAACTCTGAAATATGGCTGATCATAGTATGGGTTTTTATTGCGTTGTAACGTCACGAAAAATCAACATTTTTAAATTTTATTCAAATACGGAAAACGTTACAAATATGATATTTTGTATGCTCTTTGTACTCGAAAAGATCTTTCAAATGAGACTAAAAAAAAAAAGAAAATCGGTTCACGGAAGCCTGAGTTTCACCTGGTTGAAGTTTGCGTTGTAACGTCACGAAAAAAAGTTCTGTGGAAAAGACCAAATCTTTCTGGATTGGACGACTTCTGAATTGGACAAACGTAGTTCTATATTCAAAACAGTTTCGTTCTTGTTGTGTTTGAGCTCTTTTTCGAGATATCGTTTATAAATTGCGTACCATTGCCGGTCAATAAACTACGTAGATTTTTTAAGAACGGGGGAGATGGTGTTAGGCCAAAATCTACGATGTAATTGTACTGCGATATTGTAAAATTTTTTAATCGTAATCTAATACCACTCAAACCGAAAATTTCTGTGATATGAGTGGCCAACGGACGAAACACTGACGAAATTACAAAGTTGGTCAAAGACTTACAGTTGATGGATAGTTTGATTTAAAGTTCCACCAACAGGCGGCGCTAGAGAACTTACAAATTTAAAATTTCATACATCTCAGGATCCCTTTTACATAGAAATACGATTTCTTCGGCAAAGTTGTTTGGTAAGTAAAGGACTTGCAGTTGATTTACCAATAGATGCGAGATTTTGCCACTAGAAGACGTTAGTTTCCATTTTGCAAAAGCAGGCAAGGGAATAGAATTTCTTGAAAAGTATTCTACAAGCTGGAACTTTTTTCACTTTGGACATATTGTATTCAAATCAAATTGAAATGAAAGATCAATATATAATTCTTAACTCTCAAAATTTAATTTAATTTGATTCACTTATTCCTTAGATATAAGAGTTAATAGAACACAGTCAAAAATATGATTCTGCTTAAAGCGCTCCATCTTTGTGTAGAGCCAACCAATCAAGTCCAAAATTGTAAAAATTACAGATAACAAGATGAGGAACTATCAGTCAAAATTTGAGAATTTTTGATATATTTTATAAAAAGTTACGGCTTGTTGAATGTTTTTTCAGACTCTAGTTTAATTTAAAAACACTTCACTAATACTTCACTTTTGCAAAAGAAAATAAAAAATGAATAACTCTTTTAAAGAAAAACTAGAAAGGACGAGCAAATTCCTTTTAATTCTACTACTGTGCTTATCTTCGGACAGATAGGCCTATTTCGTCTGTGACTTACAGACTTCTTCAGTGTCAAGTGCTCGACTGAGTGTGTATGCCCTCTAGCGCCTCCTGGTGGAAGGATTTGAAATCATACGGCCCATCAATTGAAAGTTCTTGACCAGCAAAACAATTTTGTCGATGACACAAACTGTCTAAATAGTTAGGATCTTGAAATGTATGGAATGGATATTACGTCAGTGTTACATCTATTTTTGATATAACAAGAACCACCGACAAACAGACGTAACACCTACGAAATTGAAACTCATATATCTCGGGACTCTAATTACTTAGACTTTAGACTTTTAGAATGTTTTGTCAAGAATTTTCAGTTTAAAAGCCGTTTGGTTCAAGTTTCTAACTGACTAGTGGTACATAGGGTGACCAAGGGTATTATCGGCAGGTTTGTTCTCTTCGTCATGGGGGGTTTTTGTGGGCCAAATTGCCAAAAATTTGGGCATACAGCTCAGCTTGGTTGGGAAGGATTTGAGGCTAACTCTGAGTTCAATAGGTTTCAAAAAACCTTCCATGACGAAGAGATCAAAACTGCCGAAAATACGTAATTTTCCCTAGTTCAGGGCTGGTAGCGTTCAGGTGGCAAAATAATAGTGACTTTAGTGACCAAAATAATCAAAAAAGTGACCAAATAGTGACTGAATAGTGACCTCAAAATTATTGAAAAATTTAATTAATATGCTGTACACTTGATGAATTCGTTTGTGGTATAACTATATCGAATGACTTTGAGACCTGATTTTTACAGAACTGTTTGCCATTGCTTATACATTCAGCTATTCTAATCATTACTGCAATGTACATCGGCCACAAGTGTGAAATCAACGCTTCCTGGAAGATATAATCCAAGCCCAGGGCCCAGTTTGAATATTACACAAAAACTGCAGGTAATAAGTTCCCTGAAAATCTCTGACAAGTAGAAATCTCAAGCAAATTAGTTACCAGGTAAAAACAAGTTTTCTTTCGATGCTTGATGTTTGTTACTTCATGTGCATGTTGATTATAAAATGTTTAAATTAAACGCACGAAATTAGACTGCTGATACTGAATGAATCCATTGTTAATTTTATATTACTGTGGCCGAATTTCAATGTAAACTTTTTTAGATTTTTTTTCTACTGCCGAAATTTGCCCACTGGTCTCATGTTTTTCAATGATCCTAAGGTCACAATAATGATAGATTCCCGACTGACACTACTCATGCAGAAATATTCTGTAAAATCAGGACAACACGGAATTAATTAATGTTTAAACTTTTATGGTATTTTGTGAGAAATTTCTTGCCTGAGAAGAATTATTCTTCCTTTCCCTAATGACGGTAAATATGGGTGTGAGCAGCAATGAATTCTTTCTAAGAATAACCTTCAATTGGATAGCTGTTGTTTTTTTACATAACAATTGCTCTTAACAGTTGTTGCAATGGAACAATCAAAAATAAATTATGATAGTTTTCAGTTGCAATCTTACAATTCCGTAAGAAAAAACTTGAGGAACTGGTGGTTTTAATCGATTAAACATTCTGAATTTCTAGAAGAGGTTTCAAAATGATGTATATCAAAGGTCTGGCATACGACAAGAAATTCCTCGAAAAAATTCTCGCTGAAATAATGAAGATATTCATACTGAACTCCTGAAAAATGTAGCCAAAAATGTTTTGGAGGAATTTCTGGAATTGAATGAATCATTTAAGTTCTGATAAAACTTATGGATTCTTGGCAAAAACAGTCTAATCGATGAATTCAGAGATTCTTGAAGAAATGTTTTGAATAAACTTCCGGATTTATTTCAAATACTTAATACTTTTGAAATAACGCCATCATTTTTTTTACTATCACGTGCATGGATCAGTCATCAGAAACTCTCAAATGTGCTCCATCATAAACTCTTTCGGATTTCAGCGAAAAGCTACTGAACAAATGACGTCACAACTACCTCCAGTAATTTCATCAGAAATTTATCTAGCATTTGTAACAGAAATTGTTCTGCCAACTCTAAAATTTATTAAAACTTTCGATTAACTCGAGATAAACCAATCCAGGGGAATACAGTGCACTGTGTGTTATCGTATTTTGATCCGATAAACTTATTTTACACATTTAATCATTTCCCGTGTTTGAATATGTGGGCATAGGGTGATATAATTAAATTGAAATTTTAAATGCAGGAATATTGCATTGTTAAATACTATTAAAAGTATTGTATAGTAGTTCAGAAGTTCATCTATAATCTTAGCTAAAGGCCGACATAATAATGGTTTAATAAGCGGCGCAGCCGAAATTTTTTTTAAACAAGGTTTTTGGGGGAAATTTGTGCAGCAATTTTGGCATTGTTGTTTTACCAACATTCTTATATGATCTTCCAAATGTTGTCATATTTACGAAAATAGTGACTTTAGTGACCATTTTACTGAAAAAAGTGACTTTAGTGACTTTTTCATGCAAATAGTGACTTTTTAGTGACTGGCTCGAAAATAGTGACCAAATCACTAAAAAGTGACTCACTACCAGCCCTGCTAGTTGAAATTTTGAAAAATAATGCACTTTATATTTATTCAAATAATATTTAACATGTTGTAACTTCTTATAAAGTGTCCAAAGATTTTGCCAAAAAACTAATCAAAATTTGTTGATTTTTTTTTTAATTCTAAACTATTGTAAACTTTTAATAAGCGCCGCCCAGTGTGTCTGAATCTCACATCCAATAGTAAATCAGCTGTAAGTTTTTGACTTATCAAACAACTTTGCCAAAGACACTAACTCTCTAAGTAATTATGACTCTGACATATATAGGATGGATTTTTTTTGTCAGAATTAGATCTATTTGTCTCTGGAATCATAGAAATTGATGCCCCTAAGTGGTATGCAAATCCTCAGGTATGTCTTTGGTTCAATAACTGCTCGCACATCTTAAAGCTTTTTCAATTGAATCAATGACATTGCATAACCCTTTCGTGACGAACCAGCACAATCGTGCTGTTCAGCGGGTACAGTTTTGCATATTTTTTCATCTTTTTAGACTTTGTTTTATATGATGTAAACTGTTTCAATAATTCAGCTATAGCTTATACTTGTATGTGTGCAAACAAACCTTTGTTTACGTTGCCTGTGAATTATACCACAACAAGGTAAACAAAAAGTGGGCAAAAACCATAAAACATGAAAAAGTTTTATCTGTCGCATATTTCTGTTTCCGATTTACCTAGGTAGTCAAAGCAAGAAATCGAAAGATAAAGAGTAGTTCTTTCAAATGAGTAGAAATAATTGTTGCTTTTTTGGAAATTCTAAAAGTTGTGGAGAGCCAAAGTTGAGCAATTTGTATGGAGATTTCACTTTTTTGCGCTCCGTCCCGAAAGGGATAAATTATTGAACAAATGTTTAATTCGACGGCGTGATAAGCTTTATACTGCAAAATCTTAATATCTGGCGGTGCGAAGTAATGAATATCAACGGTTTAGTCTTTGGGACAATATTAGATTAATATGGGTGGTACTAGGCCGAAGATGGGTACCATTAACCTTCATGAAGGGGTTTTCATACTGCTGATAGCAATAACTTGGCCCTCCGAGCCATTTATCACAAAACGTATTTCCAATAAAATAAAGTTGCTCTTGGAGCAGTAAAAATAATGCAATAATATATTCACAAATTCGGGCAATTTTGTCTGATTATTCTGATTCAAAAATGATGTGCATTTTCGTGACGTTACAACGCGAGCAGAACCCTGTTTGAAACTGAACGGGCGTTGAAACATCACGAAATGTAAAAGTCAATTATTCAAAAACGAATCCGAAATGTATATGTTTTATTTCACTGCATTGAAGAACAAACCAATAAATTTCAATGGTGGGAGAAATTTTCAGTTTGAAATAAAAATCCGAGCAAATTTTTCAAAATGTTGGTTGCGCGGTAGAGGAGGTCGAATTCTAGCGCGTCACGCTACAAATACGCATTTTGAACAAGTTTTTCTAATGAAAACTAAATTTTAAATAGGTCAAACATATCTGAAATTTTACAAGGAATCTGAATATGATAAAATATTTTGAGGTTTACAGCCGTTTTTTTGAATTATAGTGAAAAATCTGACTACGAATGCGTAGAAACGTTTTAACGTCACGGTAGAATGTGCCTTATCTCGACGGCGTGATGAGTTATATGCTGAAAAATTTTTAATATCTGGTGGTGCAAAATAATGGATCTCAGCGCGCTCGTCTTTGTTCCAAACAAGAAGAATATGGGTGATACTAAACCGAAGATGGGTGCCGGTGTCATTAACCTTCATGAAGGAATATTCATACTACTGATAGCAATAACTTAGCCCTCCGAGCCATTTATCAGAAAATGAATTTTCAATAGAATAAAGTTCCCCTTGAAGCAGTGAAGAAAATGCAATGATATATTCACAAATTCGGGTAAATTTGGCTGATTATTCTGATTCTGACATGATGTGCATTTTCGTGACGTTACAACGCGAGCAGGACCCTGTTTGAAACTGAACGGGCGTTGTAACGTCACGAAATGTAAAAGTCGATTATTCAAAAACAAATCCGAAATTTAAATATTTTATTCCATTTAATTGAAGGACAAACCAATAAATTTCAATGGTGGGAAAAAAATTCAGAATGTCATAAAAATCCGAGCAGATTTTTTAAGATGTTGGTAGAGCGTTAGAGAGGGTCGGATTCTAGCGCGTTGTAACGTCACGCTACAAATACGCATTTTGAACACGTTTTTCTAATGAAAACTAAATGTTCAATAGGTCAAATATATCAGAAATTTTACAAGGAATCCAAATATGAAAAAATATTTTGCGGTTTACGCTCGTTTTCATGAGTTATAGAGGAAAATCTGACTACGAATGCATCAAAACGTTGTAACGTCACGGTAGAATGTGTCACATAGGTTTTGGGCTTTTTTGACTTCAAGCTATTAAGCATGGACATATTTTTTTAAACAATCAATAGGTAAATTGGTCAATTAACATGCTCATTAACGTACTTATCTTACCGATCAGCCTAATGACTGGGTGGCCTCTGCTGTTCATAGTAGCCGTCTCCATTCCACTCGGTACTTGGCTGTGTGTCTCCAGTTCCGCACTCTGCGTAGGGTCCGTAGATCGTCCTCCACTTGATAGACCCACCTTGCTCGCTGCGCCCACCAGTGAGCCCAAAAGTACACGAATTCTTCAACCGCCTCGTTTTCATCACCGTTGATATAAATTCGGGGTGACGGGCGCGATGATTCCTCCCTGGAGCCCTTTGCCATCATGTACTTTGTCTTCGACACATTACCTTATGACTAATCTTATTCGCCTGGCTTCACTCTTTAGTCGGATGTACGTTTCCGCCACCGTCTCAAATTTACGAGCAATAATATCAATATCATCAGCGAAACCAAGCAGCTGAACGGACTTCGTAAAAATCGTTCCCCTTGTGTTTATCCCCACTCTCCTAATTACACCCTCTAATGTTGAACAGCAAGCACGAATGACCATCACCTTGCCGTAACCCTCTGCGAGATTCGAAGGGACTCGAAAGTGTCCCTGATACTCCAACTACGCACATCACTCGATCCATCATCGCCTTGATCAATCGTATCAGTTTATCCGGGAATCCGTATTCGTGCATAATCTGCCATGGACTTATCCACCGACGAGCGGAATTCATCGCGGCCCGAGAATTTTGACACTAGAGCGGGGTCTTTCCAATTAGAATTGAACGATTCTGATTGGGAATGGCCACGCTCTAGTGTCAAAATTCTCGGACCGCGATGAATTCGGTTCATCGGTGGATAAGTCCATAGCTGTTCTCGATCGATTGTATCATACGCCGATTAGAAATCAATGAACAAGTGGTGTGTGGGCACGTTGTATTCGCGGCATTTCTGCAACACCTGGCGGATGGCGAACATCTGATCTGTTGTAGCGCGTTCACCCATGAATCCAGCCTGATATTGCCCCACGATCTCTCTTGCAATCGGTGATAGATAGCGGCATAAAATTTGAGAGAGTATTTTGTAGGCAGCGCTCAGTACTGTGATCGCGCGGTAGTTCCCGCAATCCAACTTGTCGCCCTTTTTCTCCTCTCCTCTTCTTGGCGTAACGTCCTCACTGGGACAAAGCCTGCTTCTCAGCTTAGTGTTCTATGAGCACTTCCACAGTTATTAACTGAGAGCTTCCTCTGCCAATGACCATTTTGCATGTGTATATCCGTGTGGCAGGCACGAAGATACTCTATGCCCAAGGAAGTCAAGGGAATTTCCTTTACGAAAAGATCCTGGACCGACCGGGAATCGAACCCGTCACCCTCAGCATGGTCATGCTGAATACCCGTGCGTTTACCGCCTCGGCTATATGTCGCCCTTTTTATAGATAATAATAATAATACTTCCTTCTCCCAAATCTTGGTAATCAATTAGGATGAACATCTCATGCAAAATATTTCGTTTTACAAAATCGAATTTGATAGTTTTAAACTATTTATGTTAGGTACTATTTTTCCCTAGTCACCCTCCAAAAGTTGCATGCAAGTTTACTTACTAACATAAAATGCTTAAATCTGTAAAATTTGATTTGATAGAACGAAATATTTTGCATGAGTTGTTAATTTAGATGGTTATTGACCAATTCACCCTTTGACTGCTTCAAAAAAAATATTTCTATGCTAAATGGCTTGCAATCAAAGAAGCCCAAAATCGCATATTATGCCCTATAAATTAAGGTATAGTTCAACATTGTGACGTGCTGGAGCAAATCTGAGCCCGGATTTGGATTCAGCGGCCTAAAATCTGTCGAAGACACATAAGTTTGCTCTTGAGCATGAGCATGAGCATGAGCATTGGTGACCGTACACTTCGTAGTTGCTACTCCGTGATTGACCAGAGCTAGCGGAATTGCACAGAGAACCAATAGATGGGGCATGGGATTAGCGCACCTTCCTCAATGTACACGTTCCGGAAGCTCAAACTTTTTTGGGTCAATAACGGCGCCGGCCACGTCCTTACGGTCTACCGGGGAAGGGAAGGAATGTTAGTTTGACAACCGTTGCTACTAGAGGTTGTATGTACTACTGGACCCTCCACAGTTGTCACGGGAAGGAGTTTTTGTTAGTTGGCGGGATCAATAGTTACATAAATCAGGATTCGCTTTGGTAAGCGATGTAATGCATGTAACCGTGAGCATACACAAAACACATATACACAGAGTTGTGTCACCTCACAGTTAGGAAGAATGGTGAGTCCTTGAAAATTCTGAGTAGGAATCTAGAGAATGTCTTATGAAACGAAAGAGATCTTGCGTCACCTCGCAATTTAGAGAACTGGTGAACCAGTACGCAGTGATACTTGCCTCTGATACCATGGACTCGATACATTGAGACAAAACTCTGTGCCGACACCATCAGTGGCGGACCGCACAATTAAAGGGAAGAAATACTGAAACATATTGTAATACAAAAAACTGAAGTCAGCACCTTGAAGTGCCGGACTGTACAATAATATAGGGAAATTTCATTGAAAAAATGTGTTTAGCGAGAATTTTGGCCGACACTTGAAGTGACGAACTTTACAGTGCTTGCTGCGTAAATTCTTGAAAGATTTATATAAGTAATATATACAAACTTTAATAAATAAATAATTAAAATATATATACAAACAGAACTAGGTAGAGGAAGTGATAATTTGCAAGATGCAATTTTGGAAATTGACGAAAACAAAACACATGTCGACACTCATGGTGACGAACTATACAAACTCGATGAAAGAATATTGAACACATACATTAAAATTAGACACAAGCTACCAACTATTACGAATCAAGAAGTTAATGAAAATAGAGGCAATATAGAGAGAAACAACAAACAACAAGGAACAAACTCACCGGATTATCCCCTGCAGCACACGAGAAAGTCCCTCAGGCTATCACGCATGTTCACTCGTTCAAGCCACTCGCTGGATCTTCCGTTTTCTAGCTACTATGTTAAAGTGCCCTTGATAACGCGCGACATGAACTCAATACCGAAACACAAAACAAAAAATAAATAAATAAACTTTCCCCCAACTATTTATCCCAACGACCACGCGCGACCCGAACTCAATGTTGACTCTACCTCGGGCTCGGAGAACGACGACGCACATGACACAAACCAAAGACGACAGCGCGACATTTTTCTGCTGACTTTCGACGCCACCTTGAACACACTGAACTACTACGGGGAACGACGACGATAGCGCGACGGTACCGAACCGAAAAGAAGAAGAGCCATAAGTTTGCTCTTGAGATAAAAAAAAAGTCGGTGTTTTATTGATCAGCCTATAAGCTACACAGATTTATTAGTTCAAAATACACTAGGAGTCAATATCTTTTAGCAAATATTATTTAATTTGTAAACCTTCTGTAGGATTTGGAAGAATTTACGAACTAAAATTTCAATGTATTATTCTATTTTGAATGATTAAATATTTGTATCGGCCTTATATGCTGATTTTAAAAACGGGATTCAAACACTTTCAAGCAGGAAAGCTTTTTAAGTAAAACTAGCTGTACCCGGCAAACTTTGTCTTGCCTACTGCGTTTCAAGTCCAAGTCCCCCGTGCAAAACGTATAAAAAATCGATTTCCAAAATCTCTAGATTTCTCAATATGTTATGGCTCATAAACCTTCCTTGGGTGAAAACTAACAGAACAAAATAAAGACGACCTGGATTGGACGTTCCGTTCGTGAGTTATGCGCGGTCCCACGTATGCCACTGCATTTATATATATATATATATATATATATATATATATATATATATATATAGATGTACCGTCAAGTCGCCATTCACCGTGGGTCAAAGAATATTTGGGGCGAAAAAGGCCTGTCATTTTACACCAACCTTATAAACTTTGTTAAAACTGCCGTCAAATGCCTTAATTGTACGTTGAAATGAAAGTAATAACCACAAAAGTGTAAAATATCTCACAAAATTTTGCGATATACTTAGTAAATATAGTAGAGGCCCTCTACTAGAGGGTGGGAAGATCGCCTTTTTACGTGTTAGGTCACCATTCACCGTGGTTGTAGGGACCCATTCACCAGAGGCTTCGAGCTATTTCATTTGAACATATTCAAAACCACCTAGCAAAGTGAGTTTTCTTCTTTATATTCATTTCAAGTAATAACTACCCAAGTTACTAGCAAGCAATTTGTTAATTTGTTATCTGGGGATCACAAGTTCAAATCCCATTTACTACAAAACAAGCGAAAAAGTGTACGACAAGCTGGAGTGTGCATTGTCGAGGAAGTGGGAACGCTGAGGAAGCAAGAGGAAACAGGCGTAAATGTTGTTTGACCAGGTGTTACGCTTCTTTGACATCTTGAAACGACGTTCCTAAAGGGGTAGCACTGAGACAGCTCGTTATTTTGCCAAAAACCTGCTGTGGAGCAGCAGTTAAGGCGTATATACGGCTAATTTACATTAAAAGCGTTGCCGTAAAGACTACTATAATGTTGAAGGAATGCTATTTGAAATGCTTGCTGGTCACTTGGGAACTGTTTCGTAATATAATTAGCAATGTTTAAGGCGTTCTATCTTGGTGCTAAGTTGGAATCTTTATGTCGCGCTAGGGTTAGCAGGATCAATAAAAAGGAGCAAGACCAACGCTCGGTACCGGAGACCAGCAAAGGTAAAAGTAAGATCCTTAGAGCATACTGTAGGCAGATGGATGACCTAAGCGAGCATGGTAAAACGACTTTAGACAACTTTATTCCAATCCACCGAAAACAAATACAAAACATTCCAATTGCTTTCAATAATTTACACCACCCTCAGTCATGCATACGAGATATGTCGTCGGCGAAGAGACACTATCTCTCTGCATAGCCCTCACTGTGACCTCGTTAAGTTCCTTCGTATGGCCGAGTCGTCATGAAAGGTGTACTTTAATCAACTTCTGTCACGTTCTGGCGTCGCCGTCGCCCGTTGGCGGCAGAGGTCTGCTTAACGTATCGATGAGAAGTAATAAATTAGATATTGAAACGCCATGCCATCATGGTGGTGCACGATTCATGTCCGTTCATGTAGCGTGTCGCCATCATTTCCACTCCACTAGGTACTGACTGAGGTGAGCTGTTACTGTACTGTTGACCTGAGGTTCTTGTTGGGTGTTGGTTTGGTTCTTCAGAGGGAACTGAATGGAGTGGGAATCTTAATTTAGGACAAATAACCCTCTAATTATGTCTCGTTAAACATCCTGTTCCATGGACTGTCCTATGATGGACGTTTTGAGGTTAGTCAAAGGCTAATCAACTATTACAGTCGAAACCGCGTGCATCCACGGATGGAGACGCTGGGTTCAATCGGGTGCGTTCTATGAATTGTATGTACACCACATCGTGTTGGAAGCACAGAGGTTTGCAACCGTACGGGGGGTATTCAACGGGTCCATTTAGCCGAAACGGTAACTACGCGGTTATTCAGCAAGACCAAACTGTGCGTGCCTGGGTTCCATCCCTCCCCGATCCAGGATCTGTTTTGTAATGTAAATTTTTCTTGTGCATAGACAATATTCGAGCCTGTCACACGATGTAAAACGCCAATAGCGGTTTATAATAAGTGGACGTGCTCAAATAATCTCCTCTATCTGAGGAGTTAGCTTTGTATTAGGAGGCATCAGTAGGTCGACTCCAGAGGCACGTTCTCCTCCATTTGGGAAAGGAGGCTGAAAGTATATTATTTATTTCTTGCAACTTCAACAACACAGTTACCCAAACTTTTGCTCAAGCAGCATCAAATTAGGCAAATTTCAAGATTGACCAGAAGTTGCATCTGGATTTATCCAAGAGTTCCTTCTGGGAATTTCAATCGTGATTTCTTCCGGAATTCACTCCTTCCTTTTAGGATTTCTTCAAGAGTCTTCTAGGATGTCTCAAGAAGTTTCCTCTGAGATGTCTCCAAGAGTTGTTTCTGGGATTGATCCAGGAGATTTTTCCAGGATTTTGACAAAAATTTCATGCGAGGTTTTTCATTAGCTCTCATCGGGATTACTCCAGGAACTCCTTCTAGTATTCCTTCAAGAATTTCTCCCATACTTTATTCTGATATTTTTTTCAGGATTTTCTCCGGAGATTACACCAAAAGTTCCTTGTGGGATCCTTTCAGGAATTTCTCCTGGATTTATTCCAGGTTTCCTCCAGAAGTTCTCTCCGGGATTCTTTCATAAATTCCATGAATTCTTCCAAGAAAAACTTCTTGGGCATCGCATCCCGGCGTTCCTCCTTCATTCCCTAAAATTGGTTTATGGAATATCTCCAGCAGTTTTGTATGAACTCCTCCAGATGTACGTTCTGGGTTTCCTTCAAAAGCTCATTCTGAGATCACATTTCTTCAGGATTTTCTCTGCAAATTCCGGTAAAAATATTTTTGAAGACATTCCAAAAGGAATCCTATTCCCTGAAGTAACCTTTACAGAAATCTCAGAAGGGATTCCGTAAGGTATCATAATACCTGGAAGATTTCTAGTACACCTGGATGCATACCAGATGGAACCGCATTAGGAAAAAAAAAGAAACTCCTGGAGGAATTACATAGGGAACTTCTAAAGGAATCATGGATGGACCTCTGAGAAAATATCAATTGAATCACGTTGGAGTTTTCCAAAGTCACTTTGGAATTTCCCCGGAATCTCAAGAAACTCCTTGAAAATCCCAAAAGGCTTTTGAAAAAATCATAAAAAGAAGAAGAGAATTCCGGATGGAACTTCTGGAGAAATACGCCTGAGGGAATCCTCGAAGGAGCTTCTGAAGGAATCCAAAAAAAGCTTTAGAAACTCAGAAAGAACTCCTTGAAATCCTATGGAACTTCTTTGTGAATCCACAAAGAAACTTCTTGTGGATTCCCAAATTTAATTCCTGGAGGTACACCGGAAGAAACTGCTGGAGAAATTTCAGCAGGAACTCCTGGGGGTCCCTCGAAGGAACCTCTGGAGAAATCGTAGAAAGAACTTATGAATCAATCTCTGAAAGCACTTCTGGAGGAATTCCAGAAGGAGCTCCTGAACTAGGAGGAATCTGTGAAGAAATTTCCGTAGGAAAATCAGAGGGAATGCCTGAAGGAATTCTTAGAGGATTATCTCTCTGCAGCAGGTGAATCCGTTGGTATATTTTCACCCAGTAGCCCATGGCTGTACAAAAAGAATATTGTGTATTTTCGGCAGTTTCGTTCACTTCGTCATAAAGGATTTTTTTTAAAGCTGTTGAACTCAGTGTTGGCCTCAAATCCTTTCTAACCAAGCTGAATTATATAACCAAATTTCAAGCAATTTGGCCGACAAAATCCCCCTTGACGTAGAGAACAAACCTGCCAAAAATACCCTAAGTCACCCTATATGAACATATAAAATAAACGGATTTTCTAAATTGATGAAAACGCATGGTATATGGGCACAAATCCGGGCTGCAAAACGGTGAGTCGATAAGGAGAGCATCCAATATAGCTCTGGTCCTCACAAGTTCCTACCTCATGCTTCCACGGGTCAAGCGATGACAAAGACCGCCAGCTAAGAGTTGTGTGCTTAGCTGGTAGTGCAGCCTGGGCACTGTTGTCCTTCTGACTTCAGCTAGATTGAGGAGGTACGATCCGAGTGTCTGTTCACCAAGGAGGTGCGGCTCAAACAGCGTCTGTTCTGGCATCCAGCGGCTGAGTAAGAAACGCTGCACCACGCCCAGCTAGATCCAAGGTGGTAGCCCCATCAGCGTGGTCGTCCCAGTGTTGGTTGGGACGTTAAACAGAACTGGCACGATGGCCCTCCGGCGAGACAGGAGTGTTGGCGTAGGCCCAATAAGCCACCCGTAAAAAAACCCATTGCGAATAACATAGGAGAAAATACGACTCGATACAATCGGCAAAGACCCACGCGACGAAATAAGGACTACGATTGGAAACTTGGAACATGGAATTGCAAGTCACTAGGTTTCGCAGGATGTGACAGGATAATCTACGACGAACTACATCCCCGCAACTTCGACATCGTGGCGTTGCAGGAACTTTGTTGGACTGGACAGAAAGTGTGGAAAAGCGGGCATCGAGCGGCTACCTTCTACCAAAGCTGTGGCACCACCAATGAACTGGGAACAGGATTTATAGTGTTGGGCAAGATGCGACAACGTGTGATCGGGTGGCAGCCGATCAACGCAAGGATGTGCATGTTGAGAGTTAAGGGCCGTTTCTTCAACTACAGCATCATCAACGTCCACTGCCCACACGAAGGGAGACCCGATGACGAGAAAGAAGCGTTCTACGCGCAGTTAGAGCAAACATACGATGGTTGCTCGCCGCGTGACGTGAAAATCGTTGTCGGCGACATGAACGCGCAGGTAGGAAGGGAGGAAATGTACAGACCGGTAATCGGGCGAAACAGCCTGCACGCCGTATCGAATGATAACGGCCAGCGATGCGTAAACTTTGCAGCCTCCCGTGGTATGGTAGTCCGAAGCACCTTCTTCCCCCGCAAAGATATCCACAAAGCCACCTGGAGATCACCCGACCAACAAACAGAAAACCAAATCGACCACGTTCTGATCGACGGTAAATTCTTCTCGGATATAACCAATGTCCGCACATACCGCAGTGCGAATATAGATTCGGATCACTACTTAGTCGCTGTATGCATGCGCTCAAAACTTTCGACAGTTATCACCACGCGTCGAAGTCGAACGCCGCGACTCAACATCGAGCAGCTGCGTAACGTAGAAGTGGCTCAAGACTACGCGCAGCAGTTAGCAGTGGCCCTACCAACGGAAGAGCAGCTTGGCGCAGCTACACTTGAAGATGGCTGGAGGGACATCCGATCCGCCATAGGTAGTACCTCGGCTACAGCACTAGGCTTCGCGACTCCGAATCACAGAAACGACTGGTACGACGGCGAATGTGAACAGTTGAAAAACGAGAAGAATGCAGCATGGGCGAGAATGCTGCAACACCGTACGAGAGCGAATGAGGCACGTTACAAACAGGCGCGGAACAGGCAGAACTCAGTCTTCCGGATGAAGAAGCGCCAGCAGGAAGAACGAGATCGCGAAGCGATGGAAGAGCTGTACCGCGCTAAGGACACACGAAAGTTCTACGAGAAGCTGAACCGCTCGCGCAGAGGCTTTGTGCCACAAGCCGACATGTGCCGAGATAATCACGGGAATATTCTCACGAGCGAGCGTGAGGTGGTCGAGAGGTGGCGGCAGCATTACGATGAGCACCTCAATGGCGACATTGCAAGTACCGGAGGTGGCGTGGTAACAGATCTAGGAGTATGTGCACAGGACGAAAGACTTCCGGCCCCTGACCTTCAAGAGATTGAGGAGGAGGTTGGCCGGTTGAAAAACAACAAAGCCGCTGGAGCAGATCAACTACCAAGCGAGCTTCTAAAATACGGTGGAGAAGCACTGGTGAGAGCACTACACTGGGTCATTACCAAGATTTGGGAGGAGGAAGTATTACCGGAGGAATGGATGGAAGGTATCGTGTGTCCCATCTACAAAAAGGGCGACAAGTTGGATTGCGGGAACTACCGCGCGATCACACTACTGAGCGCTGCCTACAAGATACTCTCTCAAATTTTATGCCGCCGTCTATCACCGATTGCAAGAGAGTTCGTGGGGCAATATCAGGCTGGATTTATGGGTGAACGCGCTACAACGGACCAGATGTTCGCCATCCGCCAGGTGTTGCAGAAATGCCGCGAATACAACGTGCCCACACATCACTTGTTCATCGATTTCAAAGCGGCGTATGATACAATCGATCGAGAACAGCTATGGCAGATTATGCACGAATACGGATTCCCGGATAAACTGATACGGTTGATCAAGGCGACGATGGATCGAGTGATGTGCGTAGTTCGAGTATCAGGGACACTCTCGAGTCCCTTCGAATCTCGCAGAGGGTTACGGCAAGGTGATGGTCTTTCGTGCTTGCTGTTCAACATTGCTTTGGAGGGTGTAATAAGAAGAGCGGGGATAAACACGAGTGGGACGATTTTCACGAAGTCCGTTCAGCTGCTTGGTTTCGCCGATGATATTGATATTATTGCTCGTAAATTTGAGACGATGGCGGAAACGTACATCCGACTAAAGAGTGAAGCCAGGCGAATCGGATTAGTCATTAATGTGTCGAAGACAAAGTACATGATGGCAAAGGGCTCCAGGGAGGAATCACCGCGCCCGCCACCCCGAATTCATATCGACGGTGATGAAATCGAGGCGGTTGAAGAATTCGTGTACTTGGGCTCACTGGTGACCGACGACAACGACACCAGCAGAGAAATTCAGAGGCGCATTGTGGCAGGAAATCGTGCCTACTTTGGACTCCGCAGAACTCTACGATCGAATAAAGTTCGCCGTAACACGAAGTTAACCATCTACAAAACGTTGATTAGACCGGTCGTCCTCTATGGGCACGAAACATGGACCCTACGTGCAGAGGACCAACGCGCCCTTGGAGTTTTCGAACGGAAGGTGTTGCGTACCATCTACGGCGGAGTGCAGATGGAAGACGGGACTTGGAGAAGGCGAATGAACCACGAGCTGCATCAGCTGCTGAGAGAACCAACCATCGTCCATACCGCGAAAATCGGGAGGCTACGGTGGGCGGGTCACGTCATCAGGATGTCGGATAGCAACCCGACTAAAATGGTTCTCGAGAGTCATCCGACCGGTACAAGAAGACGTGGAGCGCAGCGAGCTAGGTGGGTCGACCAAGTGGAGGACGATCTGCGGACCCTACGCAGAGTGCGGAACTGGAGACAAACAGCCATGGACCGAGTGGAATGGAGGCGGCTACTATGTACAGCAGAGGCCACCCCGGCCTTAGCCTGACCGGTAAGGTAAGTATGGGCACAAATCTTGAAATTTTCAAAAAGAATCAGCTTAAAAATGACTTGAAGAACATTTCTATTTTGTTGATATGTTATGTAAAAATAGTTGAACTTTCGTTAAATAATATGTATAAAAAAGTATAATCCAACATTGTGAAAATAATAAAAATGATATTTTGATCATATTTGCATTTTAAAGTTAACTAAGTTTGTTTTACGATATTTTTTTTTTAATGTAGAGCTAATAATCTTTTCATTCGTAAAAAAATATAAGAAATCGGTCAATCGGTTCAAAAGTTATGACGGTCCAAAAATTAAAAAATAGAAATATCGTATGTTTGGAACACCCTATTTTCAAAATGGCCACCCTAATGGCGAAACAAAAAATTACAGGTCTGATTATTTTCGGTAACGATCATTCCTGTCGAATTTGAGCAATATCGGAGCAGTTTTATTTTTAAATCTATTCTTTTTTCATGGAATGGCTGATTTATCTCAGAAAATACTCGGAGAAATGCTTATTTTTTTCTATGGTGGATTTCCCGGAAAAATTTAACTGGAAATCTTAGAACAAAGCTAATTTATTGGACAAACTGACTGCTATATGAAGAGACTGGTGATTCCTGGCGATGTCAGCACCCATAAGAGGGTATTTGTGAAGTTTAGAACTCTAGGAACAAGATTAAGATTCAATAATTTCTTGTGGAAATTTCTATGGAAATTTCTCTGGAAATTCCACCAGGAATACCCAAAATACTCAGCCTGGAATCGATCAAGTAGATTATCGGAAGTTCTTTCTGAGATTCCTCCAGGATTTCTTCCACAGATTGATGCAAAAAATCTTCCAGAATTGCTCCATAAACTGTTTTATAAATTCTCTAGGGGTTCATTCGGATATTCCTCCAGAGTTTCTTCTTGAGTTCTATCTAAGTTTCTTCCAGAAATTCCTCTAAGAAATTCCTGCCCCACGAATTCATTCAGATATTCCTCTAAGAATTTCTGAATAGATAGCACCAGACATACTTTCAGGTATTTATCCTAAGCTTTCTACAAAAATCTTTTCCATTAAATCCTCCAGGGAACTCTGCATAGTTTTCTTCCAAAAATCTTTCACGGGGTTCACCACGGAGTCCTGCAGCAATTCTTTTCTTCCACAAAGTCTCCCAGAGATTGTTCCGAAAATTCTTCCAGAGATTCCCTTAGAATTTATTGCAGATCCAACTAGAATTTCTGGAAAAGATTCTTCTTTAAATTCCACAATTCCAAGAATTTTATCTCATTATTTCTAGTAATTACTCTATAAATTCTACGAGAGTTTGTGTTTCCAAAAATTGCTCAAAAATTCTGTTAAACAATACTTTAGATATTGTTGTAGACATTTCTTATGGAATTCCTCTAGATTCCTCCAGGAGTTCATCCCCTAGGATTTTTTTTTCAGAGTTCCTTTAGGATTCGTTCCAAGAATTCCTCCCAAAAATTCCTCTAGGAACAGAGATTCTTCAAAGAATTCCAAAGCATTTCTTTAGGAATTCTTCTAGAATTTCCTCTAAGATTTTCTTCAAAAGTTCTTTCAGAAATTGGTCCAGAGATACTTCCAGGAGTTCTTTTAGGTATCTCTGGTAGAATTCCGCCTGAGGTGTCTCTATGAGTTGCGACAGAGTTTCTTGAAGGAAAGTGCTGTTGGAAAATACCATTTAGATACATATTGCTGTTCCTCAAGCGATTTCTTCATAGATCCTTCTAGCAATTACAAGAATTACTCCAGAAATTTCTAAAAGAGTTCTTTCAGAAATCATCCAGGTTTTTTTCAGAGATTCGACCAAAAATTCCTCCTCAGATTTTTCATTATTTATTCCAGAAATTCACCCGAGGGTTCCTGCAGAGATTGCTCCATTGATTGCTACAGAAGTTTCTTAAAAGATTTTTCCAGAAGTATCTCGGAAGCTTTCTCCAGGCATTCTCTGTAGTGTCTTGTTAGAATATATGCACTGATGCTTCGGAGCTTCGGACTGCACTTCGGAGCTTTTTAAAGAAATTGCTCGAGAAATTCATCCAGATATATTTCAGGAACTACTTCCAAGGTTCCTACAGAAGTTCTACAGGGATTCCCCAAAGAAATCCTGAATTTGTCAAGCTTTCTGGGGGGAACCTCTGAAGAATTCCACGAATTCTCTTCCGGAGATTTCTCCACAAATTTTCCAAAGTTTTCTCCAACAATTGATTCAAAAATTGCTACAGGAATAACTGGAGTTACACAATTACATTATTTTAAAGACATTCTTCATAGAATTCTTTCAGGATTTTTTATTGATTCCTCCAGGAATTGCGGCAAGAACTCGTTTAGTGGTTTTCCAGAAATTCATCCAAACATTCCATGAATCCTGAAATTTTAATAGGGATTCGTTCAGGAATTATTCCAGATATTCCACTGGGAAATTCTGGTCGAATATTTAAATGAATTCTTAGATATTTTTGTTAGAGAAACTCCTAGAGGAAGTCTTGTTTAAGTTATTAGAGAAAGTCCTGGTCAGAACTCTGAATTAATTCTCATAAAAAAATCCAGAGTTTCTTGAAGTATATCTAGAAGAATTCCTGAAAGCAGCTCCAGAGCAACTTTTGGAAAAAATCCTGGCGAATTTCTTGAGAAAACTTTTTGATAAATTCTGAGTTCTTGGAAAAATATCTGGAGTAACATTTGAAAGTATTCTTGAAGCATGTTTTCAGAATAATCGCTGAAGGAATTCCTAAAGAAATTGCGGTGTAATTAAAAAAAAAATGAGAATTGCAGGAGAAATTCTTAAATGTATCTCTTCTGAGGGAATTATTTGTGAATTTTTGCAGGAATTCATGAAGAACTTCTTGGTGGAATAATTGGAGGAATTGCTGGAAGAATTTTTAAAGTAACTTCAAAAGGATTTTTTGGATGAATTTATGAAAGAATTCTTTAAGGAATATCTGGAAGAATTTTAGGAAATATATCTTGGAAGAATTTATGAATACTCATGACAACAGAAAATTGGAAAACTCCTGTCGTAGTCAGCATTCGCGCCGAGTGCTTCTACGCCGAGTAGTGTCATGATTAACGTCATTCTACCGTAGATATAATGACTTTATGTGGTTGTGGTGGGGGTTCATTGTATCGTGCATGCAAGAGCATGCGGGATTGCACACCGCATTTGACGGGAAAAACAACACTAATTTGCCATTTAGGATCTACTTCTGTAGTTGGTGTGATTTGCCGCCGTTACGTTCGCGCCCCATGGCAAGCTGGCCTGGGACACGGACAAACAGCTTTATTTTGACGCAGAACTTTTCATTTCATGCTCGGAAGGCATATTCCGTCGTAACAGGGTAACCTTGAAATAAATGACTGTGGTTGGTTTTTACCATTCAGGGGCTCGCTACCACCGCTGTCTGTGTCTCGTGGTTTCGGTGGGTGCATCATCATTAACAAATTATGGAAACATCAACTTTTGAATTGCTCAACTTCAAAATTGCATGTCATTAACACCTGATGAATATTAAGCACCAATTATTGCATGTTTGTATAAAGATAATTAGATTTGTATCACTTGAAATTAGTTTTCATTTAACGTTGAAACATTTGTATGAGAATGCAAACCTTTGATTTATTGATTTATGTATCTATCTATAGTAACATACAATAACAATTAATATTACCTTCTGAAATGCCCCATTGTGCCTCTCCCCGTATGGAGAACTAATAAATGCTACATATATATTTGTATACAGCAGAATAACATCAAACAGACAGTAAGCATGTTATTCGTGGACAGTATATGTATATGCCACTCGGTAATTACAGGCCTTTCCGTGCGATGGCTATATGCAGCTCAATCACCGGACTCGGACTGTCCCATGCTATTCCGATGGGTGAATTGATTCGGACATGACACTGTTTTTTAGGTCACATTGGAAGAGACGACCTTTTGCCGCTGCGTTGGCGATGTGATTTCATCTATGGAAATCCACAGACAACAACACACTACTTTTATCCTTATCCACTCGTCTCGAGTGAATGAACCCGTAATCAGGTCAACATTAACCATCTACCTGTACCTGGCCTACCATTGTAGGTTTATTCTGAGATATGCGTCATAGGGAAAACTCATTAAATGTTTAAATCAAATAATTCTTTGGAACGCATGTCGATGACATCGCAGTCGATACGATAATTTATTGACTGAAATGACAAATTGGTTTTAGTCGACAGCTAAACGTCAGGCTGTTGGTTGAATGTTTCGGAGTACATAATTGTGGTAGCGGAGGTCTCCTAATTAAGCATGATAGCACTAGTTTACAAAATAAAACGAAAGTCGTAAACTTCTGTCATCGACCAAAATTTTTAAAGCATAATTTAGTGCTGATTTCGAAACTGTGCTTCAAAAAATTTAAAGTAGAATAGTTTTTGAGTTTTAGCTTAATATCGAGTTTTACAACTTTTTAAAATATGGAATTTAATAAAATTCAAACATCTTGCGTTTTGTTCAACCAAATTCAAATCTTTTTCCATAAATGAAAAGCTGAATATAATACCTTTCGATCATCTGAATGCAGGTTTTGCGTCAGATTAATCAAATTCAAGATGTTGGCGAGTTTTGGGGACGATATCTTTAAATTTTATCAAAATTTTCCAAAATATTTGAAAAAATGTATTTTTTCAAAAAAAAAAAAAAAACAATTTAAAAATTATTTCTCAACGTTTATTTGACATATTATATGTATGCAAGTTACAGTAAAAAAATCAGCTCAATCGGAGCATGGATTACGGAGAATGAGATGTGTGAAGTGAGCGACTTTGCTTAGAAATAGAACAAAAATCGATTTCAAATCATCAACCTTGTATGGAAAGTCGAAAAAATTTCCGCTCTACTGAAATTTTTTTCCTTCGCGTTTTTGAACTCAGGGCATGATTTTATACCAAAAACGATCATCAGCTTACCGAGTTCAAAAATGCTGTAAACTAGTGTAGTTTATTGTACTTATCATCAGAGTGTTTGGAAACAGAAGTTTGAAAGTTCAATCCTGTGTATTGCTTAAAATTGTCGCAAACGAGAGACGAAGAACAAAGAATAGAGAACCAACAACGCTAACAATCCTTCGTCTCAACTTGTAACGATATATCTAAAATTGCTGTCAGCGACAGGTAACAGGACAGGAAGAAAAATTGTTACCGTCTACCCACGTTGCGTTGGTTTGAACGACACCGCATGCAAACCAACGGGGTTCATTTTTAATTTGAACTTCTAGTAACCCTGTGGGCATCGAAAATCACACTGACGGTAACCCTTTTTGCCGTTTTGTTTTGGTTCTACGTTCCGTTTCACCCCGTTCCATAGACAAAATGACGTTTGAACTATTTTTAGTTTGAACGATGTGCAGATTAGAGGGGGTCAAATTAAAAAGTGTTCAGATTAGATGCGGTCAAACCAACGGAGGCAGACGGTACATACTTTTCAACTCGTGAATATTTAGTTACCTATTATGAATACACAATCAGAGCCGAAGCGGTAAACGCGCGGGTGTTCAACAAGACCATGCTGATGGTAGAGGGTTCGATTCCCATGAGCATGGAGTATTTTCAAGTCTGCCGCACGGTATACAAATGGAAAATGGTCATTATGGCAGGGAAAGTTCTCAATAGATAACTGTGGAAGTGATCGATGGGCTGCAAAACGGTGAGTCGATAAGGAGAGCGTCCAATATAGCTCTGGTCCTCACAAGTTCCTACCTCATGCTTCCACGGGTCAAACGATGACAAAGACCGCCAGCTAGGAGTTGTGTTGTGTGCTTAGCTGGTAGTGCAGCCTGGGTACTGTTGTCCTTCTGACTTCAGCTAGATTGAGGAGGTACGATCCGAGAATCTGTTCACCAAGGAGGTGCGGCTCAAACAGCGTCTCTTCTGGCATCCAGCGGCTGAGTAAGAAACGCTGCACCACGCCCAGCTAGATCCAAGGTGGTAGCCCCATCAGCGTGGTCGTCCTAGTGTTGGTTGGGACGTTAAACAGATCTGGCACGATGGCCCTCCGGCGAGACAGGAGTGTTGGCGTAGGCCCAATAAGCCACCCGTAAAAATCCCCATTGCGAATAACATAGGAGAAAATACGACTCGATACAATCGGCAAAGACCCACGCGACGAAATAAGGACTACGATTGGAAACTGGGGACATGGAATTGCAAGTCACTAGGTTTCGCAGGATGTGACAGGATAATCTACGACGAACTACCCCGCAACTTCGACATCGTGGCGTTGCAGGAACTTTGTTAGACTGGACAGAAAGTGTGGAAAAACGGGCATCGAGCGGCTACCTTCTACCAAAGCTATGGCACCACCAATGAACTGGGAACAGGATTTATAGTGTTGGGCAAATGCGACAATGTGTGATCGGGTGGCAGCCGATCAACGCAAGGATGTGCATGTTGAGAGTTAAGGGCCGTTTCTTCAACTACAGCATCATCAACGTCCACTGCCCACACGAAGGGAGACCCGATGACGAGAAAGAAGCGTTCTACGCGCAGTTAGAGCAAACATACGATGGTTGCTCGCCGCGTGACGTGAAAATCGTTGTCGGCGACATGAACGCGCAGGTAGGAAGGGAGGAAATGTACAAACCGGTAATCGGGCGAAACAGCCTGCACGCCGTATCGAATGATAACGGCCAGCGATGCGTAAGCTTTGCAGCTTCCCGTGGTATGGTAGTCCGAAGCACCTTCTTCCCTCGCAAAGATATCCACAAAGCCACCTGGAGATCACCCGACCATCAAACAGAAAATCAAATCGACCACGTTCTAATCGACGGTAAATTCTTCTCGGATATAACCAAAGTCCGCACATACCGCAGTGCGAATATAGATTCGGATCACTACTTAGTCGCTGTATGCATGCGCTCAAAACTTTCGACAGTTATCACCACGCGTCGAAGTCGAACGCCGCGTCTCAACATCGAGCAGCTGCGCAACGTAGAAGTGGCTCAAGACTACGCGCAGCAGTTAGCAGTGGCCCTACCAACGGAAGAGCAGCTTGGCGCAGCTACACTTGAAGATGGCTGGAGAGACATCCGATCCGCCATAGGTAGTACCTCGGCTACAGCACTAGGCTTCGCGACTCCGAATTACAGAAACGACTGGTACAACGGCGAATGTGAACAGTCGAAAAACGAGAAGAATGCAGCATGGGCGAGAATGCTGCAACACCGTACGAGAGCGAATGAGGCACGTTACAAACAGGCGCGGAACAGGCAGAACTCAGTCTCCGGATGAAGAAGCGCCAGCAGGAAGAACGAGATCTCGAAGCGATGGTAGAGCTGTACCGCGCTAAGGACACACGAAAGTTCTACGAGAAGCTGAACCGCTCGCGCAGAGGCTTTGTGCCACAAGCCGACATGTGCCGAGATAATTACGGGAATATTCTCACGAGCGAGCGTGAGGTGGTCGAGAGTTGGCTGCAGCATTACGATGAGCATCTCAATGGCGACGTTGCAAGTACCGAAGGTGGCGTGGTAACAGATCTAGGAGTATGTGTACAGGACGAAAGACTTCCGGCCTCTGACCTCCAAGAAATTGAGGAGGAGGTTGGCCGGTTGAAAAACAACAAAGCCGCTGGAGCAAATCAACTACCAAGCGAGCTTCTAAAATACGGTGGAGAAGCATTGGTGAGAGCACTACACTGGGTCATTACCAAGATTTGGGAGGAGGAAGTATTACCGGAGGAATGGATGGTAGGTATCGTGTGTTCCTTCTACAAAAAGGGCGACAAGTTGGATTGCGGGAACTACCGCGCGATCACACTACTGAGCGCTGCCTACAAGATACTCTCTCAAATTTTATGCCGCCGACTATCACAGATTGCAAGAGAGTTCGTGGGGCTGGATTTATGGGTGAACGCGCTACAACGGACCAGATATTCGCCATCCGCCAGGTGTTGCAGAAATGCCGCGAATACAACGTGCCCACACATCACTTGTTCATCAAATCGGCGTTTGATACAATCGATCGAGAACAGCTATGGCAGATTATGCACGAATACGGATTCCCGGATAAACTGACACGGTTGATCAAGGCGACGATGGATCGAGTGATGTGCGTAGTCCGAGTATCAGGGACACTCTCGAGTCCCTTCGAATCTCGCAGAGGGTTACGGCAAGGCGATGGTCTTTCGTGCTTGCTGTTCAACATTGCGTTAGAGAGTGTAATAAGAAGAGCGGGGATTAACACGAGTGGTGCGATTTTCACGAAGTCCGTTCAGCTGCTTGGTTTCGCTGATGATATTGATATTATAGCTCGTAAATTTGAGACGATGGCGGAAACGTACATTCGACTAAAGAATGAAGCCAGACGAATCGGATTACTCATTAATGTGTCGAAGACAAAGTACATGATGGCAAAGGGCTCCAGGGAGGAATCTCCGCGCCCACCACCCCGAATTTATATCGACGGTGATGAAATCGAGGCGGTTGAAGAATTCGTGTACTTGGGCTCACTGGTGACCGCCGACAACGACACCTGCAGAGAAATTCAGAGGCGCATTGTGGCAGGAAATCGTGCTTACTTTGGACTCCGCAGAACTCTACAATCGAGTAAAGTTCGCCGTAACACGAAGTTAAATATCTACAAAACGCTGATTAGACCGGTCGTCCTCTATGGGCACGAAACATGGACCCTACGTGCAGAGGACCAACGCGCCCTTGGAGTTTTCGAACAGAAGGTGTTGCGTACCATCTGCGGCGGAGTGCAGATGGAAGACGGGACTTGGAGAAGGCGAATGAACCACGAGCAGCATCAGCTGCTGAGAGAACCAACTGTGGCATATCAGTTAAACATCCTATGCGCAGAGATGCGAGTCATCAATGTTCGCGCACCATCGAACACCGCGACCCAACCGCGACAACAATATTCGCGCTTCATCAGACATCGCGACTACGCGACGTCGCGACGCGCACGTCGTCGGTCGTCAGCGAAACTTAGCCGGTCTGACAGGAGAGACCGCACCGCCGCCGACGATCGGCCTCTTTCGCATCGCAGCAACCGAGCGGCAAGCACGCGTCATTCAAAACAGGCATCATGCAATTTGCGGCATCCAGCCGAAACTGTAGTGCGGAAATTTACATTGGTGATCCTGCCAGGTTTGCTGCTTAAAGTTTTAAGAGCAAATAAATTGTGAAGCCCGAAAACATATTTCAATATAAGCTGAATGGTAAGCATATTCGGTGGAAGTGATTTTTTCATACTTGCTATGTGATTGTGTTTAAAAAAAAACATGACGCTGAAAAGCAAGAGAGGTTATGAGTTCTGAAAAAAAAATGAAATAGCCACACATGGACTTGTGTGAAGATACGGCGCGATTGGAGTTCCGCCGAGGGAAAATGGAAAAGGCACACATGGACTTGTGTGAAGATTTGGCGCGATTGGAGTTCCGCCGAGTGAAAATGGAAAAAAACACACATGGACTTGTGTGAAGATTTGGCGCGATTGGAGTTCCGCCGGAAGAAAATGAAAAAAAAAAGCCGAGGGAAAATGGAAAAAGCCACACATGGACTTGTGTGAAGATATGGCGCGATTGGAGTTCCGCCGAGTGAAAATGAAAAAAAAACACACATGGACTTGTGTGAAGATTTGGCGCGATTGGAGTTCCGCCGAGTGAAAATGGAAAAAAAAACACACATGGACTTGTGTGAAGATTTGGCGCGATTGGAGTTCCGCCGGAAGAAAATGCAAAAAAGGCGGAGAAAAAAAATGAAAAAGCCACACATGGACTTGTGTGAAGATCCGGCGCGATTGGAGTTCCGCCGAGGGAAAATGGAAAAGGCACACATGGACTTGTGTGAAGATATGGCGCGATTGGAGTTCCGCCGAGTGAAAATGGAAAAAAAACACACATGGACTTGTGTGAAGATTTGGCGCGATTGGAGTTCCGCCGGAAGAAAATGAAAAAAAAGCCGAGGAAAAAAAATGAAAAAGCCACACATGGACTTGTGTGAAGATCCGGCGCGATTGGAGTTCCGCCGAGGGAAAATGGAAAAGGCACATGGACTTGTGTGAAGATCCGGCGCGATTGGAGTTCCGCCGAGGGAAAATGGAAAAGGCACACATGGACTTGTGTGAAGATATGGCGCGATTGGAGTTCCGCCGAGTGAAAATGGAAAAAAAACACACATGGACTTGTGTGAAGATTTGGCGCGATTGGAGTTTCGCCGGAAGAAAATGAAAAAAAGCCGAGGAAAAAAAATGAAAAAGCCACACATGGACTTGTGTGAAGATCCGGCGCGATTGGAGTTCCGCCGAGGGAAAATGGAAAAGGCACACATGGACTTGTGTGAAGATCCGGCGCGATTGGATTTCCGCCGAGGGAAAATGGAAAAGGCACACATGGACTTGTGTGAAGATCCGGCGCGATTGGATTTCCGCCGAGGGAAAATGAAAAAGGCACACATGGACTTGTGTGAAGATTTGGCGCAATTGGAGTTCCGCCGGAAGAAAATGAAAAAAGCCGAGGGAAAATGGAAAAAGCCACACATGGACTTGTGTGAAGATCCGGCGCGATTGGATTTCCGCCGAGGGAAAATGGAAAAGGCACACATGGACTTGTGCGAAGATATGGCGCGATTGGAGTTCCGCCGGAAGAAAATGGAAAAAAAAAGCCGAGTGAAAATGGAAAAAGGCACACATGGACTTGTGTGAAGATCCGGCGCGATTGGATTTCCGCCGAGGGAAAAATGGAAAAGGCACACATGGACTTGTGCGAAGATATGGCGCGATTGGAGTTCCGCCGGAAGAAAATGAAAAAAAAAAAAGCCGAGGGAAAATGGAAAATGCCACACATGGACTTGTGTGAAGATCCGGCGCGATTGGAGTTCCGCCGAGGGAAAATGGAAAAGGCACACATGGACTTGTGTGAAGATCCGGCGACATCGGATTATGGGGAACCGTACGAGATCGAAGTATCGTCGGTAGAATAAAAAAAAACAGACGTTATGCACGTGGTTTTTTTGCTTTTGATTGAGCGCTCGTGTTTTAGAAAATGTCAGACGCGTGCGGACAATCGTCGAAATCACTAATGCCACGGGGGAAACCATCAAAAGCGAACGGGGTGAATTGAGTTTTTCTATTTAAAAATCCACACATTAAGTTCCGAATGCTCCGTCGGAAAAAGAAAAAAAAAACGTTATGTGCACGCACATGGATGTGCTTTCGATAGAGTGCTCGTGTTTAAGGGCTTCCGACGCAAGTGGATTAGCGTCAGAAGATGCATATTGAAGCTTGAGAAGTATCTACCCAATGTTCATAAATCCGCATACATGGACTTGTGTGCGAAATTTAAGACGGTTTGGACTACCTTCGATATTGTATGAGAATGCATTTCTGTTATTTGAGAAGAAGCTGCGGGATGCTCACGTGTATTTCTTTTTCGTACGGCTTGCAACAACCACAGCAAATAGTGCTTGCTACGACTTTTGTCTGACATTTCGAACGTGAACGAATCACTGTCAGTAACTCTAGAAATTTTTGTAGCATGAGAAGCTTCCAACAGATTGCGACTACCGTACCGTGTGGGCTTCGTAGCCATGTGTGTAAAATTCTAGCAATTATGTTGAAATTATGAATAAAACCAAAAGATTTGAAAAATCGTCGTGCGGGTAGCGGCATGTGTAATTTTGTCGTATTGTGACGGCCCGAAATGAGGACTCGATTCGCGCTCCAGGCGGAGGAAAATTGTCGTTAAACGAAAAATACTCAACTGGAACACTAGATGTTCCATGTTGTGGTTTCTGAGGGTTGAAATTATTAGGTGCTATTGCGGACCGATTGGACAACCGCCTGAATGAGAACGATTTCGCTTAGAAAAGCAAAACATATCAAGAAAAAGTTGCATGCCAGATGTGGTACGGCTTAGTTTGCATTTCTGAAAGTTTTTAATGGGAAATCTGCCAAACTACTGCCACGCAAAGGCAAACGTACCATTATATAGCGCTTTTAAGACATATATAAATGCGATACTGCCAAAACAAGTTCCAGTGAGAACGTAGAGCCACAAAGAAGAAGAAGAGTTATGACAGCAACTAGAGAGATCACAAAGCTAAATTAAAAGCTAAGGTTCACGACGACAAGCGAAGGCGGAAGAAGAATCCTGAAAAACGTTATAAATCAATGTCAATATAGTGAAGAAAGAGTCGAGATTATTGAACCCACATAGTTATGCAGTAATGGAGGAGAATAATGAAAACCTGCTTCTCATTGAAAAATTTGGTCAAAACTTAATCGTCTCTAAATGACGAGATGTGGTTCCAACCATGCGAACGTGCCCTTCTGGTGTTCTGCAAGTGAGAAACAAGTGCAGGTTTATTCAAAAAACACGTACAGGACCTCAAAGAAGCAAATTTTAACAGTCAAGAAGTAAATTTTTTGAACATGACTGGCACACGACTTAAGGTCCCATTAGACGTGACAAATATTTGACCAAACAAGACCTAAATGACCAACAAAGCCTGAATCATGGCAACCTTGGATAAATGTCGGACTTTAACGGCAAATATTTGTCATAATGACAAACAGTCTAATGGCCCCTTTATTCGATCATATCGGTTAACGAAATAAAATTCCAAACGCACATGACGGCCGTACACAGTATGTAACTGGGAGATGGTAACCTTTTTTTGTGTTTTTTTGTCGAGAGGAGAAGGAAGATGTGGCATATCAGTTAAACATCCTATGCGCAGAGATGCGAGTCATCAATGTTCGCGCACCATCGAACACCGCGACCCAACCGCGACAACAATATTCGCGCTTCATCAGACATCGCGACTACGCGACGTCGCGACGCGCACGTCGTCGGTCGTCAGCGAAACTTAGCCGGTCTGACAGGAGAGACCGCACCGCCGCCGACGATCGGCCTCTTTCGCATCGCAGCAACCGAGCGGCAAGCACGCGTCATTCAAAACATGCATCATGCAATTTGCGGCAATCAGCCGAAACTGTAGTGCGGAAATTTACACCAACCATCGTCCATACCGCGAAAAGCGGGATGTCGGATAGCAACTCGACTAAAATGGTTCTCGCGAGTCATCCGACCGGTACAAGAAGACGTGGAGCGCAGCGAGCTAGGTGGGTCGACCAAGTGGAGGACGGTCTGCGGACCCTACGCAGAGTGCGGAACTGGAGACAAACAGGCATGGACCGAGTGGAATGGAGACGGCTACTATGTACAGCAGAGGCCACCCCAGCCTTAGCCTGATCGGTAAGGTAAGTATGAATGCTGCCGTGGACAAGATTCCGAAAGGTGATATCAAGATCCTCATGGGCGACTTCAACGCGAAGGTTGGCTCCGACAACTCGGACTATGAGCACGTCATGTGACGCCATGGTCTCGGAGAAATGAGCGAAAACGGAGAGCTTTTTGCAGAGTTTTGTGGCAACAATGACATTGTGATTGGGGGATCGCTCTTTCCTCATCGAGCAGTGCACAAAGTAGTATGGGTTTTCCGAGATGGCGTCACGGAAAATCAAATCTACCACATCTGTATCAGGCGGAAATGGAGACGGAGCCTTCTTGATGAACGGAACAAGCGTAGCGTCGACATTGCGTCCGACCATTATTTCCTAATCGGTGAGATCCGGCTGCGCATTGTCAGGATCCATCGACAGGAGGAGAAAATCGTGCGCCGGTTCAACACACGCCGACTGGAAGACGCTGCGGTGAAAAGGTCCCTCGTCGAGGAGTTAGAGAACCGTGCTGCGGATATTCCGGAAGGTGGAAGCATGATAGAACGCCTTCATCGCCACCGGCGAGAATAATTTGGGTGAGCTACGCACCCGAAGAAAGAAGTGGATCACAGATAATACCTGGAGGAAGATGGAGGAGCGAAGGCACGCCAAAGCCACGATAGAGCGAGCGAAAGCACGATGAGCCAAAGCCGTAGCCCGTCAGCGCTATTCGGCTCTCGAGAAGGGAATGAAAAGCTCATGTAGACGGCACAAAAGAGCGTGGGCGGACTCCCTAGCCGACGAAGGCGAGAAAGCTGCAAACACCGGCGACATCCGTCGCCTTAGTAAGACCAAGATGAATACTACGATGCCCGTGAAAGACACGTCTGGACAGTTACTGACCGACCCGGCTGACCAGTTGAAACGCTGGTTCGAGCACTTTGGAAACCTTTTTCAAGTGTCGGCCACGCTATCAACACCTCAGCATGATCCGCCAAGGGTTCGACGCATTACCCGTGTCAACACCGAAGCTCCATCAGTGCACTGCCGTTCTACGCCCGATTGTCTCATGTTATATTGGAATCCCATATAACATGGGACAATTATGGGTAGAACGGCAGTCCAGGAGATAGAAACAGCCATCCGTAGCATGAAATAGAACAGGGCCCCAGGGGTCAATCGCATATCAGCTGAGATGCTCAAAGCTGACCCCGTAGTATCCGCACAACTACTGCATCAATTATTCCGCATTATATGGGAAACATCCGGCCATTTCTGGCCGACTGGATGCAAGGCGTCTTAGTAAAGGTACTCAAAAAGGGTGACCTGACTGTATGCGATAATTGGCGGGGCATCATGTTACTGTGTATCGTTTTCAAAGTCCTCTGCAAAGTGATCGTTAACCGGATACAGGAGAAGATTGACGCAACTCTCAGACGGCAGCAAGCAGGATTCCGTGCCGGGCGATCCTGTGTGGACTATATTGTCACGCTCCGTATCATTCTGGAGCAAATCAATGAATTCCAAGAGTCTCTCTACCTGGTGTTCGTTGATTACGAAAAAGCTTTCGACCATCTCAATCACGAAAACATGTGAGAAGCCCTCCGGCGCAAGGGTCTCTCTGAGAAAATCATCGACCCCATTGAAGCACAGTACAGGGCATTTTCGTGTAGAGTATTGCACAACGATGTTTTATCCGATCCCATCCATGTCGTTGCTGGAGTGAGGCAATGATGTATACTATCACCGCACCGCTACTATTCCTCATCGTAATCGACGAGATCCTAGTTGGTGCGATTGACCGTGTACCAAATCATGGATTGCTGTGGCAGCCCATTACCATGGAGCACTTAAGGTGAAGATATGACGAAGCCACACCTCAACTTTTTATGAGTCAAATTTAAAGAACCGGTTATCGGTTTGCGCTGAAAACTTGATCGATTGGTCACCACCAGCGGGAAACCAATCGATCAACTTTTTCGTGCAAGCCGACATCCGGTTTTTCAGATTTGTGCTCTTAAAAAATTGAGATGTGGCTTCGTCATATCTTTACCTTAAGTGACTTCGAACTGACTGATGACGTTGCTCTCCTAGCTCAACGGCGCTCTGATATGCAGAGCAAGCTCGATGATCTTGCCAATCGCTCCTCAGCGGCAGGTCTTACCATCAACGTCAACAAGACCAAATCGTTGGATGTAAACACGGTGAACCCCTTCCAGCTTTAAGGTAGCTGGGAAACCTGGGAAATCAGTGGAGAATGTTGAAAGCTTCCAATATCTTGGTAGTCAAATGGCGACACCAACATCGACATAGGTGCACGTATCAAGAAGACGAGGGCTGCTTTTGCGAGTTTAAGAAATGTATGGAAAAACAACCAGATTGTTCGACGCACCAAAATCCAAATTTTGGATGGCTGGCAACCGCCCAGGATGGAGATCTTTCAATTCGGCCCTCTGCACCACCATGGGTGCTCAGGACTGAAGATAAAGTAGCTTAAATTAGAATATTCTAGAAAGACTCTGAAGTAGACATATATGTACATATATTAGTCTTTTAAATCTTTCAAGGTTACTTTATAACAGGAAAATATTCTTCAACCGTTGATTGGCAGTCCTTCAAATGTGCAGTCCATTAAAGTGGTGCAGTAATTCAGATATTCAAACGTATCATTACAATGTAGTGCGCTTCCTGCCTTACATGGGATTGGCGAAAATCCAATTTCTGTACAATGCGATAGTAATTTCCTGAATGGATAGCAGTAAAATGCTTCCGATCGAACTAACTCGTCGCATCTTCTTACATAGTAGATCAACAAGACCACCACATCGAAAACCTTTGCATGTCATCTTCGTCAGTTAGTCGACCGGTGTTAGTCGGGTGCGAGTGAAAGTACTCAAACTCACTTTCCACGCTCTGTCGCGCTACACCTCATGATATATCCTCGCTACAGGGCACCCTCGCGTATCCTTTTCGTTCAATTACCCCCTCGACGCGGCTCTACCACGTTTCCGATAGGTACATAGGGGCTAAATTATATCTTTCGGGGCAAATCAATTTCCGATCCATCAAATACACACCACCACCACGTATGTAAGTAGCAGCACCTGGTGGCAATAGGTACTAGGTGAGAAACTATCGAACATATAGATTCCTATACACACGTTCGTTGGGAGTGATTCGCGCCGGCAATATCAATGTGGCCTCTTCCGTGGGGTTAGCTGGATGCCTTCAGTCACAGTATGGCCCTTGGAAGTAATTGACGTACCGCAAAGCTTGTTCGCAGTAGCATTCTGAACCTAGAACCCCACTAGCCTAGATTCAATCACTTGTGCAGTTTCATTGGTGAAAGTCGTCCTCGCAGTTATTATCAGTCATAGGCACCACTTGGAACTTGGTAATGGTGTAAATTCCACCGTCTTCGATAAATTTTGCAACAAGTTCATCGATACGAGGGCTACAATACGTTGGAACGTTCGGCTATTAGGGTGCGGCATATTTCATAAAAAATCTCAGAATTCGTAGAAAAGAGAAACTTTTAAATTGAAGGCTAGTAATTTGGTTTGAAGTTTCGCCACATCGAAATTCTATTACATTTAGCCTACCCAAGTAACCAATAGCACTATATTTCGCCTTTTTGGCCTTTAAAAGCTATTACACGGCCATTATAGAGCAGGTCAGTTCTTCACTGGTATTATATTGACACGCAAGGCGAATAATAGCGCCATATGGTTACTTGGGTAGACTGGAAGGTTTCTCTTCCTCAGTGATTTGAATCTAGAAAATTCGTTGAATTCAGGTATCAAAAACAAACCGCACCCTACAGTTCAAATTCTTCAAGTTTTTCCGCCTTTTTGCCGGCAAAACTTCAACCACCAAAGTTCATAAAAAAATCATAATTCGTTCCACAAGGTTTACTGGCCGGAGCCGCCGCCGCTGCTGCCTGCAATTAGAAAGAGTTGGCCCGGTCGTCGAAGTGTTTCTGAATGGAATTTATCGACTCATGATCGATACACGTCGGGACTTTGGTGGACGGGGGGGAGCGCCATAAATTGTATTGTCTAGTGTCTAACCTATTTATTTGCCACTCCGGACCAGCAGTAAGTGTGTCGAATGTGAATTATTAACGAACGCAATAGTGCTACTTACAAAAGGTTTACCCACCACACACCGACGACATCGGGAGGGAAGAGCATACTAGATAATATTGCGTGTCCTTTTTGAACGGTTCAGTGATAGTGACGGTTTTGTAGTGGTGGCGACGGTTTTCCGGATCCGACTGCTGATGAACAGTGCACATATAGTGAAAAGTACAGCAAGCAACAGTAGTTCCTCCATCCATCCGTAAAATCAAAGCAATCGAAGTGCAAGGAATCAAGGTTGGTGTAAGTTATTTTTGAAGTGTGAAAAGTGAATAATTTAGTGCTTGTTGCATTGCTTCGTATATTTCACGAAATCCATATAGAAAAGAACGAACAATATGTGTGAAGAAAATAAACAGCATATACATTATGGTCGTCCAAGAAATCGTTGTTACTCCACATAGATTATTTGATTTGTAACCAGATTCTATACATCCTCCCAAAACTTATGGTAATTTGGCTGAAATTGAAACTGCAAAGTTCATGTGGGAATACTGTGTAGAAATAGGGTGGTTTTCATTCAATCGGCCAAAACATCTTTCCAAATGTCTTAAAGGATTAGTTTAGTTCTGGTACTTCCTGGGCCACATTTCAAACTACATTTTTTTTTTAAAGACTGCTTTCAAATTGCATGTTACATTAATTATATCTGTCGATAGGCGTGAGAATGGATAAAAAAGGGTTTATATAGCCGATGCGGCACGGGTATTCAGCAAGACCATGCTAAGGTTCATGGATTGGATTCCTGGTCGGTCCAGGAACTTTTCGTAAAGGAAACTTCCTTGATTTATTTGGACATAATGGTCAAAGTAATTGTCATTGGCAGAAGAAGCTCTCAGTTAATAACAGTGGAAATGCTCATAGAACAGCTGAGAAGCTGAGAAGTAGGCTTTGTCCCAGTTGGAACGTTATGCAAATGGGAAGAAGAAGAATGGGTAAAAAATGATACTTATAGATGTTTGCATGGCTGTTTGTTAAACAACAAATGCAATTGATGTCGAACTAGCTTTTTTGGTTGGTGTACGCTTCTATGATGAAGCGCCAGTTTAGCAAGAAAGCACCATATTGAATATTAAATGAATTTGTGCTGATCTACATATGATCGAAAATTAACCCTTTCCCAAGTAACGATTCCATTGCTGATTTGTTTGATTTTTATTAGGGTTTTATTACAGCAATAACACTAGTTTACAGCCTTTTTGAACTCGGTAAGCTGATGATCATTTTTGGTGTAGTATCATGCCCTGAGTTCGAAAACGCGAAGGAAAAAAATAACAGTAGAGCGGAAATTTTTTCGATTTTCCATACAAGGGGGATGATTTGAAATCGATTTTTGTTCTATTTTTAAGCATATTCGCTCACTTCACACTTCTGATTCTCTGTGATCAATGCTCCGATTGAGCTGATTTTTTTGCTGTAACTCGCCTACATATGATATGTGAAATAAAAGTTGAGAAAGGATTTTTAGGTTGTTTTTTTCTTATTAAAAAAATATATTTCTTCATATATTTTTGGAAATTTCGCTAAAATTTAGGGAAATCGTCCCTAAAACTCGCCAATATCTTGAATTTTATCAATCTGACGCAAAACCTGCATTCAGATGATCGAATGGTATTGTATGCAGCTTTTTATTTAAGGAAAAAGATTTGAAATTAGTTTAACAAAACGCAAGATATTTGAATTTTAGTAAATTCCATATTTTTAAAAGTTGTAAAACTCAATATTAAGCTAAAACTCAAAAACTGCTCCGCTTAAAATTTTTCAAAGCACGAATTCGAAATCAGTGCTACATTGTACTTCAAAAATTTTGGTCGTTGACAAAAGTTCGTTTTATTTTGTAAGCTAGTGTTATACAACATTATTCAGTATATCATATATATATTATATGGCTACTGTTACGAGTGTAGACCTGAATTTCTGAACTCCAAGGTAGTTTGGCTTACCTGGAATATCGTTATATGTAGTGTTTCTAAAAGACATTTGAGATTCCAAGAGCTTCACGGATCTCAATAGATTATGCAATGCTCTTATTTATGGCGAAAACACATGAAGTTGTTCTTGTAGATTTGAAGGACCGTTTGGACGACCCTGAATATCTCAAAGGTTTATAAAAATATCTAGTAGTTTTCAGATTGGTCCAGTAACTGCGGTTGATTATGCAACGTTACTCCAGTATAACAAATATGGCTACTTGTACGAGTGTAGACCTACTGTACTGTCTACCCCCGTTAGTTTGACCGCATCGAATCTGAACACTTTTTAGTTTGACCTCCGCTGGTCTGCACATCGTTCAAACTAAAAATGGAACAAACATCATTCTGGTCTTGGAACAGAGTGAAACGGAACGCAACATCAAAACAAAACAGCAAAAAGGGTTATCATCAGTGTGTTTTTCGATGCCAACAAGGTTACTAGAAGTTCAAATTAAAAAATGCACCCTGATGGTTTGCATGAGGTGTCGCTCAAACCAACGGGGGTAGACGGTACACTACTTTGTGACATTTAAGATTTCAAGAGCATTCAATTCTACTATTTATGGCGAAAACACATAAAAATATTATTGTAGATTTGAACTGCCGTTCTACGCCCGATTGTCCCATGTTATATGGGAATCCCATATAACATAGGACAATTATGTGTATAACGGCAGTAAAGAACTTCATTAAATGTAGGACAATTTGGACGACCCTGAATATCCTTTACAATAATATCTAGTATACTTCAGATTGGTCCAGTAACTGCGGTTGATTATACAGCGTTACCCAACTAACATTTATTGTGAATGTAAACGTCAACAAAGAGTCCTCAATACGGCTTCATGCTGAGTTACTGTGTTGTACATATGGACGGAAGCTTCTATACAAGCCCTACACCAATGAATCTGGCGAACTTAATCCACATGTATGGGGTCGTCCATAAATGACGTAGCTTTTTAGGGGGGAGGGGGGTGTTTGTGATTTTGTGACGAAGTGTGACGATAGGGGGGTAGGGGTTCATGATATGCTACGTAGCTTTCTACTGAGCTTAATATTTTTTTTTATTTATTTCTTTCTTGGTCTTCGATAAACATCGTACAGACTGTTTCTTAACCTATATTCTTAATCCTACTTACAAACATATTCTTACTTACATCAAAGTCAAACAGATAAAAAACTGAATTAAATGCACGAATACAAACATTAAAAGGACTGTAGAACCCATAATCCGTCCTGTGAACTGGTAGAACAAGCGCATCATAATTTCGAAGGATTCGTGGTGGAACGTGGACGTTTATGTTTTGAAGTAGTGCAGAGCAATCTATGCGATTCGTGAGTAAATCAAATATAAACACACGCTGCAATTTGATACGTCTATTAGCAAGCGTTTCCAGGTCGATCAATTGACAACGTGAGTTGTATGGTGGCAAATCTTCGGGGTTCGTCCACGGAAGCCGCCGAAGGGCAAATTTGATGAAAAACCTCTGTATCCGCTCCAGTTTCAGAATTTGCGTAACATGATGAGGTGCCCAGGCTGGTGCGGCATATTCAAGTATGCTACGAACCAGACTGCAGTAGAGAGCCTTTAAAGCGTAGATGTCAGTGATGAATGTTGCGTGGCGACGAATAAAACCTAGCACTGACCGTGCCTTGGCTGCTGTCAGCTCGACGTGCTCATTGAACCTCAACTGACTGTCCATAATCACTCCTAGGTCGCGAATGGAATCAACCCGTTCGAGTAAATCAGTGTCAATTTTGTAGGAGTATCGAATTGGCGATTGACAGCGCGTAAAGGTGATCACTTTGCATTTTGTTATGTTAACACGCATCCCGTTTTCGTCACACCAGATTAAAAGTTGATCGATATCATTCTGCAACTCTGCACAGTCTAAAACGGATGTTATTTTTACTTGAATACTTAAATAATTATTTAGTAAATTAAAAATGTATACAGTAAAACCTCCATGAGTCGATATTGAAGGGACCATCGACTCATGGAAATATCGAGTAATTGAATAGCAATGCTTTGGAAATCATTTTTGAGGGACCATCACAGTAACCCAGAAATTATTTTTCACTATGGAAAAGATTACCTCCATGAGTCGATATCGACTCAAGGAGCATCGACTCATGGAGGTTCGACTGTATATTGCATGATCTGTTTTTTCCCATCACATTAATGTAAATAACAAAAAAAGAACATAAATGCTGGCTTCCTTTCATAAGATATGCAGCTATCGGACGCAACAACTGTATCTGAGAAAATGTTTTTGAAGTCCTGCTTAAAGAATAACGAATAATGAAATGTGTATGAAAATCAATTTCGCTCAAATGCTTTCAACGATCAATAGTATGCTCCTTGCTATAGTGTTTACTGCACACTGTAAAGGTTGCAAAAAAAACTAAGTTTTTGGAATTATGGCATTATTTCAGGAGTGCCTTATATAGTTTCTACAAAATTCCTCCAAACTTTTCTTAAGGAGCTCCTCTAGCAGCTTTGTAAGGAATTTCTCATTGTGTTCTTTATAGGTTTCCCCAACAGGAAAAGGATAACATTTTCACAGGAATTCATACTGGGAATTCCAGAAAAAGCTTTTGAAAACATCCCAAAAGGATTTAAAGGAATCTCAAAAGGAATCTTTCAAGGAACTTCTAGAACCGTGGTCACCAAAAGGGTTTTGAAAGAATGCCGGAGGGGTTTCCTGCAGAGATCTCGGAATGAATATTTGAGTGAATTCCTGAAGGAAACCAAGAAGGAACTCCTGGAGGAATCCCGAAAGGGTCTTCTTCAGGAAATGCAGAAAAAAAGTTCTGATGGAATCTCAAAAGAAATTCCGTTTGAAATCCCTGAAGAGATGTTCGAAGAATCTGCTGGTGATACAGAGGAGAAGAAAACTTCGAAAGAACTCCCGAAGGGAACCATGGATGAACTTTTAAAACAACCTTAGAAAAAAAAATACCGGAGAAATCCAAAAAGTAACTTTTAGTGGAATCGAAGAAGGAACTCCGGAAAGAGTTCTTGGAAGGATCTCTGAAAGAACCACTGAAGGAATACAAAAAAAAGGAAATCTCAAATGGAATCCCAATGGAAGTTCTTGGAGAAATCCCAGAAAGAAGTGCTGGAAGGAATTAAAAACGGAGAAATTCCCAAAAATGGGAATCCCAAAAGAAACTCCTTGAGGAATTCCAGAATGAACAGCTGGAAGAATTTTATACGAAATTCCTTCAGGGTCCTTCAAATGTCGTGATGAATTTTATTCAAATAAAACCAAATTGATATTCTTAACAGATTTATTAGTGAGCAAACTAATATCTTCGAAAGAGCCTAGGATAATATGGCATTGAACTGTATTGAGAGCATCTACTTACTGTTCTTCGGTATCAAGCAGAACGATGGGTGGTTTATTGAGTCATTAGCTTTGGTGATATTCTCCTCTGGTTGCACCTATGGTCTTAATGTTGGCAATCTAAACCTGGCAGTCGGAAATGTTTATTTTTTCTTTCTGTCTAAACGAGATATTCAGCCCTTTTTCATCTCGGGACCCACGCTTTCCCTTCCAAAGGAAGAAGTCACATTTTGCGAGTTTCTAGGGAGTGGGATTCGATCCTAAGTCCTCGGCGTGATAGTCACGTGCTTTAACCATCACACCAGGTCCGCTCTACAGTCGGCAATGTTTTCTAGCTGTTGTTGTTTTACATAATATTCGTCAAACATAAAGTTAAAATTAAAATCAGAACTAAGTTTTTTCGTTTTACTTGCTTTTTGACATGAAAATTTTGTTGGGGGGGGTGTTTAACAAGCTACGTCATTTATAAGGGGGGGTATCCAAATTTGTGACGAAATGCTACGAGGGGGGAGGGGGGTATTAAAAATCGCCTAAAAAAAGCTACGTCATTTATGGACGCCCCCTATGTGCCGTGCGAGCAGCTTCTAAGCCTCCAAGTCATAGCGCTTTTCTCGGCTCCTATGTAACCACTAACTGAATAACATTTTGCGAAAGCGCTTTTTCAGCTTTTTCACAGTTGTTAAATAATAGTTATACGGCATCCCAAATTAATCGATTGAATATAGTTAGGTTATGGATACCGTGACACAATACATGTAGAACTGAAATTATTACTTCTAAAATTGAATGATTGAAGTATTTGCCGCTACTTGGAATCAAACTCCCGATCTCCGTATCCACTGGTACCGATGATGTCGCCGCTGCCACACTGCTATATATAAATAGCATAGAAAATAGCTCGTTTTGTTTTACTCCAGACAAGGCTTTATAATTGTGCCACAAGAAACCTTACCCAACTTCATCTTCCTGCAAAAGCTTGTGATACGTCAAACGCAATAATGTTTACATTGAACAAGCTGTGTGGTTGCGCCAACAGGTTCTTCGTCATAGCTTCTAGCTGAAAGAGTGTTTTTTAAACAGCTACAAAGCGCTGCTGTTTTTTGTATTTGGCAACATCACAAAACGTACTGTATAAAAGCAGCTGTTGAATTGGCTGGGACTAGTATTCTATTTGCACATCTTTCGGAGTTGGATTAAAGTGCAATAAAAGCAACCCAAATAATTTCAGAGCACAGAGATGGATAGCTGTAAAGTATTTGGGTAATAGCTATATATCCCACTTGAAGTTTTTTTTGACAATAATGTTTACATCCGACAAGCCGCGTGGGTATTCCAACAGTTTCTTTATTACAGCTTCTAGCTTCTAGTTGATATCGCATAACAGCTTTCAAAGCGCTGCTGGTTTGTTGATTTGTCAGTATTACGAATTGTACTGTATAGTAGCAGCTGTTTTGTTAGTGGGGATCCCTATTCACAACTAACATTATTGTGAATGTAAACGTCAACAAAGCGACCTCAATACGGCTTGATGCTGAGTTACTGTGTTGTACATATGGACGGAAGCTTCTATGCAAGCCCTATACCAATGAATCTGGCGAGCTTAATCCACATGTTTATGCTGTGCGAGTAGCTTTTATACCACCAAATCATAGCTCTTTTCTCGGCTGCTATGTACTAACTGAATAACATCTTGAGAAGGCACTTTTTCAGCCTTTTCACAGTTGTTAAATAATAATTATACGGCCTCACAAAATTAATCGATTAAATATGATTAGGTTACGAATACCGTGACGCAATACATGTGGAACTGGAATTATCGCTTTTAAAATTGAATAATAAAAGTACTTGCCGCTACTTGGAATAGAATTCCTGATCTCCTTATCCACTGGTCCCGATGTTGTCCTAGCTGCCTCACTGCTGCACTGCAATAGCCCGTTTTGTTTTACTTCAGACAAATCTTCATAGTTGTGCCACAAGAAACCTTACCCAACTTCATCTTGCAGCAAAAACTTTTGAAACGTCAAGCGCAATAATGTTTACATTGAACAAGCTGTGTGGTTGCGTCAACACGTTCTTCATCACAGCTTCTAGCTGAAAGAATGTTCTTTAAATAGTTACGAAGCGCTGCTGTTTTGTATATTCGTCAACATTACAAAACGTACTGTATAAAAGCAGCTGCTTTATTGATTGGAACTTTTATTCGATTTGCACATCTTCCGTCAAATCTTCCGGAATTGGATTAAAGTGCTATACAAGCAACCCAAATAATTTCACAGCACAAAGATGGATAGCTGTAAAGTATTTGTGTAGCAGCTATATAACCCGCTTGAAGTTTGTTTTGAAAATAATGTTTACATCCGGCAAGCCGTGTTAGTATACCAACAGTTTCTTTATTACAGCTTCTAGCTATAATGACATCGCATAACGGCCTTTAAAGCGCTGCTGGTTTGTGGATTTGTCAGTATTACGAACTGTACTGTATAGTAGCAGCTGTTTTGTTACTGAGGACTCCTATTCGATTCGTTCAAGTTTTCACATCTTCCGGCAAATCTCCTGGAGTTGGAATAGAGTGCAGTAAAGGCAGCCCCAGTGAAAAGTGATTGATTTCTGAAAGCCGTGTTTGGCAGCTGTATGGTGCTTGTTTTGCAGCCGTGTATTAGCCAGGCTTGTCCGCACTGAACACATGAAAATTCTGCTCTTTTGATTTACACCACCAAAACCATCGTAGTTATGTAATCTTCCTATTTTGCCTGATAGAAGGATGTTTGAACATCCTAAATGACATTTCGAACTGTCAAAAAACCACACCGCAGTGCCACACTGTGCGCGCAAAGAGAATTTCACCCGGGTGAATTCACCCCAGTGAATTTCTCTTTGCACGCTCAGTGCGGCACTGCGGTGCGATATTTTGATAGTTCAAAGTGACATTTAGGATATTCAAACATCCTTCTATCAGGTAAAATAGGAAGATTACATAAATACAATGGTTTTGATGATGTAAATCAAAAGAGCAGAATTTTCATGCGCTCAGTGCGGACAAGCCTGGTATTAGCTTATGATTTATATTTGACTGGCTTCTCTTTTATTCAGCGTTGACAGCTTCTATTCGATGGTAACACAACAGAAAGCAAATGACTGAAGCTTATAGCGCTGAAAATGTTAGTTGGGTTGTTCAACTTTTCACATCTTCCGGGTAATTTCCCGGAGTTTGAATAGAGTGCAATAAAGGCAACCCCAGTGACAAGTGATTGATTTCTGAAAATCGAGCTTGGTAGCTGTATGGTGCTTGTTTTGCAGCCGTGTATTAGGTAATGTTTTATATTTGACTAGCTTCCCTTTTATTCAGCGTTGACTGCTTCAATTCGATGGTTACACAACTGAGAGCAAATGACCGAAGCTTATAGCGCTTAAAATGTTAGTTGGGTACTCTGTATAGCATATATATCTGTTGTTACGAGTATAGACCTGAAGTTCTGAACTCCAAGGTATTTTGGCTGACCTGGAATATCCCTATAGTGTCTATAAATGGCATTATAGATTTCAAGAGCTTAACGAATTTCCTTAGGCTTGAACGGAATTTCCTGATAATTCTAAGTTTTCAAGGTAGTAAATACCGTGGAGAAATGCCAAAATGTTTTTTTTCGAGAAATTACAAGACAAAATTCTGGAAAAATCTTGCTTGGGGGATTCCGAGGGCAATACCTGGAAGAATCCTTGGATAAATCACTGGAGGAATTATAGCGGGCATTTAAAAAATCTCAGTGCTGGGAAAAACCACGAAGTTTATTCGGCGGAGTCAAAATTATTCAAATCACAGCTACCCATGGTTATGAATGCAAAACCGTCCGCTACGGTAGTCTAGTTTGTTGAATTTCATTAGAAACCTTATGTTGCTACGGTAGTTTGCTACAGTAGATCGCTATGTCGTTGTTCTGACGGAATTCTCTAGACGGGTGAAGCTTAGAGACAAGGCTTTAGGATGATTTGGAGACAAAGTTGGGAAGCCCTTCGTTGGATGAATCGGTAGGACTCTCGAGGATGAGATTGAATATTGGAGAATCTATGCATTAATGGCGAGGAATATTGTTGGCAGAATCGGACGAGCATACGGGGCAGACCTTCTCGACCTCTCAAGCAATTGAGAACAAAGCTAACTATTTCATAAAGATTGTATTAAAACAAGAGGACATCCAGTTATGGTTCAGATATTTTATTATTTTGATGATGGTAGCTTTTCTGATAAACGGCACGCTGATTGGCGTGAGGTTTTTACGCTGCCTGGCCAACATGCCAATTGGAACGGCGTCTTACATTACCTATAACCAAAAACTGACTCCACCAGTGTACCATTATGCATATAATATACTTGATTCTTGAGAGCTTAGGGAACCGGAAGCCGATTTGCGTCGTTTCACACTTTCACATCGATAAGGTGCGGTGCGGCGGCGTACACGATCACTTCAATAGTTTAACGAGATAGTCTGGTATCCTCCTGCTGAATCACGGATGACGCTTACGAGGACCAAGGGAGAACCGATGCTTGAAAGGTGTAACAATAGGTGTAACGATGCTGCAAGGAACATACGGGCTTTCGAGAGTGTGTCATCGGAAAATACTGTGCTTCGGTCGACGACGATGGTCATAATGAAGAACGCTAGTACGACAAATGAATTTCATTGAAACTCATTCGGAGCTCCTGCGTTGAATCTGCTACTGTAGCATTTTTTTTTAGATCGCCTACTATATTGATTCAAAAAGAATACTCCCGCATATGAAGAGTCAGCGATACATTCATCAAATCCTAGCAAACTACTGTTACCATTTCCAGCACTGGAAGGAATTCATGAGGAAATCCTAAGAAATATCGCAGGTGGAATACCTGGAAGAACTTCAAATGAATTTCTTGGTAAAATCCCAGTAGAAATTATTGGAGGAATTTCTTCAGTAAGCAGGAATTCCTAGAGAATCCCATCAGGCATTCTGGAGCAATTACAAGAAAAATTAATGGATAAATTTTTAGGGAAAGCTTCTTAGAATTATTCCAGGAATGCCTAAACGGATTCCTCTAAAAATTCTTGCTGGGATTACTCAAGAGATTTATCCAAGGATTGCTATCGAAACCCTGCGATTTCTCCAAAGATTTTTCATGATTTTTTATAGAAATTCATCCCGTTATTTCTCCAGCGATTTCTCAATGATGTCTTTAGGAATTTCTCTTATCATACCAGCAAATACCAGCGGAATCCCTACTTAGTTTCTCAAGCATTTCCAGCTAGGATTTTTTCAGTAATTGTTCTTGGAAGTCCTCCAAGAATTTCCGAAAGATTTCTAGCAGAAATTGCCTGAGGTAGTCTATCAAAACTTCTCGAAAAAAAAAAAACCAGCAGCATTCCTGAAGCAATCCCAGTAAGAATTTCTAAAGGAATCTCAAGTGGATTGTCAACAGGAATTACTAAAATTTTATTTTGGGTTTCTCGTCTAGATACAGACTCTGTTCTAGTTGAAGCGATCTTTTTTCAAGGAGAAAAAAAAAGTAAAATACAAAAAATATAAAAGATCTGCCTACAAGAATCAAAATTTAAAGAAACTGTTTTTATGCATCTGTCGAGTGAATAGCTGCATTACTCCGCAGAACATTTTTGACAGACGCATACCATGCTTCAGGTACCAGACTACGTTTACTACCAGCATATCGATTAAATATTATATAAACCGGAATACGGCGACTGTCCAGCTGAAATTATGTTCAAATCGATTTTACCGGTCGGTCAACTGCTGATGGCACGATATTTACTGAGTAAACATCGTTGCGCCTAGACTCGAATGGATCAAATTATTGCATTATCTATATGTATAACCGTCGTAGACCGTCTCGTGTCCAGCAAGATAGCTTGAACCAACAACAGCCATAACCTGGTACTAATGGATCTTTCTTATGTTTTTCTTTACTCTTCCCTCTTGCAGTATTACAAATGAACAATCAAAACGTGCAACGAGACAATGATAGCAGAATCAAAGATGGTAAGTTCATTGCATCGTCGTAAGTGCCCCCTCCCCGCAGCTGAATATTTAAAGATGTTGATTGTAATCAAATTTCAATATTGCAATTCCTTTGTCCTCTCTCTTTCTCTTACACCGATACTGCAACTCCACCAGGTTTGGTTATAAAGCCATCGAACATTAGAATATGGTTGCACCAGAAGCACCTGGCCAAGTTGGCCAAGGTGATCTGGGCCGGACAGGGAATGCGTCTTCGAACGGAAACGTCGCATCATCCGAAGATGAAGCGATTTCTGGAATGTGTGCCACATGTTATGGTATGACATATTATTGATCCGAGTTAAAACTGTGCCATCGAAATACAATGCATTAGATTGGATTGCAACACCAATCTAAAATTTAACATTCTCATATTTTCAAAATTATGATAGTACACAAATTTCAAGTTGTTAGATGTTGTAACGTTACAATCAAAATGTTTCTATGAGAATTTCCATACGATAGATACTCTATAGTTCATAACTATTACATATATAAGCTATAATATAACTTATAATGTGTTCGTTGCAAATACCATAGAATTATGTCTGGAATTAGATGTAGTATGATTTTATTACGACGCATTGTATTTGAATGGTTATGTTTTTTTATTAGGTATGATTACAATAGAATAGAATGTGACTTCCCTTTCCCGAAACAATAGGGTGTCATCAAGGACATCCACCAGGCGGTCGTGGATAACGATCTGGATACGCTGAAGGAGAGAACGGTCTCGCCAACGCCGCGGATCGTTCTGACCAGCAAGGATGCCAACGGGTTGACTCCGCTGCACAAGGCGGCAGGGTTGGCCCATACACAGATCGTGGAATACATCCTGTCGATTTGGCCCAGTTTGTCTTCGGACGAGGATCACACGGGCAAAACTCCGCTGCACTGGGCGGCCAGTGCGAAGAACAATGCGCGAAGTTTCAATCTTCTGGTGCAAGCTGGAGCAGACGAAGCTGCGCTGGACCACGTATGAATTTTGTGGGATAACTGGATGACGCGGTTGGGTTTGTTGGAATGAGTCGCAATTTCAGAATTACGCAAATGTCTAGACCGATGAACGTGCAACAATTAAGCGATAGTTGTGCAGATACTACGGGGTCTGCTTTGAGCATCTCGGTTGTTATGCGATCGACCCCCGGTGATCTGTTCGATTTAATGCTACGAATAGCTGTTTCTATCCCCTGCTCTGATGGAGCTTCGATGTTGACACGGGTATTGCGTCAATCCCTTGGCGGGTCATGCTGAGCTGTTGATGTCGTGGTCAACACTTGAGAAAGATTTCCAAAGTGCTCGAACCAGCGTTTCAACTGGTCAGCCGGGTCGGTCAATAAATGTCCAGACGTGTCTTTCACGGGGTAGGGTCAAGTGGGGTAAAATGCCATTTTTCAAACTTTCATCGTTTTCAATGATAATTAGTTTCATTTTTTAGGCTTTCAAAGTGGTAACAGCAACTAGACAATATTTGCTCGATACTTCAGCAAAAATATTCACTAAATTATTGTATTTTCATCGATTTTTAGCGACTTTAAAAACTGATTCGTAAAACGGAAGTGGTGCAAAACGACCATCTGCCGTGGGGTAAGATGCCACTTCATGAAAACATTCAAAAATTACGTCCATCAGTTTTCGGGCATTTCCGACTCCTTTTCCCCCCTCTGTCCCGCTTTTTCGTATACTCAATAAATGGAGTGTTACCCCCCTCCCCGCAAAACGATGGTCGTAATATTTGAATGACCCCTAACATGAAAAGCATAGACATCAACAACCATGCGTCTCCATGCGTGCCTCAATCTCGTTGGAAACACTTGGCTGGTAATAAAATCACCAGAAAACCTTAATTGCAAGCACGAAAAACCGGAAGTTGCCAGTTTTCATTGGGAAATCAAAAGATTTTTCGTGGGTTTCGTGGCCTAGCTTCTTGAAGAATGTTCGATGCAAACGTATCTTGACACCATTCACCAATACTAATGATCAAGTCCCATTCAGGAATGATTTTATGAGTTGGGCCATTTTACCCCATCTTGGCATTTTGGGCTCTGTTCCCCTAAGTCCCACTAAGGCGACGTGAAAAATCGTAGAGGAGTCGGATGTTGCCGGTGTTTGCGGCTATCTTGCCTTCGTCGGCTAAGAAGATCGTCCACGTTTTTTTTTGTCCCGTCTACATGGACGTTTCATTTCCTTCTTGAGAGCCAAATACGGGCTACGGCTTTGGCTTCTATCGCTCTATCGCGGCTTTGGCGTTCCTTCGCTCCTCTATCTTCCTCCAGGTATCATCTGTGATCCACTGCTTTCTCCGGGTGCGTAGCTCACCCAAATTATTCCCGCCGGTGACGATGAAGGCGTTCTTGATGGCGCTCCATTGATTTTCTACGCTTCCACCTTCTGGAATATCCGCAGAACGGTGAAAAGCCAACTCAATGTATGACTACATATAAATATAATCATTTTTTTGGTTTAACCTTTTGGAGCCGATTTGTTTAGCCGCTGTCGACGCAACCTCGCTGGTGTCGAACACGTTTCTTATGCTCGGTTTCATCGCCGGGGTCATATATGACCCCTCCGGCTCCAAAGGGTTAAATCAAGCAGTTGCGGGTATAATAATTTATTTATTGAAATTGTGCGATTGATTCCAACAAGCTCACCTGCATATCCTAGAGAAACAGATTGAAAATTATCAAAAAAAAATCCCGTAATCACGCATGCAACTCAAACACCAGCGGGACAAGGCGGCCGAGTACTACAAAAACCGTCCGAACGAGATCGACCGTTCGCTGTTGACCGTCATTCCGGAGGCACCGCGAATATCACAGCAGGGGTTCCCGGCGTTCTTCGACTGGACCATGTTCACCCTCGACGAGGATACCGACGATGTAATGTCCTATTTACACGAAACTGATTAGTCTGAGAACCCTAAAAACTAACTAACACTGAACCAACCTACCCTCCTTATTACCCGTAACCCATTTCAGAGCAACGGTTCGCAAACGAGAATGAAACCCTTTTTATCGCAAAATAACTTACTAGATAACGATGTAAATAATTACAATAGTGTTTCCAAGTCTAAATCTGTGCACAATCTCACTAATGGGACGCTAACCGATCTCCCGAACGACGAGAGCGAAAGCGAGACCAAGAACAAGTAATTATCGAGACTAATTTGCTGTCCTGTGTGTTTCTTTCGTCCGTTCACGTTTCTAAGTTTTTTTTTTCCAATTCCTACCCCTAAGCTTCATTTTCCACACTTTCTTGAATGTACAGTGCAATGCAAATGTCGTGTGTAGTATCTGAATCCAATAATAATACGATTTATTTCCACACCTTAAACTCTGTATCCGTTCACCTTTAGGGAGGGATCAGCTGCTGCAGAGGAGCTGGATGAGGACCCGGAAGCAAATCAACAGGAATCGACAGGTGGAGATGATGTCGGAGGTGGTGATGGTGGCGGCGGTGGTGAATCAGAGGACGTCAATGGTGGTGGGCCGGATGGCAGCAACGAAGCGGACCCCGAGGGCGAGGTACTCGACGTGGAGGAAAATAGAACCTCCGAAGACACGAATCAGGTAGTCACGCATAGCGATTGCAATTGAAATGAACTTTTACAACAACTTCCTTCCTCGGTGCCACTGCGAGAGAGCATTTCGGTTTTTCTTTTGTCAGTAGTGTTCAGTTTTCCACCTAGGGGAGGACGGGGCAAGATGATCACTTAGCGTTGAAGTGGGATAGGATACAATTGGGTTTTTAAATTTTGAAAAATGTATTCATTTTTTGATTTCATACAAAAAAGCACCTTTTCCTGAGCCACTATGATTTTTTTCAGATTTTTAGAACTTTATTTAGATATCTGAAATCAATTACAAAGAGATTTTTTCGAAATCACCTTTTGACAGCTGGGAAACTGTTTGACAACTCCGCCCAGTACAAAATGCAACGAGGGGCGATTCAACAAATCGCTCCCATACAAACTTCAAATTGATTTTTAAATAGGTTTCCGGGCACCAAAATTCATGAAAATTTGGATTTCGGCTCAGTTTGGTTGCAGATTCAAAATATGGAACTATCTCAACACCATTAAAGAAGCCAATTATATGAAAATTACTTACACTACCGATTAAAAAATTAGGTTCACCACCTTAAAACATGGTATTTTGTTCTCTGTCAATTTGAATCCTATTTCCAAAGTCTAGGTCTTATTCAAAAGATAATAAGTAAGTCAAAGAAACTTTAGCCATGATTTAGATGACTTTTTTGTACGACAACCTTACCCAAATTTGCCATGTTTTCTAAAATGTGTATTACAATTTCGGGCAGTATTGCTGAGAATAGGGTAGACTAAATTTTAAGATGAGATAAGTAACAGCATTCCAGCCCAAAACACGAAAAAATGCCATTTTTGACTCGATATTTTTCAATTTGAATGATTTTTTGTTCATGTGCTGTATTTCGTGAATCATTTAATTTTGCATCAACAAACCATTTTTTCTCACCTAACTTTTGAAAACGGTTTGTTAGTAAAATGATGTCTTCGAAAATGTTTGAGGAAATTTGACGTATTTTTAGAAAAAAAAATACACTGATAGTAATAACCATCGCGGATCTATGTTTAGATGTCATATAATATCAATTTTCTTCAAATCTTACTCGGTTTTCTTCATTATTTGTCTGTTGAAAGCTGAGTTCCAGCCTCAAAATTTGTCAAGTAGCCCACGATGGTTAAATGCTTTTAATTATTTTTGTCGATTTTTTTTTATCGGTTTGCAAACACTTTTTGAGATTTTTTATATCAAAAATAGATTTCTACGTTCAGGTTCCAATAAAAAAAAACTATGCATGTTTTTTTTCCTGCACCTACGCATACCTAAGTTACACTGAATTTTAAAAATCAAAAATATAAGAAGAATATATGGGAACTTGTGAAATGTTATACGATTTTCCTCTGTTTTACATGAAAATTGATCTCAGAAAGATCAATTATTTCTCAGATATGTGAATTTTCAGACCGTCACGAATGAAAATGAAAAAGGTACAACTTTTTCTTTGATATTATAATTTTTAAATTACTGTAACTTAAGTATGGTTAGGTGTAGGAAACAAAACATGCATAGTTTTTTCATTGAAACTTGTACAGTCGAGTCTCTTACTAAACGAATTCCTATTAAACGGACTCCTATTAAACGAACTCCTACTAGACAGGGGTGAGCGTTATAGGAGATTAAGAGCTTATGGGATTTCGGCATTTTGGGGGTGTGTTAAGAGTTAACGCAATACTTTCTTCGGCAAAGTTTTAGGGCTTGATAAGATCTACCATTTAGAACTTTGGTTCATATGATTAGTTGGCAACTTGGCCGCCAGAGGGACCATCAACAGTTTGATGCTAAATTGCACTACAGGAACCATATCAGGTTCTGAAGCGAACGTTACGAAATGCGACAGCTCAAGACCATGATAATTTGGAAGGATAGTGTATTCGGGAAAGTTGTTGGGTACGCCAATAACTTACTGACGATTAGTTGCGAAGTTCGAAATTCCTCCACTGGGCGGCGCTAGTGAGCAAGTAAAATTTCAAATCCTCATATCTCTGAATCCCGATAACTTAGAAAGAGTCGCGAGAGTGCGGGAGATTGGCATCTAAGAGCCGAAAGAGAGATAAAGTTGTGAAAGACGGACCCGGTTTAGGGTGGTGCTTCGAATCCAGTTTGACTTTCTATTCTGCAGAGTTGTAACTTGTTCTGTAGCTTCTGTAGTTGGTTAAAGCGCCGGACTAGCGATAACGGAGTCGTGGGTTCGAATCCCACCAAAACAAATGTTTTGTCAGTCAACAACGCTCTACGGAGAGAGGATGAGTACGACTGAGCGTTACAGTCCATACACAAATGTTAAGATTTGCATACAAAAAGTATTTTGAAAGGTGGGAGGATTTAAAAACATTTGATTTTAGCGTTACGTAATTCATTTATTTGGCCTATTATATTTTATTTCAGCATCGACACGATACGAGTCTTGCCTTAAGGCGAAACTGGATCCATTTCTTCACTTTTTGGTTTTTGATTTTTTAAAAAATAACGAAGCAATATTTTCAAAATCGGTTTTCGTGCACATGTAGAGTATGGATCAAGGTATGTCCTGATTTTTTTTCCAGATGGAAAATGTTTTTCGTTTTTGCAGAAACCATTTTTAAACAAAATTTCACAAAAAAAATGGTTTTTGCAAAAACGAAACACATTTTCCAACTGGAAAAAATTCAGAAGATACCTTGATCTATACTCTACATGTGCACGAAAACCGATTTTGTAAATATTGCTTCGTTATTTTATAAAAAATCAAAAACGAAAAAAAAGAGGAAATGCTTCCAGTTTCGCCTTAAGAGAAAACTATAACACATGGCTGTAGTCAGAACCATGGGTTTATGAGGGGAAATTTTATTTATGAATGCCTACATAAATTTATATTCTGAAATTGGTTCTATCTAAGACAAAGTGTCTCTCATAATCCGGTTATCTTGGGATTTCTTCAAGAATACATTGAAAAACTTTTTTAGAAAGACTTCCACGGATCTATCCTGTAAAATCTCATAACAATTGTTTAAAAACTACCTACAGAGTATCCCTTTTGAAGTATATCATGCGATTTTCTCTTGAATGTGGTATTCTGGAATTTCAATTATGCCCCCACGTGAAACTTGGCCGGGAGGCCAAGTCTGATTGTTGTTTCTAGCAAGAAAAGAGGTGGAAAAAATATACATTTTCGATTTGGTGGTTGAGAATAGAATAGAGAATGTTTGGTACGTACGTTGAATGAGAATTATAATAATTTCCTCACCCCTTATTTTACTGGCGACGATCATGTGTGATGTGTTTTTCTACAAGGCAATATATATCCCTTTTGTGACGAACCAGCACAATATCTTTTTCACCTGTTTATTCTTTGTTTTATGTGATGTAAACTGTTTTAGTAATCGAACTACTGCTTATACTTGTATGTGTGCAAACAAAACTTTGTTCACGTTGCATGTCAGATTTACCACAATAAGTTGAACAAAAAGTGGACAAAAACCGTAAAACATGGAAAAGTTACATCTGTAGCATATTTTTTATTTTCGATTTGTTTATGTAGTCAAAGCTTGAAATCGAAAGATGAAGAGTAGTTCTACCAAATTGTTGTTTAATTGAGAAATATAAGAGTTCTGAAGAGCTAAAGTTGAGCTATTTGTATGAAGATCGCACTTTTTTTGTGCTCCGTCCCGAAAGTGATACATACTCAACTTATGGCCTTATTTGTGCATTAGCTGACGCTCACCACGCTGACGTAGTGTTTGCTCTGCTCAGCGTGCCTGTCTGGGTCATAATGACCCCAATGCACAAGACTAGGATTAAAGAAAATTAAGATTTTTGAAAGAGTTGTTACATTTTTTTAAGGATGACAAATTCTACGGAAGTGCCTCTTATTAATATCGTTTCCAGCCTCGCCTTGGAGTTATTAATGGAACTAAGCACTTAAGAAAAGTGCTCCCATTTTCGTCCTATCGAAAACAAAGCTAATAAGTGCTATTTATTTTGTTTTTTTTTTCTATCTATCACAAAAAAACGGACACAATCGGTGCTGTTTATCATTGTTCACCGTGTGGAACGCGTTCAAAACCTCAAAAATATCAAATTATAAACGAAGAACAAAGTTTCAACACAACTTGACTTTGTTGTGTTCATCTTGCTCCGTCTTACCCTACTTTTCCATACATACGATTTCCTTCTAATTTTGGTAACTTCACCCCCCAAAAAATCGAACACATTCAACACACATACATACACTCACATGTAAAGCCCGTTAGAAAAACAAAAACTAGCGCAAAAAACGCTATCGAAAAAAAAAACCGCGGTAGATCCTAATTAAGACGAGTCGCATAAATGCGGGCGCTCACATGTACCATACGCGTATGTTAGTCATCAATGTCCAATGGAAAATAAACGGTCCACTTGTACGTGAAATCAATCATATTTGTGGAAACAATCAGATAAAACACGGTCTAGCCGTTTTGTTAGAGCCCCTTCCGTTAAACGCGTTTAGATTATCTGGATAGCAGATCTGCACATAATTGCAGATAATTACCACACCGGAAACATTTAGAAACTGTCGACCCGCGAGTGCACCCGCTTGTTATACTGAATATGTTTTTATTGATTTGTCATTTGGTTTTTTTTTTTTCATTTCACTGTTTAATTCAAAAGTTTCATATGATGCCACCTGTTAGTTCAGCGTGAGCATTCTGGAAGAATTGCAAAAACCGTTAAGTACAATGTAAGTAAGGAGTGTATCGAAAAGTAGTTGGCAATGTTCAAGGCGTTCTACCTTGAAGCTGAATTAAAGATCAACATTTGAAAAGAGCGTATCAACCATTGCAAACTTCAGCTTCTCTTGTCCCTCCTAGACGTATTTCCAATTATTTAGGGTATCGCGCCACTTGGGCGGTGGCTTCTATATTCGTCTGTTTTACACTATAACTCAGTCAATTTTGAACCAATTGACTTGAAATGTTGTACACGGGTAGATACTATACCTATCTCACCACATTCCAAAAGTTGTGTCAATTGGTTCAAATTTGACTGAGTTATAGTGGAAAACAGACGAATATAGAAGCCACCGCCCAAGTGGCGCGATTCCCTATGTAATCTTTTATTGCGCATTTAGTTCACCACTGGACTGCGCACTCAGTCTTCATAAGTGCGAAAACGTTGATAAAAGTGCGCAATTGCATCAAATGCAGTTGATGTCTTCGGCGCACTATTTATTTGATTTATGCTCAATAAGTGCTCTGAACACACTGAGTGCGCTATACCACTACAGCTACTTTTCCTCTCTGTAGAAATTTTGCATGAATGATTGGAAATACTTTCTGGCCTTTTAATAACCAATAACAAATGAAACAAATTTGGCCTGGACCTAGTGTGATAGGTTAAGTGCATGCCTTCCACGCAGATGAGTAAGTAATGCTGTGGGTCTCGAAACGAACTAGTGTATGTAGAGCTGAAAATCCCATAAAAAATTTCATATAGAAAAAAAACATTGGGGGAAAAAATCTTGTTTTTTTTTGTTTGCAGTATTGTGCACACAACATGTCAAAAATTCTTATTTTCAATACAAAAATCTTCATTATTTTAAAAATGTTCTGGGGCGTCTGTAAATATTTCAAGGAATTTCTGCTGCGGACTAATCCGAGAAGCTCATTCGAGGGTTGCATTCAAAATTTCTACTGGAAAATCATCCCGGAAGTTCATTTCCGTGGATTCTTTTTGGGGATTCTTTCAGCAATAACTTCCGTGCATTCCTTCAAATACCATCTTGGATTCCTTCTGGTGATTTCTTCAAGATTTCATTCAGAAACTTATTTAGGAATGACTACTGGAAGTTCGTCTGCAATTTTTCCATAAATTCTTTCTGAGCAGGGATTTCTTCAGAAATTCCTGGAGAATGCTCAAAATGAACTCCTGGAGGATTCCTAGAAGCGTGTTTCCCAAAGATGTATGTAAAATCGCCGTGCGATTTTCATAGTTTACGGTTTCATGGTTTTATTTAGGACGCATTATTTGTGAAGCTCCACACGTGCAATGCACATGTTGGACATATTAAAGCGTCGCCCCTGATTTTCGGAATTCTGAGATTAATTCCCCAAGAAACCTCAAAGAATTGACCCAGAATCCTGAAAAGCGTAGCTTAGAACTCTAAGAAGGATTACTCCAGAATCCTGAGAAAGGTTCTCTCAAAATATCTGGCGGGACTGTCACAGAAACCTGAGATATATTCTCATATAATTCGGGAAGATAGGATTTCCCCATAATCCTGAGAAGAATTTCTCCAGAATCCTTTGAGTATTTTCCCAAAATTCCCCTAAAATCCTGGGTGGAGTCTTTTAAATTGCTGAGAATAATTCTACCAGAATTCCGAAAAGTATTCCGCAGAATTCTACGAGTGATTTCCTCAGAATTCTACGAGTGATTTCCTCAGAATCATGAGATGGATCATAAGAGGCGTGCTTCCATATTGTCGAGAGAAATATATCTAATAACCAAAGCGGGTTATTTTCCGAAAATCTGATTAGGACTCTCCCTGGAAGGGATTACGAAAACTTCTAGAATTATTTTCCCCAGCATCCTGAGAAGGATTCCCTGGAGTTCTAAGAGGTATTCCCACATAAAACAGAAAAATTATCGCAGATTCCTGAAAGACATTCCCCCATAATCTTTGAAAGGACTCCCCTGAACTCCTGAAAGGGGTTGTCCCAGAACTCTGAGAGTGATTCCTCTAGAATACTTAAAATAATTACACCAGAACCTCAAGAGAATGTTCCCATAATCTTATCAGGGATTGTCCCTGATTACTAAGAGGGATTTTCCCAGAATCCTGAAAGGGATTTTCGCGAACAACTGCTCCAGAATGCAGAATTCTACTGAGATTCTCATAGAATGCTGAGAAGGATTTCTTTCGAAGAGGAATCACAAAATCTATGTGACGGATTCTCCAAAATCCAAATTTCTCTAGAAAATTCTGCCCACAATCTCGTGTGAGATTCTTCAATAATTAATAACTCTGAAAGAAAGTGCCCTAGAATCTTGAAAAATATAGCCCCAGAATCCCAAGGACTTCTCCAGAATCATGGTCGCAGAATCCTGACGGGAATTTCCTCAGAAAGCCGATTTTTCAGAGAATCTTGGGAAGGATCTTACGCAGAATCCTGTGTGGGATTCCCCCAGAATCCTAAGAAATATTCTCCCAGAATTCTAAGAGAAATTTCGCCACAATTCTGAGAATACTAAGTATGATTCTCCAAGAAGTCTGAGAGGAAATCTTGAGAATGCTGAGAAAGATTTCCTCAGAATTCTGAGTGGGATCCTATGTGAGGGTTCTCCAGAATCCTTAGAAGAATCAACCCAGATCATCCAGAAATTTCTTAGAATCCTGAAAGGGATTTCACCCTTGATAGGGAACCCTGGTAGAGAATATCCCAAAATCCTGAAATGAATTTTCTTAGAATCCAGAGATTTCACCCTTGATAGGGAACCCTGGTAGAGAATATCCCAAAATCCTGAAATGAAATTTCTTAGAATCCAGAGATTCCGTAGAATTCTGATGGGTATTCCTTTATAATACTGCTGAGTAAAATTTCTCCAGGATTTTTAAAGGGCCTCTTTCTTAATTCTGAGGGTTTCTCTAAAATTCTGTGAGAGATTCCTTCAAAATGCTGAAAATTATCACACCATCATCCTGAGAGACCTTATCCCTAAAAAGAGAAAAAAAAACTCTTCCAGTGGGAATTCTCCCTGAATTCTATTAACGATGTCCCTAGAATCCCGGGAGAGATTACTCCAGTTTTCTGAGATGGATTCGCTCAGAATTTAAGAGGAAATCTTCCAGAATCCAGAGGAATTTCATCAGATTCCCGAGATTGATTCTCCCTAAATCCTGTGATGGATTGCCTCACCCTGAGAGAAATTCTCCTGCAGTATTGAAAGACATCCCATTGGATTCATGAATCAGAGAACCCCAGAACTCTGAAAGGGACCCTTAGAGGGGATCTTCCACATTATTAAGGGAATCCTTAACACGCGTGACCGCCTGTTCCAGTGGTAGGAGTCCACTAATCAGGTGACCCCTAATTCAAGGTGTTATGCGGCTTTACGCTTACCGTGCCTAGGAATGACTGGTTGGAGAGGTCTTATAAAAACCTAATCGCAAACGGAGCCTGTGGAGATTCCCATAAGGAACTTCAGAAAGAGCTCCGGGATGAGTCCCAAAAAGAACTGCTGCAGGATTCCGGGAGAATTTCGAGAAAAAAAAAACTCTTGGAAGACTCTCAGAAAAAAGTTCCGAAGGATTCCCACAAAGAACTGCCAGAGGATTTTTAAAGCGAGCTTCTGAAGGATTTCGAGAAGGAACTCCAGGAAGGTTTCCAGAAATATTTTCAGAAAAAAAAACACTCCTGAGCGATTTCAAGGAATAACTCCAAGAAGCCTGCCAGAGGAAACTCGGGGAGGATTCCCAGATGAAAGAATTCTCAAAAGGACAAAAAAACTCCTGGCGGATTCCCAGAAGAAACTTCTGGGGGATTCCCAGAATGAACTGGTGGAAAGTTCGTAGACGTAGATTGAACTCTTGGAGAAAACTGGAGAAACGGCAATTATAAAGACGATTCTGAAAAATAAATCCAGCAGAAGCTCTTGGAAGAATTTAAAAATGATGTAAACATTCCAGAAGAAACTGCTACAGGAATACCAAAAGGAAATTTCTGGTGTAATCCAAGAAGAAACTCCCACAGGCATCCAGCAGGAATTGCTAGACGAATCTCAGGAAAAATTCCTGGAAGAACTCCCAATAGAATATCAGAAATAAAAAAAAGGAGAAATCCTAAGGATGAGATAATCCCAGAAGAAACTGCTAGTAGAATCTCAGAAGGATTTTCTGCAGAAATTTCAGAAAAAATATAGAAAGAACTTCCGTAATATCTTCTGAAGAAAACCCAAGAACTATTCCTGAAGGAATTTCAGAAGAGACATCTGGATAAATCTCACAAGGAACAAAGCACGTCGTGGGGAAACCCGGAAAAAAATTGTAGAGGCCCTATAGGACCCTGCCTGGTAAATCCTAGTGAAACTCTTGAAGCAATTCCAGTAGCAACTTCACCGGGAGTTTAAAAAGGGACATACGGTTTAATCCCATATAGATAAACCCAAGGGCTCATAGCTCTTTCAGATATCTAAACAAAAACTTCTCATCGAACTCCAAGAGATTACCAAGCGAAGAGTAGAATCAGCTTAGGTTGAAATACAAAAAAAAATAAAAAAAATAAGAAAAAATATTACCAAGCGGAATTGGGGTTTTAAATTAAGAAAAATTCAATGGTTTTATATTTTTATTAAACGAAAGAGCACCTTTTTTCTGAGCCACTATGATTTTTTTCAGATTTTTAGAACTTTGTTTTGATACCTAAAACCAATTTCAAAGATTTTTTTTTCAAATCACCTTTTGACAGCTGAGCAACTGTTTGACAGCTCCGCTCAGTACAAAATCCGACGAGGGGTGATTCATGAAATCACTCCCATACAAACTTCAAATTGATTTTTTAATAGGTTCCCGGGCACCAAAATTCACGAAAATTTGGATTTCGGCTCAGTTTGGCATGCAGATTCAGAATATGGTATTATCTCAATACCGCTTAAAAAGCCAATTACACGAGATTACATAAGAAAATCCCGGAAACATTCTTGGAGGAATCCCAGAAGAATATCCGGAGAAAAATCCCATAAAATTTCTTTGGGTACTCCTAGGAGACATCTCTGAAGAAACTCATACAAACATTTATGGGGGAACTTTTGATGATTTTTTCGAAGGAACTCCTCAAGCTATTCCAAAAGAAACTTCTACAAAAACCTCAGAAAAACTTCTCAAGGAATGTCAAAAGATTTCCCAAAGAAAATCCAAGAATTTACCTGAATGAATATTACACACCAGTTCTTCAGTTATTTGTTGATATTTCAGAATAACTTGGATGTTAGTTCTCTGACAAATAATACCTCAACGCGCTATTAGTTTGGTATTGAGGTCTGCTTGAGGTATTATACAATTAAAGAAAAATCGCTATTTGTATGAAAAAATCGCCGATTATTATTTAGGTATTGCCATACCCGATGTCATTATTCACGCGTTATGCACATTGTAATCTTCTATTGTTTTAGGTATTTTACATCTTATGCAGGGTTTCTTAATACCTCAATACCTTAATATTAAGTTTTCCATACCTGTTTGTCATTCTTCAGCTATTTTCTCTTGCTCGGGAATGAAGTGATCAGTTTACTGATTTTGAACTAAGTATATAAACAAATCGTCAAATTTAAAGCTTTCGGAAACTTTTTTTTAGATTATTTGAAAAATTACATGATGAATAGAAAAATTACAAGAAATCGGAGAAATTTGGGTCGATTTTGAATCTCTATATGGGATGAAAAAATGGTGGAAAAGTTCAAACCTCATTTACTCGAAAGTGGGGTTTTGCCTTTCTGCTTCTAGCCCCCTCAACCCCTGGATGAAGTGCAAAGAGAGCCTTGGAAGGAATCTCAAAAGAAACTCTTTGGGGAATTCCATTAACCCTTTATAAGGCCGAGAAAACTAGAAGAGTTGTCAACGCATACTATCATGGAAATGATTATATACATAATCACATGTACAAAACAATTTTTATTTGTAAGAAACTCTCAAAAATCTAGGTGGCAATATAGTTGCCACTGCCCGTTTAGTCCAAAAACGCTGGTGGCAATATAGTTGCCACTGCCCGTTAACCCCAAAAACGAGCTTTTGAGGTGGCAATATAGTTGCCACTGCCCGTTTAGGCCACCAGCGCTGGTGGCAATATTCTTGCCACTGCCCGTTCAGGGTACTTTTCTTCTTTTGACTTCGACAAAAAGTCGGAAAAGAGATTTTAGAATGGATTAGGGCTTAACCCATAAAATAAACTGTGTTGTTCAGTTCATGTCAACCCACAATTTGATTATTTCTTAAAATATTTACCAAATCTAAAAGTTTTAAATAAGTTTGAGCTTATTTTCTTCACGCGGTCAAATTTAGCCATTTTTGAGAATACAAATGGCTCCCAAATTGTTGTTAAAGCTTTGTTTAGCACCAAAAAAATACCAGGCGTTGTTGGTAATCCCAATTTTGCGTAAACGAAAAAAAAGTTCGAAATAAATTGTTACAACACAGATAAAAATACAAACAGTAGGTGGCAATATAGTTGCCACTGCCTTATAAAGGGTTAAAAGCATCTCTCAGTATTGCATAAGATAACCCAGCAGAATCGTACAAGATTACCAAAGATAAGATACAAGGAATCCCAGAAACATTATTTGCAGAATTCCAATTTTATTTCTGCCGATATTCTTCAAATAATCTGCCAAGGTAAAGGAATCATTTGGGTTTCTATAAAGATAACTTCGATATTTGAAATCGGACTACTATTTGCGACAATAGACGTTTGTTTTACGATGCTTATAGTTTTGTTCGTATAGTTTTATTTATCATACCACTTTAGTTAAACAACTCATCGATATAATTGACATGATTGAATAAATGAAAGCCGTTTCCTTATATGAAGCTAAAGAATTTTCATTGTTTTCCATGTAGAGAATTACTGTGAATCATTTTAGTTTTGAAAGAAAAAACTGCTTTCACAATTTTTAATTATGGCAGTGATAAATGCCGAATTATTAAACCATTGAACCATTAAACCAGCTTTTGTTTTTCATTATTAGTTGCTACTTCACCGGTCATCATCATCACCCATCAGTCACGTTCAATTAAAAATCTACATCCTCTTTTAGAAGTGACTAACCTTTTGTAGTATAAACCGTATCTGTTGTAGCATATGCCTAGCCTATCCTAATCACACACTGTTCCTTCCACAGAGAGATCAACTTAAAGTAGATAACCCGAATATAAATCTGTTTTGCTACTAACTACAGTCAGAATCACAGGGAACCATACGTGTTCAATTTGTTTGCTTTTCAGACAACTGAGTCAGAATCTGTGGCAGTTGATGAAGCTCCTGCTGCAGATGTTGCAGCCGGCGCTGATGATGATAATGATGAAAATCAAGACGATGCTGGTGAGATTGAGGAATCGGAAAACGGCCCCGAAGAAGCGGAAGATACAGGCGATGGAACCAATGATGAAGAAAAACCGCAAGGAGTTGATCAGGAGGAAGACGAGGAACTGAATAAGGCTGAAACGGAAGGGAAAGATCCCGCGAACGAGAACGAGGTAAATGAGAATGAAGTGCCTGTAAGCGATACGATGGATGATGGAGAGAATGAGGAGAATGTAGAAGTAGAAGGCGATGCAGAAAGTGTTGTAGAAGAGGAGAAAGATGCAGTAGATTTGAATAACGATGAGAATAGCAAAGAGAATGAAGAAATGCAAGTTGCGGGTGAGCTTACGAATGATAGTTTGGAGAGTAATCCGTCAAAGGAAAATGAAGACTCTGAGGAAATCGATCAAGACAGTTTGAATAAACCTGAGGAAGATGTTGCTGAGCCTCCTGCGGAAGGTGACCAAAACGACACCGTAGAGAACGATAATGTTAGCAGAAAATCAGTCACGTCTCGTCAATCGTCAGCAATGTCTCAAATCGAAAATGGGAGGACTTCCCGTTCAACTACTGCAACCCGTGACGTATCAGCAAAAACAATCGAAGCAGATGAAAATGGAAATGCCAGTGATGTGAAAAGCAGACAATCTTCAGCACAATCCGAAAGGATTAGTGAAGCTATAATCAATGAAGCGTCTTTATCAAGACCGATAAGCGGTCTGAATGGTGTAGACAACGGATCGACTAACAATTCCGCTAAATCAACAGCTTCTCGTAGAGTTTCGGCAAAATCAACTTCAGCCGTGTCTAATAAAACTAAATCTGCTGCATCGAATCATGACGGAAACAATAATGAATTCGATGAGGAAACAAACGGTAATGATACCGAACAAACCGCTTCAAGGCCTTCAACCACTGCAAGTCGCAATGAACAATCAAGCTCCTCTCGTACTCAGTCGAGTTCCACAGTCAGAAATGCTTCGGCCACATCGGTCATAGAACGTCGCCAATCGGCCAAATCCGCTGCCTCACAGAAAATCCGCGCCGCTGACGACGAAGAAGAGGAGGGTGACTCCAACGATGACTCAAATCAGGCCGATGTTGAAATCGTTCATTACAAGAATGGCGATGAGGTATAAAGTCTATAATCTTTGGCTTCTCAGTTCTACACATCTTAAATGAGCGAAAAACGTTATTTTTTGACTATGGAATGATTTTGACTACCTATCAATCTAAATACTTATAGCGTGTCCTATCAGCAATTAATGTTGTCCATTGTTTTTTGACTAGCAAAGCATACCATACCCTAGCATCATTAGAAGCATACACCGTTGAATTATTGATACCTATTAAACTTTTTCCTCTCTCTCTCTAGAAGTAACTAACCTACTTTTTGTGTAATATGAACGTGTAGACAAGTCACCTACTTTTTGGAAGTCGAGAATGACAAATAAAACAGCATACTTAGCAAGAGAGAAGAGCATATATAAAAAGCATTCGTGTTTGTATCTGTGTTTGTTCAATGTTCAAATATAATATGAAGCATTTCTGTCTGTCTTATCAATTGCTGCATCTCTAGCCTGAAAATTAGCTTTTATTGAGAACTTTTGTCTAATTACCCTATTTTCTTTTCTCTTATTTGCCACTCTTGCTTTTAAATACCAACTAATCGTTATTATTTAGGCTGGACGCGATGAGATCGATCAATCCAACGGCCAGCCCCAACCCTCCACAGCCAACGGCAATGGCGATGAAAATGGGACACAAAATAACAACGAAAACGAGGCACCCGTCGAAGAATCGCCTGTTGATTCTGAAACAACTGCTCAACGAAAAACGTCAGCCCAAGCTGACCCAGATGCCGGAAATGCCACCGAAGAAGCTTCCACCGTCAACGTCGAAAACGACGAAGAGCAGGAAAAAGTCGAATCGCCCAGTCCGGCACTGGAAATCAAGGGCACCGTCGAGGGCGAACCGGATGGAGGCCAACTGCACAGCGCTCGACCATCCGGAAACTCAGACTCCTTCAATGTAATATTTCCAAATAATTGTCCCACCTTCCCCTCCTCTCGATATGAATACTTTCCACAGCCAGTCTCTGTAGTAGAGTGAGTTTGAACGGTTTTGGTGTCATTCAGTTCGTATCACTACTGCCGCCACGCAGGAAGTATTATTGTACATATAAAATTTCCTTCGGAATGCACCCCTCCCCCCTAATCGGGTACTTCCGGAACACAAACCCTGTTCGGACGGTTCCAAATTCTATCTTTGCTTGCATCTCTCAAGTATACAAATTTTCGAAACCTATCACTGAAACCTTCAAAATCAACTTCAACAGTTTATGTTGGTGTTTAGTTGTAGAAATAAAATTCTTGTTTTCCTTCAACACACATTTTCAAACACCTCAAAACACAAACCTTCAGAATCAATATCTCTCATCAACAGACCCCAAAACACACAAAACCCAAACATCCATCTCTAAATCTTACAGGGGCAATCGATTCAGGACACCATCGACAGTGGCGACATGGAACAGCTGGCGGTAATTGTGCTGAACGGCGAGGGCGATAAACTGCTAGGGCGGAACTCTAACCAACCGGAAATTCAAGCATTCCTGGACAATGTGCCTTCCTATATGGTAAGTGTTGGGTGATTACATGGCGGGTTGGGAATTTTCCATTCATTTATTGTTAAAGTGCTGACCGGCTAACAAGAGCACAGGAATTTGTACGAGTTGCTGAATAAAATATTAGAAGGAAAAGTTGGGCAAGTGTGTCAGTGTTTGTCACACTGTTTGGTGAACTTTATACATAATTCACTTGTTTGCAAAGAAAGTTGTAAGCCTAGTTTTAAAGGTGGATGGACTATCAAGGTGTCCATTCAAATTCACTTTTTCTCGGATTTTATCCGGGTATGACCCATACAATCATACAGTCTTTTTAGTCTTAAAATACAGAATTTCAGGGCTCTTGGAATTATGTTTGTACTTAAAATTAATCCTTACGAGATCATAAGGTAAACTAGTAGAAGGTGATTCTTTCCATTTCAAAACTCTTGGAGCAGCTACTCTAAAGGGGGAATACTTTCATTGAGACACTAACCTCGTCACTTTGATTTGAGGAAACCCGCGTACCAGATATAAAACGGAACAGTTGTGATTGATAATTGAACAAAAAAAATCTTAAAAAGGTTAACGCGTAAACATATGAACCATTTTTTTTTTTCATATTGTGAAAAATGAATTTCACAGTGAACGTTTTTTGTCTCAAAAGCAAAATTATGTCGCTGACAGATTTGGGTCACAAAATCCGAATTTGCTCCCAGTTTTTTTTTTATTCTTAACCGCTCAACCAAATTTAGAACTCTATTATTACCTTAGGAGGGTTAACCTTCATCCACCCAACATTCATTTGTCACCTCGGAAAAGTACGACAATTTCATGACTATTTTTGTTTTGTTTTTCCCGAAAAAATATTTTAGTTTAGGATTTCGGAGACACGAGTGCGTGATCGACATGGTTTCAGAATTATTCCGGATTGTCTTGGGGTACCAAAATTAGCCATATACTTCACAATAGATAAAAAAAAATGGTCGCAGTGATGGAAATACCCGACACGGATTAAAAAAAAAACAAAACTGTGCTGAAATGGTCAATGTCGCTTACGTCTTTTTGCAAAATTACGACAGAGGAATTTTTGCAGGAATTTGCGGAAGAATTACTTGATAAGCGTTAGAGGAAGTTCTGGATAAATCCTTGGTGGAATTCTTAGAAAAATCTATGAAGGAATCCTCAAGGAAATACAAACAGAAATAATTAGAACCTAGATAAACTTCTGAGTGAATCCTTGTAGATTTTCGGAAGGAATCTTCCCGGATAAATCATTTATAAAATCCCTAGAAGACACCTGGTATCAGGTATCAGGTATCAGAAGGCCGGCTCCAGAGGCACGTTATCCTCCATTTGGGACATTTGTGCCATCGCCATACATATGAGCCTATTTCATCATTTACCTGAGGGAGAATGGGACAAGGGATGGGAATAGGGAAAGGATGATGAAATAGGAAGGGGTGCCCTAGAAGAGGGAATGAACGCATAAGCGCAACGAGAGCTCATAGCTCATACCACAACGGGGTTAATCCTGAAAAGGACACTAAAACGCATAAGCGTAAAAAGAGCCTATAGCTCATTGGAGGTAGCTTGCGACGTCACGCGACTTTCAATATGACATAGAAAGGCACGTCATCAAAAGCATCCTCAATATTCAAGAAATCACCCAAGCAAAAACTACGTTTGAGCGAGTGCTTTCTTGAAAACGTATACAACTTTGTGTGAAAGAGTCACTGTGGACATCCCAAATTGGGAGACATGTGAGTTCACATGAACAGGCATGTTAGCCAGACAAACATCACAGATGTGATAATCGACAATGCGTTTCGAGCATTTCAGAAAGAACGACGTAACCAGATAAATCTGGAACTTATTCCTTCTTTTTACAACGCACGCACCCTTTCGGAATAAAACTACAGAGTAATTTCACGCCATGAAAATACCCAATAGAAAACTATAAGAGTTCAAAACATGTTTGAAAAACTCAAATCCCTCTGGAGAAAAATAGGACAAAGTCCCATTTGCTCCAGGAGATTTGAAGTAAGCAGAGCTTTTTAGTGCCCACTAAATCGATTCTATAGCTACAATCCTCGGGGTAGAAGCTAAAGATTCGTAGCTATACAAAAGACTGGTTTATCCGAAGATATTTAGAACTTGAACAGGTCCGAGTTCCATTCAGGAATACCTCTTGCGGTCCGCACAGACCGCAGAGGACAAGCTTCTTTCAAAGCATTAGCTATGGTATACCACAATGAAGGGCGTTGTAATAACAAAACCATAATGAAACTCTCTTGGAGTAGCAATGGAAGCGAGTTATCCATAAAATGCGATCGCAACCAATTATTACAGGTACCCTAGCTTGTTGAGCAGGGACGCCTGAATACGCAAAGTTTGCGAAGGAACACTCCAAAGTGCAAAAAGTTCAAATAGAGGGTCCTCATCTGACACAGGCCAATCAGTCAACTCATGACAAGTTCTGCTCATGCAGAGTTGGGTTAGGTGCAATTCTATGTTAAGTTAACCATGAACTGTACTACCTAAGTATTCCATCAAACTGAAGCATCTCAAATCAATGTTTGAGCTACTTCAGATGCCAAATATCAGCGAAAAGATGCTGAAAACAAGAGCTTGCTTGAAGGCATCCACAAGGAAAGGTTGAAACATACTGTTAACGTTATTCTAAAATATAGCATGCTCGAGGCACGACAGTTCATCTATAATGAAAAAAGCAAAGCTGGGTTCACAAGGTAACCTATATGTACAGAAGTTAGCCTACGAAAATGAACTTTTTGAAGTAGATCCACTTGGGCTACATACGCTTTTTACGCTGAAAATTGATCTGAGGTTTCCTTGCCGTAGCCACTACCCAAACTAGACAGGATTACACTCTTCACAATCACAGCACAAAAAGGAAACATCAACGACGAACCAAATTGGTGTCAATTGAAAAACGCCAATGGCGAAAACGCATTTAGCGAATGTAAGCTAATTATCAACATTTGAATAACCCCGCCCTTATTTAGCCTCAAATTTGAGACTTAAGGTTGAAGGATTCGTCATTGACAAAATCGTCATCATTGAAAATTCGAAAGCAGTTTTCTCGTTCAAAGATGAAATTTCCGCAATGAAAATGTATTCACTGTATTGCGGGTGCAGAATGGAGTACAGTGAATACATTTTCAATGCAATCATTCAAGTTTTGAGTGCGAAAACTGCTTTCGAATTTCTAATGACGACGATTTTATCAATGACGAATCCTTCAACCTTAAGAAGGGCAACTGATTATCTCGGAGAAACGCAAGGTCCACTGCACCATTGCTCCGGTTAGCGCAGTAAGGGCGTAATACTGTCGAGGACGCCCTAATTCTCCACAGGCTCCGTTTGTGGTTAGGTTTTTATTAGACCCCCCTAACCATTCATTCTTTGGCACGGTAAGCATAAAGCCGCATAACACCATGAATTAGGGGTCACCTGTTTAGTGTACTCTTACCACTGGATCAGGCGGTCCGTAGTGTTATTCTTAGCCAATTGAGACAACCGCTACCGACACTACACAGCTATCTAGGCTGATCGGGAAAAGAAGTTAACATTGATGGTCAACTTCCAAACAAACCCGAACAGCCGACAAAAAATCTATGAAGGAATCCTCAAGGAAATACAAACAGAAATAATTAGAACCTAGATAAACTTCTGAGTGAATTCTTGTAGATTTTCGGAAGGAATCTTCCTGGATAAATCATTTATAAAATCCCTAGAAGACACCTGAGAAATGTCTGAAAGAATGACTGATGGAATCCCAAGAGAAATTCATGGATAAATCTCCAGAGGAATCCCTATCAAAATTCCTGAAGGAATTCTTGGATAAGCCCCTTGAAAAACTTCTTGGGGAATTCCACAATAAACACATTAACACATTAAACACCCTGTTCAAATCTGCCAGAATTTCTTGGAAGAATCTTCGAAAAAAATACCTGGAGTCATTTCCACAGGAATTCTTGGTAATGCTGTGGGATTCCTGGAGAAACCCCTGGCCCTGGATGAGCCCATATTCGCCCTTCGACTCGACGAATCCCTAGAGGGTGTCATTAGGCAGAAAGCCGTTTGACCGAAGATAATTAAGCCAAATTGTCGTCGAGTCAACTGATTTCTGCACTTCTGTTCTTGTTTATGTTTTATGATTTAAAAATGATACTTTTCCTCTTTTTAGCATAGATTGCTACAGTAATGTATGGCATCTACTGTCTAGTTTCACTCTAATAATTATTGTAGTAATATCTACTGATACTTTACCTTTTTTTAAACATAAGCTGTTGTCTAGTTTCATTTTTCGAATTGTTTTTGACGCTTAAGTGCTAATATTTAAATGATGGATTTTCCTTCTGTTCTTTCTAGTTTATCTCGGCACCAACATTTCGAATGGGCTTAACTGCTTGAACTGCACACTAACCGAGCACAAAGGTCACGGTTGCCGACATTAATTTCATAAATTCCACATTTCACAAACTTTTTCCACGGAAAGAAACGCACAAACCTGCATAACTGGCAACTCGTTAACGATTTTGGTGAAAAAAAAGAAGAAAAAGTCGAACCGGAGAGATGTCAAATGGTTGAGAACCAAGACAAAATCGAGAAAGAATCAAGCGAATCACACACCACGTGCTTTTCTGTGACATTTCTCAACGTCAAAATGCCGTCAGACAGCACAGTTACACTTATCGTCACACTTTTCAACCGTCACAATTTCATACTATGCAGTTCGATTGGTGTGAACAGTGCAATAGCTACCCGACTAGAAAATTGTAACAAGAATATAACATAATTATAATAATATAAACTTGATATAATTTTCTAGTCGGGCAAACCCAGGGTTCCCATTCTGCCTGTTTTAGAATACGGTAGCGTCTGTTTTCAATCCGCGGCGAAAACACACTTGCCGAAGCATCAACGGGTTCAGTACCGTTGTCTTCGGATCGCGTTAGGTTGCATGAACTCAACTCACACTAGTTTAGAGGTACTGCCTGGTGTGCAGCCTCTGACACATCGCTTTGCGGAGTTTTCGTTCCGGTTCCTCATCCGATGCGAGGTTGTGAATCCATTGGTCATAGAAAATTTCGAAAAGCTGCTCGAACAGAACCCTCAAACACGTTTTATGACAGTGTACAACTGATACATGACGCTGGAGTAGACCTGTGTGCCGACTTTATTTTGTTCGGAGGCGGCGTGAGGGCCATTTTTGGCCGGCGGCGGCGGCATCATCGGCGTCACGCCGGTGGCAGCTTTCGGCGGCGGCGGCGGCGGCGGCGTGAATCGGCGTGACCAAAATTCGACCATAATGTCAACATAACCATTGATGACTTAAACCAGTGATCCTCAGCCTAACTGTCTTTGCGGGCCAAAATTGAGTTTTAAAAAGAGACTGCGGGCCGCAAGTCATTTAAGAGTTTATTTTCAACAATTTTCAAGACTCAACACAAAATACATTTGTTTGTTTTTTTTGGAAAGGGTGAAGAATTAGCATTAGTTAAACTTTTATTCAAGAATGTTTTTAAATTCTGAACAAGAGCAAAGAACTAAACAAACTGGAGTTATCAGGAGATTTTATTTCACATGGAAATATCCTGAAATTCGTACGGAATTAAAACAGGGTTTTCAAGACCGTAATATTTAGGTTTTGTAGTTCTTAGTATCAATAATGTTGAGCAAATTATTTTAGTCTAGTAACTTAAAAGTCATACAAAATTAAGCAATAGTGATGCTGGCTAGAATAATAAATAATATGGACCTCTTTAAGCATACTGTGAATAAAATTACAGCGTACTTATAGCGCAAATTATAAGTGCAGAATTGCGGAAGTCCTGGATAAGAAAACGGACAAATTTCTAGTTAAACTTCTGGATCCAGTTTTGACACAAATTTCCAAATGTAGTTTCTAACTGCAGCTTAGGGATTTCCTGAAATGTATATCGAACCTTTTATTAGAAATAAAAAAAAACAAAAATTGAAACTGTGAGGTTTTTTGAGATTTCGTGGATTTTGAGAAATTTCCGAATAATTTGTAGGGATTTCAGGGTTCTCGGAAGAAATTCCGAAAAACTGCCTAGAGATAATGTTGTGGAAATCCTTTATGATCTTTTTTTTAAGTTTTTCTTGCGTGATTTCTTTGGAAAGCCAATGAAGAAAAACCTGCAGACATGTAGCCGAATTGGAATAAATATTTTAAGAGGAATTCCCAAAATAATTGCTAGGGGAATGAAGAGTATCTTGTTCAATCCCTGAACTTTTTAGCGAAATTCCGGAAGTTTGGGCAACACTTCCTTTAAAAGAAATTGTAGACAAAAATTCTGTAAAAAAATGGAATAGGTTTCTGGTAGAAGTGCTGAATATAAAGTATATACAAGAAATTTTTTCGCCGATAGAAACAAAATGGAAAATATTTTACAAATATTACATTTAAAAAAAACACTCAATTTCAGTAGTTAATATTCATTCTCATGAAAGTTTTAAAATATGGTCAAATTTCTGATTTTCATTATGGAATTTATGAGTGAGCCACTTTCTAACACATTTCAAAATCAGTTCGCGGGCCGCACAAACCCTGGTCGAGGGCCGCATGCGGCCCGCGGGCCGCAGTTTGGTGACCACTGACTTAAACTGTTAGGGTTGAATGAATACCTTTTTTATTTCTGTTCGAGTCCATCGCGATCAGTGATTAGACCTATTGTGAGATTACCCCTACTCTTAGGCCAGTAGTATTTATTATTTATTTATTTATTGTCTATAATCGTATAACATAAGACTAAAAGCCTTTTTTATCGTCATACCAGGTATTTTGAAGATATCAAACCATGTTCTTAAATATCTAAATATTTTAAATGTTTCCTACCATTTATCCAACCTACTCTGCCAAATGCTGCTTTAGGTCCCTTGAAGCCATATATAGAATTATTGGTTTTTATACTAAGTGGAAACTGGTTCCAATATACAACGCCTCGTGCAAATAGCGATTGGCTGTAGTAAACCGATTGATGTTGCGGAATAAGATAATTGCGATTTCTGTCACTTCGCATTGGATTTAGCTTCCTAAACAAATAATCAGGCTTTTTGGTTAACATTATTTTAAATAGGGTGACACATACTTTGAACTTATAAAAATTCGAAAAGTTACAGCCAATCAGATCCTTGTGCCGATGAGAAACTCTAGAAAACCTATTTAAATTATAAACATACCTAACACAAGCATTAAGAGCTAGTCTTAACTTATCAACCGATGAAACCAAGGCATTTGAGAATATAAAATCGCCATATATGAAATGTGGAAGAATTAATGTTTTAAACAGTTTTAATTTAGCTTGAGTACTAAAATGTCTTGTTGTTAAATTTATTTTTTTCAAAGAGCCGTAAATCTTACCGCATTGAGCATTGATATGGACGTCCCAATTAAAGTTTGATGTAAAAATTATCTTTAAGTTGTTGGCTTGATTAACAAATTCAATTTCTTCTCCGTCCATGTATATATCAGGATAAAATATTGGGTTTCTATTTCTGCATATCAATAAGGCCTTCGTTTTAGTTGGATTAATTGGCAACAAATTAGCACGTGACCACAAAAGAATACTATGGAGATCACGATTGATTTTATCGGCCATACCGTGAAAATCATGTGCTTCACACAAGTAAATTTGAACGTCGTCAGCGAACAGGTGTATGGAGCAATATCTTAAAGATAATGGCAGATCATTTATGAACAATGAAAATAATAATGGACATAACACTGATCCCTGAGGAACACCAGACTCAATGCTTTTGAAACTCGATAGTTTACCGTTACAATAAACTGCTTGTGAACGATTTGTTAAATAAGAATGTATCAATTGATTAGCACTAGAAGAAAATTGATAAAAATCATTCAATTTCATTAATAGCTTCTTATGTGACACACGATCGAAGGCTTTCGCAAAATCAATCAGCAGTAGAATAGCAACTCCTTTCTTGTCAATAACACCAGCAATATCATCGTGCACTTTCAAAAGAGCTGTATTTGTTCCATGGTGTTTGCGAAAACCAGATCGAAAAGGATGCAAGAAATTCATATCAGAAACGAAAACTGAAATTTGGGTTTTAGAAGCTTCTCTATAACTTTAGAGAGCGCACATAAAATGCTTATAGGACGAAGATTACTAATTTCATCTTTACCTAACTTTTTCTGAATTGGTATTATTTTAACTACCTTCCATGCTTGCGGGAACTTGGAGTTAGAAATAATAATATTAAATAAATGTTTGACGTACGGTAAAATAAGTGGCAACATAATTTTAATGAATACAATCGAAACATCATCCAAACCCATGACGTGGGATTTGATTTCGTGAACTGCATTTACTATTTCATAATCTTCAATTAAACGAAAGTTAAAGCCATTAGTTCTTCCCAAAGTAGGAGAACTAGAAGTGTTATCGACGGTGAAATTATCAGCAAAATAGCTGTTTATTTCATCAACGCTAAAGTTAGAACTACAGTCTGAGGTCCGAGATTTAGTAACTCCTAACTTTTTAATGTTACTCCACAAATTTTTACTAGGCAAATTCGCGTTAAATCTTTCACAATCATAATGTTGCTTGGCATCTCTAATTAACAAATTTATCCTATTTTTAAGACGTTTAAAATGAGCGGAATCTGATTCACTTCGGCAAAGCTTCCAATTCGAATATGTTTATTATTAGCTTTATTTAAGAGGCTTTCAGCCCTAGGCTGGTTCGCCTCGGAATTCGAATATGCTATATCACGGTCAATAGTCGCTACTTCAATTTCATGGTTGTACCAAGGATTATCTTTAGGCTTACTATTTCGAATAGGTATAAATGTATCATGTAAGAACTTCAAACGACTGTTAAAAATTCCGAGGAACATGTCAGCATCAGATATACTCAACATGCCATTCCAGTCCATATTTATAAATGCCTCCTTCAAACGATTTGCATCAAAATTTTTGTAATCTCTATACGCAACTGCTTTACTGCCGTGTGCAGCATAGTTGTCCCATGTTCTATGGGAATCCCTATTAACATGGGACAACTATGCTGCACACGGCAGTTTAGGTTTACCTTTCATAATGTTTAAAGACGCATAGATCAAATCGTGCATTGAGGCAAATGGCATAGAAACTTGATTTAAATTAAAAATCAAATTAGGTGAGTCAGTTATTAGAAGATCCAGCAATGAACAGCCATTCGTGTGAAAGTAGGTTGGCCATTATTAACACAAGAATAAGACATCGCAGATAATGTATCCTTAAACCTCGTTGACTTCGAAGTAGTTTTCAAGAGGTCCGTATTGAAGTCACCGATTAAAAAGGTGTGGTTGTATTTAATAGTAAACTCCTCGTGATGATCTTTCAAAATATCTAAGTAGTACACAGGGTCAAATATTTGACTAGAAAAGAACTCAAGAAACAACATCAGTTTGACACTAATGAAAATTCAATCGAGTCACACCAGATGTTTGAGCATTGGTTTCTTTTTGGACTAATATTTGACCCTGTCTACTAACAGCTTTAGTATAGTGCATGTTTCATTACTCCATTGCAAATGAAGCGCAATAAAATATCGATTTTGCTTAAGTTTTTGTTCTGTTTTATTTTTAGAACCATAAGAAGCTATCAAATTTTTAGAACCATGAGAATGAGAAGCTATCAAATAAGGCCGTACTATTTATACTAAGGAATCCAAGAATGATTTCAGGGGAAATCTTGGAAGGAGTTCCAGGAAAAGCCTAAATGAAGCTTCTGCAGGAATCCCTGGCAGAATTTCCGAGGAGTTTCAGAAGAAAATCCAGAAAGAATCTCCGAAGGAATTCCGGCAGGATTCCCCAAGTGAATTCAAGCATGAATCCCAAGAGAATTACAGCACGAATCCTCGAAGGAATTCCAGGAGGATTCCTCGAAGGAATTTCAGCGGGAATTTCTACAGGAATTCGGAAAGGAATCCCTAAAGATTTCTTGAAGGAATCAACGTAAAATATCTAGGAGGAATCCCAAAGAAATGCAAGCAGGAATCGTCAAAGAAATTCCAGCAGGAATCCTCAAAAGAATTCCAGCGAGAATTTCCGAGAAAATTCGAAAATGAATCTCCAAAGGATTTCTAGGAGAAATCAATGAAAAATATCCAGGAGGAATCTCTGAAGGAATTCCAGGAGAAATCCGTGAGAGAATTCAAGGAGGAATTTCCGAAAACAAAATCCACTAGCAATCCTCGAAGGAATTTCAGGATGAATCCCCGAAGGAATTCCAGCAGAAATCCCGAAAAAATTCTAGAAATAACCCCCGAAGGAATTCCCGATCAAATCTCTGAAGAAATTCGATGAGGAATCAACAAAGAAATTGCAAGAGTAAATCCCGAAGGAATTCGATGAGGAATCCCCGACAGAATATCAGGAGGAATCCCCGGTAGAATTTTAAGAGGAATCCTCAAAGGAAGTCCAGAAAGAATCTACGATGGAATTCTGGGAAGAATCCACGAAGGCATTCTACGAGAAATTCCTAAAGGAATTTCAAAAGGAATCACCGAAAAAATTCAAGGAAAAATCTTCAAAGGAATTCAAGGAAGAATCTCCGAAGAAATTACAGGAGTAATCCCTGCAGGAATCACAGGGGGACCACCGAAGGAATTCCTAGAGGAATCCTCATGGGAAATCTAGGAGGATTCCCCGGAGAAATTCAAGAAGAAAATCCCGAAAAACGAATTTCAGGAGGGATCTTCGAAGAAATTCTAAGAGGAATCATCAAAGGATATCCAGGAGGAAACCCCGAAAGAAATCCACGAGGAATCTACCATGGAATATCAAGAGGAATCCCCGTTTCAGGAGAGTTCCATGAAAGAAGTTTAGGAAGAATCCCCAAAGGAATTCCAGAAACAATTTTCGAAGGAATTCGAGAAGAAATCCCCAAAGAATTTCTAGGAGGAACCATCGAAAAATTTTCAGGAGAAATCCTCGAAGGAACTCCAGGAAAAATTTTCGAAGGAATTCCATGAGAAACTCCTGGATGAATCTCAAGAGGAATTCTCAAATGAAATTTAGGAGAAATCCTCAGAGGAATTTAGGAGGGATCCCGAAGGCATAATAGGAGAAAATTCGGAAAGAGTTCCAAGAGTAATACTCGTAAGAATTCCATGAGGAACCCCTGAAACAAATGTAAAAGGAATCCCCGAAGGAAATCCCGAATGAATTCCAGCACAAACCCCACAGAAATTCCTGCAGTAATCCACAAAGACCAGTAGGGATCCACAAAAGAATTCCAGTAGGAATTTCCAAAGGAATTCGAGAAAGAATCCTGAAAGGATTTCTAAGAATAATCAATGAAAAATATCTAGAAAAATTTTTGAAGAAGTTCCAGGAAAAGTTCCCGAGGGAATCTAAGACGAATCACTGAAGGAATCCCCGGAGAAATTCGAAGAGGAATCACCAAAGGAATTCTTTTTTTTTTTTTTTTATAGAGTGACCAGGTGGAGCTGCAGGACAGCTGAAAGCAAAGCCTGGACCCTTTCCCTACTTTCCCCCTACTATGACCAATACTCACGATGGACTAGACGATGTCGTCAACTTGAGCAAAGTGTACAGTATTTAGTATTGGGTCGTAGTAGTTATCAAAAATACAGTGTCGCTTACTGTTCCCATCCCACCCGTATTTTGTGGAAGCTCTAGAAATGTAATGTTTTGATACTTTTGAAGACTACTCAGTGACAATTACCAGAACTAGCGTTTGTAGCCGGTATGGGCAAATAGTTTTTCTGACATCATCTCCAAACAATAATCAAAAAATATCCCAAGTTACATTGTGCATTCTGAAAGTTATTTCAAGTTAAATACCAATATTGTTTTGATGAACCGATGTTGGTCATCTACAGCACTGGAATCATCTTCAAATAACTCTCTTTTTGAGCTTCCATTTGATGTTGCGGACATACAACTTATCAGTCGAACGCCTTATGTTAATGTACAGTTAATGTATCCTATGTCGTCGCTAGTCGTCTTTTGCTTCTCTGTGTTCATCTCTTGTATCCCTATGAAGTCTGAATTATCCTTATGTCCACCGTATCATAGCATAGTTTATACTACATTCAAATTACTACAATTTTCCATGTTTCTGGATCCTGACAAAAAATAAGATTAAGTTTTGATTTTGATCACATCATAACTCCTGCTCTTTTACTTTTATTGTCATAATATCGACTAAGTCAGGTCGTAAGGTAAGGTCGGTTAGTTGGTTATTGTATTAGCAATTGAAACTAATAAAGATCATCCATCAACTATGGTGTACTCATCCCTAACAGAATCTATAAAAATAAACAAACCTAATTTTAAAATAATAATTTCCTTCACAATCTTCTAATAGCAGTCAATTTGAATGTTAACATAAAAGCTTCAACTGTAAGCAAACTTGTCTCAGCGTCACAGTGCTTGGAGTAAACTTATGATAAATACACCTAAGGGAGCCCCTAGGATTCTCAGCATCGGTCATGTCTATATAAACATTTCCTACTCTCACGTTATTCTTATAATGCCAACTACATTGAAAACGTCAACGTATAGAACCTGTCACGATGTCCACCTAGTCAAGTAGTGAACCATTTCTGTCGAGTTTAGTCAAGTCACGACGTTCCGGCGTCAAAAATACGTCTTACACGTGACCAGTGGATCTATTTGATGGTTAATCACACGTTGGAAACAGAATTGTTATGTTCTTACCTTAGGTGTTTTTATGATTTTTACTCACGATTCCTCTTCATTTGGGTTGCAAAACGATGAGTCGATAAAGAGAGCGTCCAACATAGCTCTGGTCCTCACAAGTTCCTACCTCATGCTTCCACGGGTCAAACGATGACAAAGACCGCCAGCTAAGAGTTGTGTGCTTAGCTGGTAGTGCAGCCTGGGCACTGTTGTCCTTCTGACTTCAGCTAGATTGAGGAGGTACGATTCGAGCGTTTGTTCACCAAGGAGGTGCGGCTCAAACAGCGTCTGTTCTGGCATCCAGCGGCTGAGTAAGAAACGCTGTCCCACGCCCAGCTAGATCCAAGGTGGTAGCCCCATCAGTGTGGTCGTTCCAGTGTTAGTTGAGACGTTAATTAGATGTGGTCGTGGTGATAGAAATACTCGGAGTTGTTATTTTGCTCATGTAAAAGGAAGGGAAAAGAAAAGAAGGGAAGGAAAGGATATGATTAGTAGTTGTTATTCGGTACAGTAAAGAGGTTGTGGTGATACACTGGGTTCAGTTTTTATATGGCTGGTCGATTCGCAAGATGAAAATATGTCACAATCCAATGTATTCACTCAATGGCTGTTCAGAATGGTTCCACGGACATGGATAGCAAATCATTAATTTTTCAACATATCGGATGTATTTTAAAAATCGTTTATTTATGTAATGTACTTTTTCCCTGAAGTACGAAAACGCGCGATCGCGAGTTAATGATTTACATCCCATCTTCAAGGGATCCCTACAAGCTCAATGCATCATTCTAGCACTTTAGAATATCAGCGTTGATGAAGCTGTTCAAATATTACGTAACATGTTTGGGAAAAAATAGATTTTATTTACTCAAAATAAATTAAATTACATAATCTTTCAACAACCCTTTACTTGTTCTCCCAAGAACCCTGCCTCGACCAAGTTGGCAGGACGCTGCCCAAACCCTCTCTGAACTAAAGGGCAGGGAGGAATCACCAAAGGAATTCTAATACGAAACTACTGAGAAATCTCAGATGGAATCTATGAAGAAATTCCAGGAGGAATCTTCGAAGAAACTTCAGGAGGAATTCTCGTAGCAATTTCAGGAATAATCTTCGAAGGAAGTCGAGAAGGAAACTCCGATAGTATTCCATAAGGGATCCCTGAAGGAATTCTAAGAGAAATCCCCGAAAGAGTTGTAAGAATTCCTCCCGAAGGAATTCCAAAAGAAATCTCCGAAAGTATTCAATGAGGAATCTCCGAAGAAAGTGCAGGAGGAATACCTGACGGAATTCCAGGAAGAATTCCTGAAGGAATTCCAGGAAAAATCCCCGAAGAAATCCCTGCACGAATCTCAGGGGAGCCCTGAAGCAATTCTGGGAGGTATTTCCGAAGGATTTCCAAGCCAAATATTCGAAGAACTTTCAATAGGAAACCTCGAAGGGATTCCAAGAGGAATCATCAAAGAAATTCCAGGGGGAAACTCCGAAGGACTTTTTTGAAAAATCCACGACATAAGAAATCTTCGAATGAATTTTAGGAGGAATTCATGAAGAAAGACCAGGAAGAGACCCCTAAGGAAATCCAGGAGAATGCATTCTAGTAGGAATCTCCGAAGGAATTTCTAGGAGGAATCAGGAGAATTCCGAAATAATTCAGAAAGAATTTTAGAAGGAATCCTCAAAGGAAGTCTATGAAAAAAAAAACCCCGAAATAAAATCTAGTAAGAACCACCGAAAGAATTCCAGGAGAAATTCACAAAGGCATTCTAGGAGAAATCTTCGCAGAAATTCCAAAAGGAATTTTTGGAGGTACTCCTGAACTAATTTCTGTAAGAACTCCTGTAGGCATTCCTGGAGAGATCTGAAAGAATCTCTGAAAAAAATACATGAGTCATCCCGAAGTAATTCCAAGAGGAATTTCAGTAGGGATTCTTGAAGAAAGTCCAGCGCTAAAAGAAAATCCTGTAGGAACTTTCCCGGAGTGATCTCTGAAGGATCTCCCTGAACAATACCTACAGAAAGTCAGAGAAAAACCCTTGTTGGAATTCCAGAGGATTTTCTGAAGGATGTCCTGAAGGAAACTCTGAAGAAACTTTTGGACTAGTTCCTAAAGTAACTCCTGTAGGAATTCCTGAAGAAACTTCAGAAGGCATTTCTGAAGGAACTCCAAGACTAATCGCTAAAGGATCTCTTATGGGAATCCAAGGATCTTATGGATGAATCTCTGATGTATTGCTAGGAGGCATCCCTGAATCATCCTGAAAAAAAAATCTGAAGGAAGTTTTTCCCTAACGATACTCCTGTCGAGGTATTGCTGAGAGATCTTCTAAATAAATCAATGATGAAACTCCTGGAGAATTTTCTGGAGAAGTCCCTGGTGTGTCTCCTGAACGCTTCTGAAAGAATCTCTGTTGAGAAATCAATTTTTGTAATCAAACGCTTATGATTGTGATCGTGAGAATTTTTTATCTCAAATTGTAAACTTAATATTGTTCAAGGACTGATCACCGGCGCGAAAAATGAAATTCGGCGGCGTATGGCGCGCCGCCGATACCTCGGTCGGCGTCGGCGTGGGATAAAAAGTGTCGGCGACGGCGGCGTGGCGCGGCGGCGCACAGGTATACGCTGGAGGTAAGCCCATCTCCGGTTAACACCAATCGTGACAACTTCTCAAACTTCGACAGTTGCTCTGTGGATTTTGATCTGTTCATGAAGGATGAGATCACCGTAATACCAGAATCTTTTCGTTCCGTGTGTATTCCACAAATTTTTGCAAGTGAGTTCGGGCATGTTAGCGGGGACAGACAGTTCTTCACAGACGGTTCGAAAACCGATGATTCGACTGGTTTCGGTGTCTACAACGAATTTCATAGCGCCACCTACTTGCTTCAAAAGCCATGTTCGGTATACATTGCTGAGCTAGCGGCTATATACTACACCTTAGAGTACATTCGCACTCTTCCACCTGAGCACTACTTCATTTTTACCGACAGTCTAAGGTCTCTGGAGGCTGTTCGGTCAATAAAACCGATGAAGCACTCAGCGTACTTCCTAAAAGGAATGCGCCAAGTCTTGAGTGCTTTGTCCAAACGCTCATACATCATCACCATAGCTTGGGTCCCTTCACATTGCTCAATTCCAGGCAATAAAAAAGCGGACTCTCTGGCTAAGGTGGGCGCTAACGAAGGCGATATTTACGAGCGTCAAATCGCCTTCGACGATTTTTTTGCATTGGCCCGTCAGGAGACCTTGATCAGCTGGCAACACAAATGGAGAGATGGGTAGATGGTTGCACTTCATCATTCCACAAGTGTCGAAGAAGCCATGGTTCAAAGGGTTGGATTGAGGCCGCGATTTCATTCGTGTGATGTGTCGGCTAATGTCCAACCACTATTTGTTGAATGCACATACTTTCCGTATTGGGCTCTCAGAAAGCAATCTCTGTGTCTGTGGCGTGGCTTACCAGGATATCGAACATGTCGTGTGGAGATGCAATGAGTATCGTGAGGTCAGATCTGAGCTGCATGAAATTCTCCGGGTCCGAGGAAAACAACAGAAACCCATTAGAGAAGTGTTGGCAGGACTTGATTTGGAATACATGAATCTGATTTATCAGTTTTTGAAACGTGTTGATGTCAGAGTTTGATGTAGACGTTCCTTGTTTTCGTTGTCCGCCTTTTGGTTGTGTTGTTCGCCCCTGTCTGTCGTCGCCCCCCTTCCGTTTGTCCTCTTCTTGTCGTTATCTACCGATAACGTCCTTTCTTTTTAGTTCCGTTGCAGATTTGGACAATTTCTCCCATCAATGTTTTTAGTATAAGTTAGCAAATAATTTAGTTTTAAACCCATAAATCCGTCCTTCCCAATTTTATTTTATTCTTTTTTTTCAATCCTTAACCTCGAAACAGCCGCGAGTACTTCGGATTCTCAAACTAGCATAGTTTTAAGGCAGTAATAAATTGTAAAATGTAAAAACAAAAGATTTCGGCTCAGTTATGTCCATGTGGCGCCTGAGCCTTCCAATTAAAAGAATAAGTAAAAAAAAAACAGGATTTTTGAAACTGAAACGATTCCTAAATTCTTAAGGATGTTTTGTACGTCGAAAGCCATTTTCCATTTTCAAACTTCATTTCAAAATTTCAGGGTTGCTACAAGAAGGGTGGGAAAAAATCCGCGCCAAATCCGCGCGAGCAAAACTTGAATCCGCGCCAAATCCGCGCGATTGTTGAAATAAATTCGCGCCAAATCCGCGAGAGTGTGATGGTAAATTTGTGTTTTTTCTTACATCACGTTATCGAAGAAATCCATTAAATCCATAGAACTGTAATTGACTAGTTGAGTGCTGGATGAAGAATGAACTTTTGATTCGTAAATCAACGCAACTCGTCTTGATTAATGGAAGCTTTCTGCAAGTGAGTTTGAAGACATTTCAGCAAAACTCTCGTATTTTTTTTTTCAAAAACATCTAGATCCATTGGGCGATTTTCGATAAAAAATCGTTAGGCAAAATCTCAGGAGAAACATGTCAAGAACTTCAAGAAGGGTTCGTGGGAAAAAATTAAAAAAAACTGGAGAAATTTTAAAGGGAATTTAAAACCTTAGCCGTTATGTGTCCGACAAACTTTTTGCTTTTTTCTACACCGTGCTTTTCAAATGGGTGCTGGGTACCCGGGTACCCTGTCGGCCACATAAGGGTTAAATAGATTCCAGGGAAAAAAATAGAAATATGTAAATAGAATGCAACGGGAAAATTTTCTTGATGTAAAGAAGTGGAACCATCTCGGCATCTCCTATTTTAAAAGACACGGACAAAAGACGCGGACACCGTCTTCAGCCAGAGGCTGTACAGACTGAACGAAACTTAACACTAGACAACAGACATGACAACACATTACGAGCACCAGTGGACACGAGGAAGAAACCTTTCTTGCGAAAAATGTTATCACTCGGAGCTCGAACCCTCACCCCTTGGCATGGTAGGGTAATCTGGGGTAATACGCACCCCCGGGGCAAAACGCCCTCACGCTATTTCACTATATAAGTGAAGTTCCGTGAGATGCAAGCAAACTAGATGTAAAATTGAGCCGAACAAGCCCAAGAATGACGAGAATATTCGAATGAAAAGCGTGGAAAACGATGATTTTCCACATTTGGAAAGATTGTCTATCGCTTAAATTGCGTGCGCTTCAAACGCAATTTAAGCGATTGCGCGCCGATTATATGGAATCAACGTATTACCTACCACCCGCCTCCTACACCTTCCATTTGCTGCCGTAAATACTAAGATGGAGCCGCCTGGTATTTCATTAGAACCCGAGCAAAGAAAAAAAAACTCAATAATAGCATATTTTGATATGAAGAACAAAAAGTGATATTTGTTTCTTTGAGATAAGAGGTAAAAGTACTGAAAATAATATCTCAATTTTACTCCTGGAACATCATCATCATAGCACATTTAGCCCTTGGTGAGATCTAACCAATAGCAGTGAGCTATTTGATTGATCTTCAAATAACATATTTTGCTATTGGTCAAGAACAATTTTTTGCTATTATTTTCAGTACTTTTACCTCTTATCTCAAACAAACCAATATCACATTATGATCGTCAGTACTTGAACTCTGCCCGGGAATTCAAAGCGGAAAATGCCAGAGGTCGTATTGCCCCACCTCAAGGTGCATTTTGCCCCAACAGTTTGTCAGCACTCAAAACGTAACACTTTTTTAGATTGTTAATTTGATTCGGTAAAATTGATGTCATGCGGACCAAAAGTTGGCGTCACTTAGTTAAATAAGTAAACTAACTTTCAATACGCAAGACACCCATAAATTCATCTTAATCTTAGTGATTGGGCCACGTTTGCTTAGGGGGTGCATACTACCCCACCTTCCCCTACGACTATCCACTTATCCGCGATCGGTAATGGCGGCGACGGGCATATCCAACCGGTTCAGAATTTGACGTTTCTTGGGGAAAAGTCAAAACATTTTCATTCTCCTCCTCACCCCTTCACCGATCGGTGGCGCCAACCGATTGCGATCCCCACGAAACGTCAAAATTCGAATCGGTTGGTTGTGCCCGTCGCCGCCATTACCGCTCGCGGATAAAAGTGGATACGCTTGGTGACGCTAACCGCACGGCCACGAGTTCCACTTTTCTGCTATAACTCAGCCAATTTGGAACCAATTGACACAATTTTTGGAACGCTGTATGATACTTATAGTATCTAGTCGTGTACAAAATTTCAAATCAATTGGTTATGAATTGACTGAGTGCGTCCAAAATACCGGCCACTGCCCAAGTGGCTCACTACTCTATTTCAGTATTTTTGGAGACAGTACTCGATACAAAATTCTTAGAAGCATTTAGCATTTTTAAAACCAGCATGTATTTGAGAAGCATACTCATGAAGAATTCTTCTCTGTTTGTGTAATGCCCTAGTAATGCCTTAGCAGTTCTTGAATGAATCTTCAGTGAGGAATTTCCCAAGGAAAATAAAATACCTGGAGGAACCTGAGAATACTTCCCTGCAAATGAGTAATCTTTGGAAAAATCCTAGAAGGACAATGTTTCTGGCTTCTGATGAATGAAATTCCTGTAAACAAAATAGATTTTTTTTTTGTGAAACTTGTATCCTTAGATAGTTGAATGAAGTTACACGTCATAACCGCGATGGAAATCTTGGAGGAATTGTGCACAACCTCTTCAGAGAAATATTTTGAAGAGCGGATGAAAATCGTAAAAATTGTCGTAAACCAAAAAAAACCAAAACTTGTCGGGGCCCGTGGTTGCCCCTCTTCGGAGCATATAGCTCTAACGCACCTGGAATATGGATATCGGCGAACCGCAACTCATAATGGACCCCCAATCGGACTGGAAAAGGAACAGCAGCCACACATCAGCATCAACGTGCACATCATTCTATCATGGACAGGGTAGAAGAATGAAAGAAGCACAAAGACAACCAGTTCAATAAGGTAGAATAGAATAGAATACATTTAGGCGCTGTACAAAGTGGAAGTGCAGCGTCCAATTGGAATCGCTCACGTAGTACCCCAGTGGACAAAAGAGCTGTAAATTAGGTTAAGTGATTAAGAATTAAAAAAAAACGAAAACTTATTCCAAATTGTTCACTAGCACACAGCGCCTTCTCTAGCACATTCGTCCGCTACAAAATCCGTCCAAAGAAGAACAAGAAAGCAGAAACCACGAAGCTCCGCTTGCTTTTTTCATTTTTTTTTTCGTTCGGCTTTACTGTTAGCTTTACATATAAAAATGCAGTGGCATACGTGGGACCACGCATAACTCCTGAACGAAACGTCCGATTCGCGTCGTTTTTGTGACTTGGACTTGGAAAGTTAAAAAACGCAGTAGGCATGACAAAGTTTGCCGGAGACAACATATTTTAAAGTTAAGGTGAAGATATGACGAAGCCACAGGTCAAATTTTCAAGAGCACAAATCTGAAGAACCGAAAGTCGTATTGCTCTGAAAATTTGATCGATTAGTAACCACCAGCGGGTAACCAATCGATTAACTTTTCAGCGAAATCCTACGTTCGGTTCTTCAGATTTGTGCTCTTGAAAATTTGAGCTGTGGCTTCGTCATATTTTCACCTTAAATGGACTACCAATGATGCCAAATGCATTTGAACATCTAAATCTGGCAATTTTTGAATTTGAACAATTAATTGTTTAATTTCATAAACAAGTGTTGATAATCATTCAATTTTTTCGTTATACATATTACAAAAATCAATTTTGCACCAAATCCGCGCGAGGGCCAAATTCCATGGGTTAATCCGCGCCAAATCCGCGAAAATCGCGAGATCCGCGAAATTCGCGAAATCCGGGCTGTTGTAACAACCCTGAATTCATTATAATCACAGTAATTTTTCACTTTTTCGGATATGTATTATTCACAATTTTTGTGGCAGGAAATTGATCAAGTAATCATTAGAAACTGGGAATCCTTTGACAAATTGTAACTTTTATGCGTCGCACGAGCTTTTCTCCTCCGAATGCGTTTCTCTCAAACTTTTTATTTCCCAAAAATCCGTTGCAAAAAGTCTAGGTAGCGACATTGTCATTATTGTTGCGCGAGGATTGAAATTTGATTCAGGGTTTACGTCCTTTGCGCCACCTCTAAATATCAATCGAAGTCGCTCATTTTTGCACAGCTCGCTTATTTGACCAGCAGATAAATTTCTACTTGAAAAATCATATCCCGGATATTTTTTTTTTCAAACTAAGTCAACCCTAATGTTGTTGTCTCCAGCTAGCTTAATGGATAAGGCTATGGATCACCAATTTAGAGTTGGCGGGCTAGATTCCCTTTCTGGTTGGGAACTTTTCTCGGCTTCCCTGGGCATAGTGTATCATTGTACTTGCCTCACAATATAAAAATTCATGCAAATGGCAGACAAAGAAAGTCCTTCAATCTGTGGAAATGTTTAAACAACACTAAGTTGAAGAGAGACAGGCCAAGTTCTAGTGGGTACGCAAAGTCACAACGAAGAAGAAGAAGAAGAAGAAGAAGAAGAAGAAGAAGAAGAAGAAGAAGAAGAAGAAGAAGAATAAACCCTTTCCCACCTCTTTGTACCCATCTATAAATCATTCTATAAAACCGAGTTGCCTTCAGTAATTTATGAGAATATTGAATATTGAATAGAAGATTTTCTAAATTAAACAGCCATCAAAAGTATGTCGAAAGCTGAAACAGTTGGGGAACCCCTTGAATATGTGTTATTTTAAACTGAAATCGATTTTCGAGATTATTTACATTTGTTCTGCAAGTCAGAAGAATTGAAAATTCCTGATTTGGTTTTAGATGGATGTAAATAGTCTTAAACAGTGCGTCTAATACAGCTACATAATACAAATACAATTCCGCAGTTCCTCTTAAAGATAATACAACTCTTTTGCAGAACAAAATCCGCCGAGTTCACGTTGCGGCCCGAGAGGGAAGCCTGCGGGACCTCCAGTCGGCGCTGGACCGTCGGAAGTTTGCCACCGCTAAGGATTCCATTTCGCCACACGGTGCCACGCCCCTGCATGTGGCCACCATCTTTGGACATTCAGGTAAATTATTTCGACAACCTACCTACATGTGATCAGACTGTAATCGCCTTGTTTGTCTCGTGCGTGGCTCTTCCATGGCACGATTTACCTTATACATGGGTTTAGTTCTAATAATACGGACGGAACATGTGTGTTTGTTCTCAATCACGACGATGACGGCGACGAAATTTACCTTTCTTTGACGTATGGGAAATTATGTTTGCTCCATCAGATGTATAGGACACAAAAAACGGACTATTATTACCGTGCATGAATAACACAACATGTGTGAGAAGATTAAGAGTATTTCATCGTTCAGTACCAAAGAAATACAAAGGTTACACTTCGACAAACCGTTTCGAAAAAAGCTCAAAACTGTAACATTGTAGGCATTTATTGAGCGTTTTGCTGAGCTTCGTTGTACAATTTTGTTAATTTCTATTAATATCGGTAAACACCAAGTGCTCTGTGCAGCATGGTATGAAAACCTCTGACACATCACACGCTTAAGAATGAACTTCCGTCGACTACCTTTTTTATTGCCTGTATCAGTGTAAAGTTATCAAGGACGTCCCCATCCGATGATGGCTCATTACAATTTAATGAACTGACACACAATACTAATACCGACCAGAACCAGGTTATGATGGGTCAGGCTATTAAGTTGGACTACGGTGTGCCACTTCGGCTGTTCACCACCCACGCTATTCCAATACAAGTAGATACATTCGATCACATAGGACTTATTGTTTGTGAAACAGCCGGCTGGCCTAGTTGGAAGCGTTCAATATCTTCCAGTGTTTCGAGTAGAGCAGATTGTCCGTTCGGGTCAAGATGAGCTTGGCCCAGTTGAGCGTAGAAGACATCAACAGTACGCACATACCAGCATACACCTTATTCAGCGGGCAATAATTAGAACTCAATTAAAACTGATTCCAGGCATCGTGCGCTACCTGGCGGGTCGTTTTCCGGAAACCACCAGTGCAACGGACAACAACGGCCGAACACCGCTGCATTATGCCGCGACTCTGAAGGACAACGGCCATTTCTACAACCTGCTAACCCATCTGGGGGCGAATCCCAAGCTGGAAGACAACGTAAGTGCACCTTTGGCGCAATAATACATTATTAAAAATCAATTTGTGTGGGATGGATGGGTGCCGAGAGGTTGTAGGTGCTCAGGGAAGTGCATAGGGTTGAAATTATTGTGCAATTGATTTTAATTCATAAAACGGTGAAGGTGTTTTATTCGTCGTGAATATCTTCAAAAAACGTTGCAGTATCTATCTAGGTCTGACTTTTCTGATGGACTGTAGATGACTCGGCTAAAATGTGAATGCTGAAGTAATTCAGTTATTCATCTACCTAAACGTGGGTCTCGAGATGAACTAGCCTAGGGCTAAAAATCTCGTTAATACAGTTAAAAAAAACTTCTAGAGAAATGATTTTCCATGAAATTATCTGGTAATTAGTTAGTAGTGTTCCCTTGTAAAATCCATTGGATATATCAAGTAGTTTATGAAAACTTTTAAGTTTCCGGTGGAATTTTTGGAGAAAATCCTGTCGAGTTCTTAGTGGAATCTATGATTTTGAAGCATTTTCTGTTGACATGAAGAGTTTCTGTTAATAAATCGTGATGAATTTATGATTGAAATATTTTTGAAATAATTGTTAAGATAGGCGCAATTATCTTTTGATGAATACATACTAGAAATTCTTTAAACATTTCCTTGAGGAACTCTCGCTCATAATTTCAAGAGAAATTCATATCTAAAAGGGTAAAACTTCTTGATAAGTTTCCTATTGATGTCATTATTTTGTTTTTGGTGAAATGTTAGAGATAATTTCGAACGAAATTTTCCAAAATATTTTGTGAAGAATATTTTAACAAGTTTTATGGAAAATCTTGGTGGCGTTTCTGTGACAAATCTTGGAAGGAATCTAACAGATATAATGCACCTCTCGAAGAAAATTTAGGAAGAATTCTTCAAGAAATTCATGGAGGAATTCATAGAGTAAATGTGGTGGAATTCCTGGAAGTATTTCTGGAAGTATTTCTGGTGACATTTCTGAAAGAAGCTCAAGGGTAGGTCCTGGGGGAATTTCTGATGGCAGAACTCCTTGAAAACGTCGTGGAGGAACCTCCGGAGGAGTTCACAAAAAAACCCTTGTATGAATTTCTGGAATAACGTAAACTGCGGGAAAAATCTGAAGCAATTCCTATCGAAGCATGTGTGAGTCTTCAAAGCAAACTTATTTGTATCTGCCAGCACTTTCAAAAAAATAGGAAATTACACGTGACGTAAACCATCAACGTATGCAAACATTTCATGACCTAATAGCAAATTTGACTCAATTTTACATCCATCATTTAAGTTCGACTTGGTTGCACAAGCTTTAAACAAATCTATCTGATCAAGTACGTAAACAGTATGTATCACATTTATTTTATCAATCACCTCACAACTCGGTGACATATAACCGAGAGGTATAGACCGTGCCCCACAATCAGCGGACCAGTGTTCGAATCCAGTTCAATATTTTACTTTCACATGTTTTATTGATCAATTCGGTTCTTCCGATTGCAAGCTCGACTTTATTTGTGATAGTAGGCGTAAATTTGTGTGAAACGGGCAGCTCCTTCTAAATATGTGCATCCAAGTGAACCTAAATTAACATGATTTTATTCTGAGAGTGAGATTTTGGGGCCGCTGAATCCGAATATAGAATTGCTACAGCACGTCACAATTTAGAAATATAGCGCAAATATGAAGCAAAGTAGGTATGCGATTCTGTTGATTATTTTTTAACCAATCAATGGGTAAATGCAATGGAGATTTCGACTGAATACTGATCAACTATTTTGGGATTGGCTTTCTCAGTCACTAAGTCAAGACAAGTATTTTATACTGTTCCGACGTTTCTGCCTTCTCCCCTATCCACAAGATTCTGAATTTCCTCGTAGTTCTTTATCTGTCGATAGCGATCGCCATCGTTTCAAAACAAATCGATATCGATCGACCGGGTTATTGATAAATTTGTTGTTTAAGATCTAAATAAGGGTCATTCCACACCAAGTGTACACACCGCGTGTTATCGACCATCATGGATTTTGACCAAATTTTGTTGGAATGTTTGTTAAAATGGAGGAAGAAAAAATCCAAATTTTGGTGCCGATCGGATCACCCCTCGGCCCGTGGCAGCACCCCTCGTCTTTGCCAATACAAGAAAAATCCAAGTTTTCCCTTCCTTTTCTTAATTTATAGCTTTGGAACTATAACATATACACATTTGTGACCTTCGGCATTTTTGAAGAAAATTGTTGGAGGAATCCAGGAAAAATATTATTTTTTCGATACAGTGTTTCCAAACATGTTATTTTTCTATTTTAAAATTTAAAATCGATTTTTCGTCGAATGAGTATATTTGGATTTCAAAAATTTTGATTCCATCGTGTTTATCAGACATTTTCCAATCTAAAAAGCTTAACTATCCTAGGTCTTTTAGCCCGTTCCAGAGATACAGCGTTTTTAAGCTTGAAAGCCGTGCTTCTCTAATATATAAAATATGTCCAATTTACAAGTTTCGCTAAGAAAACATTCGATGCAATTTAAAGGTGATTTGGGCTGATTTAGACCAAAGAGAATAGAAAACTATGTAAAAATAATAATATGACAGTGTTGCCAGTTTATCAATTATGGATTTATTAGAATGGATAACAATAAATTGCTAAAGTTTAAAATGTATGTATTATAATCCTTATTTCAATTGAAATCCTACCTATGTAAACTTTAAGGTTGACGAAAGTGTTGCCAGACATTTTAATTTTATTGTAAAAATCTACATGAGAACTTTTGTATGAAATCAAATTATAAAGCAAGAATCATAAATTCCTTTTTTACAATTTTATTACTATTGACAACACTGAACCTTGATAGTTGAGTAATTTGAACTGGCGGTTGGGTAAAAAGAACTTCTACTCTAAGTACTCTGTCTGTATGCGAGGTAATGGAGTAAACTGAACTCACTTTTGGGAACTTTCCTTTCCCTGTACAAATTCAAAACAATGGATAAACAGAAAAAAAAATGAATAGCAACTTGTACGCTAAGGCATAACATGTCATTCAGAAAGGTTTTTCGTAATTCTGAACTTATTTTTAGGATTTTTTGGCTTTTCAGTCCAATTGTGAGATCAAAAACAACCTTATGTTCTCTTACTCCGACGTTTCGATCCATAGCGGATCTTTCTCAAGATCCGATAGGAAGCGTCGGAGTATGAGAACATAAGGTTGTTTTTGAAAAGCTTAAAAATCCCAAAAATACACCAAGAGCAGTCGGAATCAATTAGCGTAATTCTAAACCATGAATAAATTTCAGTGAACATTCGAATTTACCACTGCCCTTATTAAAGCTTTGGTCGAAGAATAAAAAGTTGCACACCAAACGAAAACTATCAAGGTTCAATAGCAATAAAATTGTAAAAGAATTTATGATTCTTGCTTGATAATTTGATTTGATACAAAAGTTCTCATGTAGATTTTTACAATAAAATTAAAATGTCTGGCAACACTTTCATCAACCATAATGTTTTCATAGGTAGGATTTCAATTGAAATAGGGATTATAATACTTACCTTACCGATCAGGCTAAGGCCGGGGTGGCCTCTGCTGTACATAGTAGCCTCCTCCATTCCACTCGGTCCATGGCTGATTGTCTCCAGCTCCGCACTCTGCGTAGGGTCCGCAGATCGTCCTCCACTTGGTCGACCCACCTAGCTCGCTGCACTCCACGTCTTCTTGTACCGGTCGGATGACTATCGAGAACCATTTTAGTCGGGTTGCTATCCGACATCCTGATGACGTGACCCGCCCACCGTAGCCTCCCGATTTTCGCGGTATGGACGATGGTTGGTTCTCTTAGCAGCTGATGCAGCTCGTGGTTCATTCGCCTTCTCCAAGTCCCGTCTTCCATCTGCACTCCGCCGTAGATGGTACGCAACACCTTCCGTTCGAAAACTCCAATGACGCGTTGGTCCTCTGCACTTATGGTCCATGTTTCGTGCCCATAGAGGACGACCGGTCTAATCAGCGTTTTGTAGATGGTTAACTTCGTGTTACGGCGAACTTTATTCGATCGTAGAGTTCTGCGGAAGCCAAAGTAAGCACGATTTCCTGCCACAATGCGCCTCTGAATTTCTCTGCTGGTGTCGTTGTCGGCGGTCACCAGTGAGCCCAAGTACACGAATTCTTCAACCGCCTCGATTTCATCACCGTCGATATAAATTCGGGGTGGCGGGCGCGGTGATTCCTCCCTGGAGCCCTTTGCCATCATGTACTTTGTCTTCGACACATTAATGACTAATCCGATTCGCCTGGCTTCACTCTTTAGTCAGATGTACGTTTCCGCCATCGTCCCAAATTTACGAGCAATAATATCAATATCATCAGCGAAACCAAGCAGCTAAACGGACTTCGTGAAAATCGTTCTACTCGTGTTTATCCCCGATCTCCTTATTATACCCTCTAAAGCAATGTTGAACAACAAGCACGAAAGACCATCACCCTTGCCGTAACCTTCTGCGAGATTCGAAGGGACTCGAGAGTGTCCCTGATACTCGAACTACGCACATCACTCGATCCATCGTCGCATTGATCAATCGTATCTGTTTATACGAGAATCCGTATTCGTGCATAATCTGCCATAGCTGTTCTCGATCGATTGTATCATACGCCGATTTGAAATCGATGAACAAGTGGGCACGTTGAATTCGCGGCATTTCTGCAACACCTGGCGGATGGCAAACATCTGGTCCGTTGTAGCGCGTTCACCCATAAATCCAGCCTGATATTGTTTCACGAACTCTCTTGCAATCGGTGATAGACGGCGGCATAAAATTTGAGAGAATATCTTGTAGGCAGCGCTCAGTCAGTAGTGTGATCGCGCGGTAGTTACCGCAATCCAACTTGTCGCTCTTTTTGTAGATTTGACACACGATAGCTTCCATCCATTCCTCCGGTAATACTTCCTCCTTCCAAATCTTGGTTATGACCCAATGTAGTGCTCTCACCAGTGCTTCTTCACCGTATTTTAGAAGCTTGCTTGGTAGTTGATCTGCTCCAGCGGCTTTATTGTTTTTTTCAACCGGCCAACCTCCTCCTAGATCTGTTAGAAGCTCAGGAGGAATCCTCGAAAGAACCATAGAAGAAATCCCGGAAGTAATTATTGAAGAAATCCTTGAAAAAACTTGGGAAGAATTTTTGAAGGAAACTTATCAGAAATATCGGCACGAATACCTACAAAATCTAAGGTTGCCAGAAGAAATCTCGGCAGCAATTTATATTCTTTCATATTCCTTTTTTTGGAGGAATGACAGAAGGAATTGCCGAAATAATCTTTGTAGGAGTTCAATCCCAGAAGGACCTCTAAAACAATCCCTGCAGAAATCCCTGAAGAGATCTCAGAAGCAAGCCCTTCAGCAATTTTGGAAAGAACATCTGAAGGAATCCCAGGATGAATACTGGGAATGTTCTCGAGAGGAATGCCTGAAGAAATCCCGGAAAGAATCCTGAAGGTACCTCGAGAAAGTCTCATCTTATCTAATGGTGTCAGGCCAATCGGCCGAAGGTCATTAAGCCGAAGACCATTCGGCCTAAGTCATTGGGTCAGTGGGTCTTCTTCTTGCCGTTACGTCCCCACTAAGACAAAGCCTGCTTCTCAGGTTCTATGAACACTTCCACAGTTATTAACTGAAAGTTTCCTCTGCAAATGACCATTTTGCATGAGTATATCGTGTGATATGCACGAAGATACTTTATCGATGCTGAATCTACTGATATTTTACCCATGATTTTTTTCCTTCTTTTAAACATATGCTGCTCTTTCTAGTATCTATGCTAAAATAGTTTTTGGCGCTAAAACTGCTGATATTCAATTCAAAAATGTTTCCTTCTTTAAAACATTGGCTATTCTTTCTAGTTTTATTGTTAAACTAGTTTTTTGGCAAAAATTGTTGGAGAAGGTAAAAACAACAGATCCCTTTACAGGCTCATAACGGCTGACTTTCAATTCGTCCTGATGACCATTCGGTCTAATGACCATTCGGCCTAATGACCCAGCATCTTATCTAATCGTTACCGATGCCCGATTTATAGATATCCATATTGCATGGTATCACAGCTCAAACTACCATTCCGTGGCCGCCATATTAGATTATGGCCCACCATCTTGAATTATGGTCCACCATATTGATTTTCAAAATAGCTTCGGATAGGTATTTACTTTTGAGTTCTACTCATCAAGCCTGATCAATAGATACCCAAATTGCATGGTATCATAGCTCAACTACCATTCAGTGGCCTTCTTCTTCTTCTTCTTTCTATCTTTACGTCCCAACCAGGACTTGGCCGGCTTTGCTTCATTTTAGTGTTCTTTGAGCACTTCCACAGTTATTAATTTAAGGGCTTTCTTTGCCTGCCATTACATGAATTTGTATATATTGTGAGGCAAGTACAATGATATACTATGCCCAGGGAGTCGAGAAAATTTTCCCGACCGGGACGGGAATCGAACCCGCCGTCTTCGGATTGGCGATCCTAAGCCTTAAACACTAGGCTAACTGGAGACCGCTTGGGTATTAGAGGGTTAAACTGTTAAACATTGATCAAAAATTAAAAAAATCGCATATTTTGCCAAAAAAAGTTAAGGTACATCGGGGCAAGTTGAAACGGGTGGGGCAAGATGAAACAGCGGGATAACATGATGTTATCCAATGATGATGAACAGCTCGAAAGCCAGATTCAAACAATCTTTTGTTGAAACAAAAACTTCCAAATTGTATTGAAATCTATTTCAAAACTTCGCGTTTCGTCTTACCTTATCAGTTTCAACTTGCCCCGGTGTACCTTATGCTATAATTCAAAATTGTAACATGCTGCAGCAAATCTATGCCCAATGGCCAATTTAAGATTTGAATTCAACGGCCCAAAATCTGTCAGGGACTCATTTTAGTTTCATTGTGTTCTTCACGCAATTTTTAAGAGAAAATTACGTAGGAGAAACTCCCAGAGTTTATTGTGGTGGAATTTTCGGAAGAATCTGTGAATGAGGCCCTAGACGACCTGCTGAAGGAATTTCTGAGTTATATCTAAAGGAACTCCTGAGGGAATTCATGGGGCATTTTTTGCAGGAACTTTAGGAGGATTTGGTGGTGGAACCTGTAGAGAGTTCTTGTAGAAGCCTCTGTAGGAATTGTTGGAGAAATCTGATGAAAAAATTAAGGTGGAGTTTTTGGAAGTGTTTTTAGAAGAATTTCTTGAAAAATAGTATATTTGAAGGAATTTCTTGTGGAATCTTTTCATGAATACCTGGAAAACTTCCTAGTGGAATCTCTGGGGGAATCACTGGAAGAATTTCTGAGAACATCTTTGAAGTAATTGAAGAAAAAATCATGAAGTAATATCTGAATAAATCCCTGGAGAATTTATGAAAGAATTTCAGATTTTTTTGAACATCCGAGAAGTTCTGAGAATCTGTGGGAGAGTGTGAAGAAATCGTGGCGGAATCTTAGGAAGTATTCCTCGTAGATCATCGATAGATTTTAGGTAGAATATTTAGAGGATTTCTAAAGAATATTTGGTCCCCTGCATTTCTTGAAAAACTCTTATTGTAATTCTTCCTACACTCCCGATTAAAAGTTTGGGTTCATCCCTTCAAAAACATATCATTTTTAGGCCCATATTCCCGCCAATTGATGTCCGATTCAAAAAAAAAACTAGGTGTCAGTTAAAAAATAATAAGCCATACTTCGAATATGATTCAGGTGAAACATTTTCAAAAATATTTGTATGTAAGCTTAGCCTAAAGTGGCAGAATTTAAAGAAAAATTAAATGTACGGCAGTGTCGCTGGAAATTGGGTCGACAAAATTTTAAGATGAGAGCGATAATATACTGTCGATGGGGGTGACAATGGGTCTGGGGGGTGAGATTGGGTCAAAACAGAGAAACATAAAATTTGAAATAGCTCATCAACTATCGTTAATTCATAGTTAAAACTTTATATTATTTCAAAGAGGAGGAGATGTTTTTACACGTCATGATGCAGAATAAGATGTTTTGCAATAAACGTTTTTTGTTAAATTTGTGGCTAAACTTATATGACGAAACTACTTGTATATCACTCTGAAAAAAAATTCTCCTTCGTTATGTTTAACACAAGTACCTAACATAACTTTTCTTATAAGTGGATAGCTCTGTAGGTATTACCTGGATGATGTAATGAAAAAAGCGGGCTGTCATTGCTCTTTTTATTTAAAAACTCAATATTTTCGACCCTATGTCTAAATATTAAGAATGGGGGGGGGGGGGGAGATTGGGTCAAGCAAGTTATCGAGTGCACATAACCTTAACTAAAAACTCAACTTGTTATCCAGTCCCCATTTGACGTAATAGTGGTGCCATGTTCACCGTTTCTTCATAAAAGCACGCTTTCTTTCAAAAATATGTCGAGAAGTGTCAAACGAGTGTGTTAATTAATACGTTTAATGCCTAAAATCATTTATAACAATACACCCATGCGTTTGGGCAGCTCTTCTAATCATCAGCTTATCTTAAGTGTACTGCAATATCGTAAGCTCACAAAATAGACTAAACATAATATTTGAACGACCCTCTATCTTGAGATGGAGTGATTTGTTTTAGCAATATAGAGGCCAATGATCATGCACATAAGAGTTTATAACGGAGGGTTTGGTTAAACATTTCTTATGCAGTATACTAAAACTATCATGTTTTTTTTACAATCAATCTTTCAATGCGCCCCTCCCTCATTGCAATCTCCCCTCCTCTCATGGAGGTTGAAATTCTTAATGAGGATGATGATGGCAAAAAATGGTGATACAGTATGCAAACGTTATTTTGTCAAATTTCAACCATTTTTTCGGTTGTATTCGCCCTTTTAGGTGGATTAATCATCTTTTAAAATTACCTAAGTTTTTATTCGTCATGATTACATTATGTTTTAAGTAGGTTTACTAGATATGATTAATAAAAATAACTTATATTCTTAAATAGGTGATTTCGAATACTTTGACCCATTCTCACCCCCTCTAAGGGGTGAGATTGGGTCAATGTTCAATCATTTGTAGTTTAGTAGGAAATTCATATAACGTGATACTTTCTTGCTAAAATATCATTACCACATAGGAGAGTATACATACCAAATAAAAAGTTATTCCGACTTCAATTGCATTTTTTATTTAACAAACAATCTTTGAGTATCCTTTTTTGACCCATTCTCACCCCTAACCAGGGATAGGGTGCGACTCAAAACTCTTTGCGTGCCGCACACTCTGCTACGAGACAGCACAACAAACTAGAAGGAGACGAGTACGCGCAATCGGTTGTGTGTTGCTCGCTTACTTTGCCGCGCGCTGGAGCTCTCTTGTCTCTCACACTTTGTCGTATGCACCCTCTCGGTGTTTGTCTCCGTGCTTGGCACTTGGCTTGATACTACGCACGATTGGAAAAATTTCGAATCAAACGACCCATCACTTGTCAACACTTGACAAGCTTAACAACTTTGCCGAAAACACAAACTCTTCAATTAATTTATTAATTGATTTTTTCTGTTTGGAGACAAGCGCAGTCCCAAGCACCGTGCAATTACTCCCTGCGCCGTAGAGCTAGTGCTGCGATTGTCTCTCGCACAATTACGAAAGCTCTCACTCATACGTCTCTTGTCTCTCGGCAAAGCGGGAGACGAGCACTTGCGATTGTGTGAAGCACACGCTTTTTTCGCACCGCACGGTGCATGCCGCCAATCCCTGCCCCTAACGACGGTAACCAATTTTACATTAGCTTTCAACTGATTCATGCCAAACTTGGCTAAATAATCTATGAAAAAAATTATTAAGTAAATTTAATTGAAAGTCATTAACCAAAAGTTTGGGGTCACCCCGTAATTTACTGTATTAGCCAAAAGTTTGAGGTATAGTTAATTACGCCACGTTTACTCTGTAAAGCGGATATGACTACTGTCACGAGTACAAATCGGAGGTTCTGAACTCCATGTTATTTTTTTTTGTCTGTATTAACGAGATTTTTAGCCCTAGGCTAGTTCATCTCGAAACCCACGCTTTACTTCCCTTCCGAAGAAACACTCACATTTTGTGAGTTTGTCGGGTGTGGGATTCCATGGCTTCTGAATGGCATTAGAGTATTCGAGAGATTCATGAATACCAGCAGATTATGAAATGCTATTATTTGTTGCAAGAATAAAGAATTTCAGGGCAGTTTGGAACACCTAGAATATCGCGAGATGTGAAAAACTGTTCCATGTCGTTAAAGAAACAATATCCAAAGGCAGCAGTTACAGCTATTGGTGTTTCAGTTATTTTTTTCTCCAAGCTTCATGGAGTTGAGTTCTTGGCCCAAAGGGTTAAAATGCCCACACATTTATTTCGATCGATTACCAAGACGTAATTTAGTAACATTTTTTTGTGGATTTACATATTTGAATATATTGCATTTTTGAAAATATTCCAAATTTTGCCTATCTCAATCATTTTGCTTATTGTCTATACTGCCCCCACTCGCAAAGCAGTCCCATACGAATAAATTATGCATGAGATTTTCGGCTGGAAATAGTCTGCTCGGGAAAGTCTGACTTCCTCAGTCTAGGAAATTCAAACAATTAAATTTATACGGCCGTTTCGGCCTTATTTATTTGATATTTTGTATTTTTTTTTTGTTGTTTTCAACATTAGTGCCACAGTTTCTTTTAAGGCTGTTTATATCTTTCCTATAATTTATTGTTTTGAATTTAATTATTAAAATAATTTTAGAAGGACTTAGATATGTATTTTTCAAATTGAGGCGAAACGTCAGGTAATGCAAATCGTTTGGGTTCCCCATACTGAGAAAGCCAGACCCTCAAATTTATATACTATTTAAACATTTTTCTAATCTTTCGCTGGCTATTCAAAATATAATTTATAATAGAGTATTAGGCCAAATGTGGTGCAAATTTGCAAAGGCAGTATTGCACAAAGATATTGTCCTTTGAAAAACAAAAGTACTGCACACGACACTGAAACGCCTTCCCAGGTTGCCACCAAATCGGGACTCTTCCGCAACTCACAAATCACTTATTCATGCCGGCCGTGTTGCAACAGTTATTGATCCAATGACTGGAGTGTTATTGCAATGCAATACCCTGAATCGATAGTAAAATATACCGTACGCGACTGCAATTACACTCCATATGTGAAAGCCACCTTTCATGCCACTCCTACACCTTTATTTTCATTCCATTCTACAACACTCTCGCCTCGACAGTCGAACCATTCGGCCGAATTCTATCTGGATCACGAGAAGACCAAGGATCTCCTATCTCACCGGCAGCTATTACAGGACTACGGTGCCGAGGAGGACCTCGCGGATTCTATGCTCAGCGACCAAGGTAGGTCCCGGCGTGGTAGGGCTTCCAACCTTTCCACGTCCAGTGTGCGAATCCTGAATCACTAAGTGTTGTCCATTTGTTCAAAAAGTTTGTTCTTTTGATCCCGGATTCGACTGGAATCGGTCCATTTTCTCACCATTTGGCACTCTCATAAATTCAGATTCACGGGATTTTTTCGCTTTTTGTTGTTTTGATTTTTGAAAGGTTTTTTCTTGTAGAGAAAGTTTCTTAGATGAACTTAAAAAATTGGCTTTATGCGACACTTAACCAACCACGAAACGCGTGCGGATTCTTTCCAACCAGCAGGTTCTCATCATTGTCATGTTTGTTCTCATCTCTCGCCTCACGCGCTCATTCAATGTTCGGGTATGTGGATTGATGTGATGTAGTGCCAGACGATCAGCACAGTGCTCGCCGAGAGTTGGATGACGTTGATACGCTAACGACCCTGGAACGGTGTTTCAAAATCATCCACGAACCCGTAGATGAACTAATGAAATCGGTTCGACTTCCAACGAACAGTGTTCCCGGTAGCGCGTCTTCGCTGAGGATTCTTATTACCTCGTACTTGGCAAGGTTTATGAAGCGAAGTGTGTTTGACAAAATCAAGAAACGCCAAACGAAGCTGGATCATAACTTGTTCGACGTGATATGGCCTGCGATGAAGAAGGCCACCAAGGAGAAGAAAATTGACGAAGATCTTAACGTAGGGATTGTGATACCGGATTACGACGTATTTGTAGTGTTCCAAGAGTTTCTAGTGCCGTTGATCAAGGACATGCATTGCATGGACCTGCAGCAAGAATTTTTCCCACATCCACAAATGCAATTCTTCCCGCAATACATTCTAGAAGAATCTCCGAACCAGCATGGAGAGAGTAATGGAAGCGTTCTTCGAGAGAACCCTAGTGATGTTCACCTAAATCTTGATACCTCAGGGAAGTTCATAACCGGAGTAGTTATCGAATGCGCGCGAAACCTAGACGATTTTGATTTTCCATTGAACTTGAGTATAGCACAACTAGAAAAGGCGGAACGAATACTGACATCGAAGATTCTATCGATGACGTTTGCGGCAGCTATCGGAGAGGAAGAACTAGGGACTTATTACACTATGAATGAAATCCTCGAGAACCCATCGGAGATACGAACCATACTCGCAACGTCCGGTCTGCTGATACCGATGCTAGACCATAACGATCCGTATCAGACTGCGGAGTCGATTGCTCTGAATGGAAGGTTTTGGCCTTACGGTCGTGGAGTCTACGTGAGCCATAAGCAAGATCTGGTAGCCTGGATCAATGCCCAAGAACACCTACGAGTGCTGTGCTGCACTAGTTCCAAAAATCCAGCTGACATTGGAAGTGCCTATTCGAAGATTGGTCGTGCTATGACCTACCTTGAAGACAAGATACTTTTCAAGCACAGTTACTTCCTCGGCTATTTAGTTTCACGCCCATCGTTCCTGGGTACGGGACTGAAACTGACCCTATTCCTTGATCTGCCGCATCTTCGAAAAGAACGAGAAAACCTCCGGCATCTCTGCGTAGTTCGGGGACTTCATTTGCTCACCTCGGACGACCAGTCCACAGTTCGCATGAGTAACATGCGATCGCTGTCTCAAACCGAATGGCAGATCTTCCAGGACTACACTGGCGCAGTTACGAACATTGTCGCGCTGGAGAAGGAACTCTCGATGTCGAACTCGTTGCACATTGCTGCTACGCTGTTGAAGATATTTCGTAAGAAAAAGAATAGCTTGGTGGAAGCGGCACCAACTCACTAGACGACACCTACGCCGCAGTCCACCGCACACTTCATTCATTGTTCGTCTTCATCACCTCTCTTAGAGCCGTAGCTTCAGCAACAGCAACAGACTTTGATTCGATGTTAAGGAGCAACTGATAGTGTGTAACCAACTCTGTGCTACCAAAGTTCCTGAAATATTCACAATTTCTTACATATCACCGCAAATTAGTGCTAATCTTTGCCAAATAAACCTAGTGATAACCTCAAGGCCCGCTGATACGAGAGCCTAAATGCTATGCGACGATGACAAAGAGTACAAAGTGTTGGAAAGATTTTGTCTGGACTTAGAGCGGGTTAGTAGCATCTATATTTTCAACTCACCTTCCTTTTTTATCCTCTCGGTGTTTCCAGTGTGATACCATTCTGCAAAAACTTTAATTCAGTATACATACGCATTTGAACAAAGTCAAAGATCGTACCAAACATCTGTGCTTGATATGTATAATTTGACAGAACCGCATCCATGTATGAAACCAGGAGAAGTATGTTTCCAAATTTAAACGTGCCTTAGCTGTATAACAAATCACAATTCTACCCAAACTGAATAACCAAAAGAAAAAACAATAAAGACATTACCCAGAAACAAATGCAACTTTTCCAACGAAAAGTTGTGAAATCTTTCCAACAGCTTGTATTTAATACCAATTAGCTTTTACTAGCCGTAGTGGAACAACTGTTAGCTAACGTTCATCCCTGATTCACGTAATTGGTACCTGGTAACAACTTTCAGTTATGTAATAGTATTTCAGTTGGATTTTCTTGTGTATTTCTTAAGTTGCATTGTCTTTTGACTACGCTACATCTGTTTGCATGCATTGGTTCGATGGTTTCTGGTTTGATTGGTACGAATTCTATGCTAATGATTTTTTTTATCCATGACCCTCGTTACGAACATTTATTTTCCAGAACTGAGCGATCCACAAGTAGAGATTCCCTTGTTTCGAACGGAGGAAGGCCGGTATCTTGCAACGTGTAAGTACTAAAAATAGCAGTGGCGTCGGGTAACCTCACTTTTTACCTGTGCACCAAGTATAAATTCTTGAATTTTTTGAACAAATTTGCTTGTAATAATTAGAAAATAACGAGAATAGCTGCTTTCACTCATTTCTATTTCGATTTTGATCATGAATCTCTTGCAATAGCAAGTTTTAGGGTTGGTGCACAGGTAAAAAGTGAGGTTACGCGACGCCACTGAAAAATAGCAAACGTAAATACCTACATGAAAAATCTCGGTCAGATTTTTATAACTTTCAAATAACGATGGTTCAACCAATAGGATCAAATGTGTTACTTATTCTGCCGTGAATCGCATATCAGTACCATGATTGCTGATTTTCTCATGCAAATGGGGCAGATATGCGATTCACGGCAGTATTATGATAATAAATATGTTGTTTATTGGCTTCAATTATCACCTATATGGATGCGCATTATGAGTTTGATACGGTATGCTCTGAGTACCTATTTTCGCTTCTGGCGATCTTGGTATTCATCCTTCATCCAGAGATTGAGTATGAAGTGCTCCTCCACCGAAAGCATTACTTAAGGACAAACGTCTTGAAATCCCGCTTCAACAGTGCATCAGAACTTCAGATGCATAAATCTCTGGAAGCAAGCTTTAAACAACAGTACATTGTACTATTCTGTTCTTGCTCACTTGTAATAAGCTTCAAATAAGAAGATTAGGTTCGCTGGTTTTGTTTACGAAGAGATTTGTGCGCTCGAAATCGTGAATAGGTGCCCCACCACGGTTGATAGAGGATCCTAGGCCAACAACCTACACGGAGAAACGAAAGTACCCAAAATTGAGTTCTTTCCACCCAACTTCGGGGTTGCGTGCGTCAAGCCAATTTTGAGTTGATGGAATCGATGTTTATGCTGGGTTCTTCCTGTTTGCTTCCATGTGAAAAAAATACTTAAAAGTAAGTTTTTTTTCACCCAACCGAAAAATCGATTAGGTTCTATTCACTCAAATTTGAGTACTGTGGCAGAAACTCAACGTTGAGTTGACGCACTCGAACTGAAAAAATTGGGCTGTTTCTCTCTTCACTCTCTGACAACAAAAGAAAGAGCGCATGAAAAGGGAGATGAAAAAGAACTCAAATTTGAGTTTAAAAGAACTCAAATTTGAGTTGTTTAGTTTCTCCGTGTACGTTCCCAAAGCCCAAAAACCGAAAAAGACTCCGAACGATGAAAGATTACGAACTCATTCAACGGTAACGACTTTTAGCGCAAAACAACGAACAAGAATTAGAACTTGGGATGTATTAACCGTAGTCCAGCAGGGTAAACAGGCACAACTAGCCAATGAGGTATGTCGCATGAAGCTTACCCAAGTAACAATTCAACTTTTTAGGCAATCCTGAAGTAATTTCTAAGATAGAATAATAAAACTTAGCAATAAAGTTCTATGTTCTGCAAATCCCTAGTAACCATTAGCACTATATTTCGCCACTTTTGGCACACAGGGCTATTAAGCGGCCAATATAAAGCGTGTCAGCTCCTTAATAGCATTATATTCGCTTCCAGGTGGATTATAGTGCCTCGTGGTTACTTGGGATCCTAGATAAAATAGGCATAAAATATCCATAAGACTAATCTGGCCCACACTTCAGGAGATCTCCAAGGCTGCTTTTGAAGACTGCTTTGAAACTAGTTGTATTTATGTACTTGTACTATTGAGCTGTACTGTTGTCAAGCTATTCTTGTTAAAGTTTTATGAAAATCTTATAGCCAATTTTCATAAAACTTTGACAAGAATAGCTTGAGGCATGTTGATCTTTTAGCTGTCTTTCCCAAAAGTACTAATAGTGCATAATAAATGATTTTTTTTTACCTAAGCGTTATGCAGATGCGAACTAGTTTTGTTTCATGGATGAAATGTAAATTGAACTACGAATTAATTTTCATCAAATTGAAATGGCTAAATTGACTGACAGATCATTGATAAAAGGGAATCAAAATTTTCCGTGAAATATCCACTTCTTCGTTGATATGCCACCCAAAACATACGAAAAAAAAACAAAGCGCCTCAAAAATAATATAATCTATTAAGATACGAAAACATAATTTTCATCACAGAAAAATATTCATGTAAAATTCAGCGAGAAATAATGCACATAAAGGGAATGCTAGAGTTAGTGCATATTTACATGAGATATCATGTAAAATTACGTTACAATCGTGTAAATTTTCGCTAATAGTCACGTAACCGGTTGGAGTCCATGATGGTTTACACGATGGATGGCGGAAATTTACACGATTGTAATGTAATTTTACATTATATCTCATATAAAAATGCACTATCTCTAGCATTCCCTCTATGTGCATGATTTCTAGCTGAGTTTTAATTACATATGTTTTATATATAAAAACAAAAGGCTTCGCCACTTTTTCAATTCTTTCTAAACATGGCTGCCGTTCCAAGCGAACAAAACTCATGCAGTCGCCATCAATTGTTATTACCTTTAATCCAACCCACCTCAAAGCTATGATAGAACCAAGTTGCCTTGCATGAAATCTACAGCTTTTATCGAAGACAGTTTTTAGTAGTGATGATCTTAAGGCAGATTGAAACTTATTCGTTTTATTCAAGAGTAACAGCCTTTGACAATTGTTTGTTTACCTTTTTGGAGCTAGAAAGTTGTTTCTGTACAATTCGCGTACATCCTGCAATGCTATTATAGTTTCGTGTATTTTGCATTAAAAAATAAGTGCATTCTACTAGAATTACACCATTTAGCATAAGCATGAGAAGCGTCACAGTATTGCTTTTTTACACTGAAAATTTTCGTTGCTTCGCTGAAGAACTTGACGTTTGCTTCCAACGAAAGCTTACGCGATACAGCAAATTGCTAAATTTCACACTAGCAGCAAACAATCCGTCAACAATAACTTAATACACATGCATTTTCTGCGGAAAGTTTTATTTGCATGACAACAATCCACTCCCATAACTAACGGGCGACCGCCGTCAAATAGTGGTAATCACGTTCAAATGTATGCGTGCCTTTTTTGTAGATGTAGTTGTGAAACTGTGAGGAAAACATTTGCACTCCTACCGCGGGTGTTAGTTTTATCCTTATTTACCCGTTTCACCCAATTTGATTGGGTAATATTTGCATATAGAATCTGAATAGCCTTTGAATTAGCGTGCATTTTTGTGTGAGGAAAAACTCGCGCTAGTGTTCGTGTGTTGAAATGTCACTTATCTCTATATCAGGATTGCCAACTGTCTGGCGACTGATGGCATGTTTCTTTGTCGCCGAATTTGGCGCTGGGTCTTCGGCGCGGAAACCAAAAGGTGGGAATAAAATTTTGGGGTTTGCGCGCAATACCCATTTAATTTTCAATTCAAGTTGCTGTGGCCCCTGCTGTGGCCTGTGTGAGTAACTGGCTGAAGGTTGGACCACTCGCATTTTTGATTGGCTTCAAAATGAATATTTCGTCGATATGATTACATTTGAGCACCAAAACGGCTAAATCAACAGTGAGCAAAAACGTTTGAGTGTTTATATTTGCATAAGAAAGTTGTTTACAACCAATTTTTTGCATAATTTGTTATTTGAGTTAATAAGATAGTTCGTTGTTTTATTATTCCGCTTGGTTCTTGTTCCAGAGAAGTGGTTCTAGCTCAAGAATTGAAAGCTTCAAGAAGTTTTTGAAGGAGAATAACTCAGATGAATTATACTTGAATAAACGAAGCATAAACTTTTAATAAAATTTGTTGATGTTAGTAGGGTGTTGAAAAAAAAACTTCAAATACGTCTTAAAACTTATAAGATTAAATGCCTTAGTGAATCAAGTTGTTTAATGCGCGATTTTCAAAATTAACTTGAAGAAAACTTAAAAACCGTATACGAACGGAGATTGTTTTCTCTTGATAAAAACAACTATAAATGTTTCATGAATTGGTCATGCTATGACAAAGCTTCCATAAAAATAAACAAATCTTAAAGGAATTTGAATTGTTACTTGGGTTGAGATCCTTGAACTGAACGAATTCCGTTGGCCGAACTATGGAGAACACTAATTGGCGTCGGATCAAATTCTGTTAGGTATATTCTGGTCTACGAGGTGAACGCGCTCCTCGCCACCGTGTAGTTGGTATCCTGTTCAGCGCTCACGCTAACGCTGCGCTCATAAAGTGGAAACCTATTTATGAGAGGATAATTGTAGCCAAATGCAGAACACTGTTTCGAAACTTTACCATGATCCAATGTTACGCGCTAACCGATGCTGCCGAAATGATAAAGACAAAGAGAACTTTTACAGCCAACTGAATGCGGTTGTGGACAAGATTCCGAAAGGTGATATCGGACTATAAGCACGTCATGGGACGCCACGGTCTCGGAGAAATGAACGAGAACGGAGAGCTGTTTGCACAGTTTTGTGGCAACAATGACTTTGGATTGGGGGATCGCTCTTTCCCCATCGACCAGTGCACAAAATATAAAATGGGTTTTCCGTGATGGCGTCACGGAAGATCAAATCGAGAAACATCTGAATCATCCGAAAATGGAGACGGAGCTTTCTTGATGTGCGGATCAAACGTAGCGCCGACATTGCGTCCGACCATCATCTCCTAATCGGCGAGATCCGACTGCGCATTGCCAGGATTCAGCGACAGGAGGAGAACATCGGGCGCCGGTTCAACACACGCCGACTGGATGACGCTGCGGATAAAAGGTCCTTCGTCGAGGAGCTAGAGAACCGTGCTGCGAATATTCCAGCAGTTGGAAGCGTAGAAGATCAATGGAGCACCATCAAGAACGCCTTCATCGCCACCGGCGATAATAATTTGGGCGAGCTACGCACCCGAAGAAAGCAGTGGAACGCAGATGATACCTGGAGGAAGATAGAGGAGCGAAGGAACGCCAAATTCACGATAGAGCGAGCGAAAACACGAGGAGCCAAAGCCGTAGCCCGTCAGCGCTATTCGGCTCTCGAGAAGGTAGTGAAACGCTCATGTAGACGGGACAAAAGAGCGTGGGAGGACTCCCTAACCGACGAAGGCGAGAAAACCGCAAACATCGGCGACATTCGTCTCCTCTACGATGTCTCATGTCGCCTTAGACCAAGATGAATGCTACGATGCCCGTGAAAGACACGTCTGGACAGTTACTGATCGACCCGGCTGACTATTTGAAACGCTGGTTTGAGCACTTTGGAAACCTTTTTCAAGTGTCGGCCACGCCACCAACACCTCAGCATGATCCGCCAAGGGTTCGACGCATTACCCGTGTCAACACCGAAGCTCCATCAGAGCAGGATATAGAAACAGCCATCCGTAGCATGAAATCGAACAGGGCCCCAGGGGTCGATCGCATATCAGCTGAGATGCTCAAAGCTGACCCCGTAGTATCCGCACAACTACTGCATCAATTATTCTGCAACATATGGGAAACCGCGACATTTCCGGCCGACTGGATGCAAGGCGTCTTAGTAAAGGTACCCAAAAAGGGTGACCTGACTGTGCGATAAATGGCGGGGCATCATGTTACTGTGTATCGTTCTCAAAGTCCTCTGAAAAGTGAACGTTAACCGGATACATGAGAAGATTGACGCAACAGCAAGCAGAATTCCGTACCAGGCGATCCTGTGTGGACCGTATTATCACGTTCCGTATTGTCTTGGAGCAAATCAATGAATTCCAAGAGTCTCTTTACCTGGTGTTCATTGATTACGAAAAAGCTTGCGACCGTCTCAATCAAGAAAACATGTGGGAAGCCCTCAGGCGCAAGAGTGTCCCTGAGAAAATCATTGGCCTCATTGAAGCACAGTACAGGGCATTTTCGTGCAGAGTACTGCACAACGGTGTATTGTCTGATCCCACCTGGGTCGTTGCTGGAGTGAGGCAAGGATGTGTACTATCACCGCTACTGTTCCTCATCGTAATCGACGAGATCCTGGTAAATGCGATTTATCGTGAACCAAATCGTGGAATGCTGTGGCAGCTCATTACCATGGAGCACCTAAATGACTTCGAATTGACTGATGGCGTTACTCTCCTAGCTCAAGGGCGCTCTTATATGCAGAGCAAGCTCGATGATCTTGCCGATCGCTCCTCGGCGGCAGGTCTCACCATCAACGTCAACGAGACCAAATCGTTGGATGTAAACACGGTCAACCCTTCCAGCTTTACGGTAGCTGGGCAAGCAGTGGAGAATGTTGAAAGTTTTCAATATCTTGGTAGGCAAATGGCAGTCGATTGCGACACCAAGATTTACATAGATGCACGGATCAAGAAGGTGAGGGCTGCTTTTGCGAGTTTAACCCTCTAATACCCAAATTTTTGATTTTGATCTAAATATCATTTTTCGTCATCTAAAATCCATTTAAACATGTTTTGGAAGATGATTCTTTTTAATTCTCGATTTCGTGAATTTCAGTTTTTGATTTTTCTAATTTTTATTTTTGAACATCCCCACACTTTTATATTTTTCCTGGAAGCCAATTTGGGGAACGGATTTTTTTTAGATGAAAACATTTTGGGATTTTATGATTATTGTTGAAATATTATTATTTTAATTTTTTTTCACAGAAAATTTTATTTTCCGTGTAATTTTAAGGGAAATAATTTTAGAGTGTATTCGATTCCCTTAAACTATTAAACAAGGATAGAATGATTTAGGAAAAATCTAAAATATGTTAATTTTAGCGATTTAATACAAAATAAACAATGACTTCTAAAAGGTGACTAAAACATCAATTTTTCAATGATTTTAAAAAAATGTAAATACGCTTTAAAATACACCAAAAACCATTTTGAGATATACAGAACAGTCCTGAATATCAGCCAAAAATAAAAAAAAAATGTTTTTCCACGACACAAAAATTACAAAAATGCTCACAATTGGCTCTCCATCGTCGATGTCATCAAAAGCCGATGCGAAGGCGACAGAAATTCGAGAGCGAAAGTGGAGGTGGGTCGGCCACACTCTACGTAGGGGCGGAAACGAAAGCTGCAAGCAAGCATTAGATTGGAATCTAGCAGGTCATCGTAGCAGAGGGTTGTGGCGATGCAGCCTTAACAACGAAATTAAGCAAGCCGACAGAAATTTGACCTGGCCACAGGTCAAGGCGATGGCAGGCAATCGTCCAGGATGGAGATCTTCCAATTCGGCCCTCTGCAGTCTGCTCAGGACTGATAGTAGTAGTCTTTGGTGAATCCCAGATGGAATTCCTTTAGGAACCTCAGAAGATATCTTCAACTTCTGAACGTATCACAATGAGAACCTCTGAAGGAATACTAGCAGAGGAAAGCTGAATAAACTCCTGGAAAAAATATCAGAATGACCTTTTTGAGGAATCCTAGAAGGAACTCATTAAGAATTCCACTTTCTGGACTTTCTTGAGAAATACCTCTAAGAATTCCTGGTCCGGGATTCTTCCGGAAATTTCTTCAGGGATCCCTCCAAATTCTTTCTAGGTCTCTTTAGGGAGCTCCTTCTGGGATTCTTCCTCGGGGTTTTCAGATTTTTACCGGAAGTGCTTTCTGTGATTCTTCAAGGAGTTACATACAACATACCCTCTTAAATTTCTAATGAGATGTCTTCTGAGATTCTCCTAAGAGTTCTTTTTGAAATTCCTCCACAAACTCCTTACGACAGAGGTTTTCAAACTTTTTGCTACTGCGGCGCCTTTTGGAATTTTCTAAATTATAAAGAATTTCAATAATTTTACTTCAGTTCAAAATTCCAAATATGTGTAAATCGTAAAAAAGCCTAAAGATTCCCAGAGCTTAACTCAAATTTTAAATTTCTGGAAGATTGCATTGCGAAACTTTTTAATTTGTTAAATAAAGTACGTAGATTACCAAATTTTATGGAAAATAGATAGAAAAATTGATGGTTCAGAAGCTGTCAGGATCATGCTTTTGTATCCGGAACTAAAGAAACTCAATTCAACTCAACATTTCAAAAAGGCGGTTTTCAGAATCATGCATGAAATCGACACATAAATTGTTGCAGATTTGTTTACGATAAGGAGCTTCACCAGCCTATAGAGCTGGAAATTTCAGTTATAGAGACAAACAAACAAGTTATGATAGTGATGTAAGTAAAAATATCTCCCTGAAATGTTTGAGTCAGCACGAAGACCTGGAGATTTACAGTAATTATAGTTGACAGTATTATGGAAAGAATTGCAAAAAAAGTTTCTCGAAATTTGACTTTGTATTACAAGCTATTGATAAAATCGAAAACTAAGCAGATTCATAAAAAGTCCAAATAACAATTTGAGAGTGTTTACGAAAATTTTCAAAATTTAGAAGAGGAAATTTGAATGACTTTCTATCGAAGTCTTCCTCAAAAAGGTTAGACATTGGTATAGAATACAAAAAGGGTTTGAGGTAACACTAGTTTTACTAAACAATACAAAAACAACTAAAAATATATTCTGCCTTCAATAATAAGATTTTGTTCTTTGTTCAAGAGCCTGCGGCGCACCTGAGAGATGTTCACGGCCTACCAGGGCGCCGTGGCACACAGTTTGGGAAGCACTACCTTACGGGATTCCTTCAAAAACTCCTCATTCCTTTAGGAATTCGATTCTGGTATTCCTTTCAGAATTCCGGAAATTCTCCAAGTTTTATGTCCGAGCAGATATGCGAAATTTCTCTCCAGATTTCTCCAAGAGTTCTTTCTGAGATTTTCCAAGAAGTTTTTTTCAAATATCCCATTAGGAGTTCCATCTAGGATTCTACAAAGAGGTGCTTCCAAGATTCCTCCGTTTGAGGATTTCACTTACGGAGATTCCTCCAGCAACTCTTTCTGGAATTCCTCTTAATATTCTTTCTTGTAGGATTTATTTTACTGAAGTTGGTTCCATTTAAGATTCCTAAATTAGTTGCTGACATTCTTTTAAAAGTTTTTTGTAGGATTCGTCGAAGTGTTATGTATTCTTCTTCTGAGATTCTTTGTGAAGCTCTCTCTGGGATATCCTCAAAAGTTCTTCTAAAGACTCCTCCAAGAATTCCTTAACGGGAAATCCTAGGAAGAATTTCGGGAGGAATCTCAAGGCGACTTCCTGGTGGAATCTCGGAACGTAGGCTTGAAGGAAGGATTCCTCTAGGAGGAGGAATCTCAAAAGAATTTCCTGTAAGAATCTCGGATCAAATTCCTGGAGGAACTTTGGAACCCAGAGAATCTCAGAAGGCATTTTCGGGAGAAATTTTGAAAGGAAACTTTGAAGAAATCCATAAAGGAGTTCCTCGAAGATTATTGGATGGTTTATCTTTTAGGAATCTCTGAAGAGGATATTTTTCGCGCTTCTGGCTTAACAGATGGCGGTAGTGTTGCATGAGCAATGTGACCCCGGGGGAATAAATATTTGTACGGTAAAATTAGAGTCGGTTATCTTTGTCTTCTAAATAAATTCTTCTTTGATACTAAATAGACTAGAGTACTTCCTAAACTGAGCGTCGCGGCGCCCTGGTGCGCCGTGAACATTTCTAAAGTGCGCCGCATGCTTTTGAGCCAAAACACAAAGAACAAACTCTTAATATGAGCCATTTTACGAAGTGACAACAATGTTGATGATGATATTGAATTTCACGGGTTTGGACGCTACCTCCTGTCAAAATTTCATTCATAAAAACGGCTCGTAAAATGGACTATTGAAGGCGTAACATCTGTTTGTTGTTTTTGTTTTGTTTACTAATACCAGGGATGGGATCATTCATTTGCAAAGAGTTACATTCACTTGCTACTATCTATCAAAAAACAATGAATGTATGAATTCAACTTTGTAGTTTTATCTGAAAGTTAGCCGAAAATCATTGGGGTCGCACACGCATACCAAAGTCGTGAGCGAGCTGTGAAGGCAACTCTCCACGCGATGAATGTAAATTACATTCACGACGTGCAGAGTTGCATTTGCTGCCTTTTGTTGACCTAATTATTGATGCTACGCTAGCACATTGTTCCACAAAGTTTCAGGTAAAACAAAAATGAACAAGTGTTCCACACATTGATTTTTGTTACAATGCTTCTGAAGCGAGTTAACAGCAAGTGAATGTAACTGATTGCAAATGAATGATCCCATCCCTGACTATACCACAGACAAAGAGACGTAACACCTTGAACGATTTTCATGAAAATCCATCGCCCAGTTCACACTACCATCACCTGGTGGAAAAGTTGCACGAATCACTGTGTTGTGCAATATCGTCAATAGAAGGCGCTAGTGTAAAACGTCAAACACATAGAAAAACGATGCGCGCGCCTCTGGTTGTGAAAGCCACAACTATGAAAATTTAAAATGATCGCTAAAAGCGTGGTCGATGGAAATTTCGCAAGTGTTACGTCTGTTTGTCTGTGCTAATACTAATGTCGCCTTATTTCCTTTTATAATTTATACCAAAGTCTTGACTTTATAAGGAAGACTTCAAAAGTCACTAAAATGGTTTTTACCTATTTCAAATTTTCAATCAAAAAGCAATTTAGTTTGATTTATTTTTTGTTCAAATTTTGACAATTGTTGAAAATTCCAAAAGGCGCCGTGGTAGCAAACAGTTTGGAAACCTCTGGACTAGATCAATGGCTTCAGGTATCAGTAGGTCGGCTCTAGAGGCAGATCAATGGCTTAGTAAGGCATCTAACATATTTGAGGCATCAGTGCAGCAGTATGTATCAGTATTTATTATAAATTCCAAAATTTTAATCGAATGAATATCCATGACTGATTCCATTGCCCATCCGTTATAGAGGATTTCAATGCTTCGCATAGACGAACCTTATCCAATGCCTACAATCATCCGCTGCTGTTATCATTTGCAATAAAATCGATTTTCTCTATTTCCAGCTCTCGGTGATCCCCTAATCAAAGGCCTTACCGAAGTGGCCAACAAACGCCCGGCGGACCCGATCACCTATTTGGCCACCTATCTGTACAACTTTGCCAACCAGAACCGAACGAAAAACAGTGCCAGCAGTCAAACGATAACCGAACCGGGTAAAAACGACTCCAACAACAACAGCATCGAGGGAGTTGTTAAGGAAGATTCCGATAAGGAACTGGAAGGTTCCGCAAATACGGTACAAATAGCTCTGCTTGCGCAAGCTGTGTCAAACGAAGACGCAAGAGCTCCCGAATCACCGGCGATGGCAGAGAGACTGGAAGATCAGGCGCCTCCATCGCCGGATTCCGGTGAGAGTACGCCGTTCATGGATAATAGGGTAGGATGATGGCGAGATGAGAGTGGATTAGTTTCTAAGTATGTTGTAATTCCAGGACGAGCATGGACAGAGTATGCTTCATTTTGCTTGCGCTAGGTCTCACGGGAAAAACGCCATCATTCAACTTATTGAAGAATCCGGTAAGGTATATTGATTTGAACTAAAATTAAGTAATTACTCATACAAATTCTACCGTTATTCACGCAGGTACCAGCATCACCTACCGTGACGAGTTGTACCGTACGGCGCGGGATGTTTCGCTGCAAGCTACGCAACCGGACAATGCCCGGGAAATCGATCGCTATGTGCTGGGATTGGCGGCCCGTGGCGATCTGGATGCGTTGACCGGGATGCTGCTCGATGGCTACGATCATCTGGTCGATGTGGCCGGCACCGATGGAACGACGATTGTACAGGTCGCATCGACCAGGGGCCATCGGGAGGTGGTTCGGTTCTTGGAGGGTATCAGGCAGCTTGAGGTAAAATACAAATGTATTAAGAAATTGAAAGAACATTCTAAAAATTGTAAACTTACTTACAGGAAAATCGTGAAAAGTTGCTGAGCGCCATTCGAGAAAAGGATCTGGTCAAAGTGAAGGAAATAACTCAACAGCTAGATGGAGCCAAGCTTGCGCGGACTAAGAACTATTACGGTACGAATTTCATTAAATAACGTTTGTATCTTTACAATATCACAATTTCAACCATTAATGACTGTTTACAGGACGTTGTTCGTTGCACGTGGCGGTATTGATGGAAAACGAAGAAATTGTAGAATATCTGGCGACCCATTTCAGACCAACTCTCAAAATTGGTGACAATGTAGGTTTCTCAGAGCAAATGCAAATCTCATGTACCATCCTATACTCAACTTGGTAATCTATTCCAGCTTGAACGTACCCCACTACACTACGCAATGGGAATCAGCAACGTCGAAGCAATCAGTCGAATTCTGATCAAGAACGGAGCAAAACGAGTCTTGAAGGATCTGAAGGGACGCCAGCCGAGTTATTACTTTATGAACAAGGCGGACATTTTGCGCTTGCAGGAAGAGGAACGAGAGTGAGCGGTTTGAACTGTGACTTTAAGGGACCACGCAGGATAGAGTACTGTTATGTTAATAAGAATGGATCACGTTAATTGTTGATTGTTAGTACAATTTGGTCATTGGTATAGTAAAATATTTTGTAAAACAAATAGAATCTGATATTCAATTCACTTATTCCGTTTCCGTTCGAAAACTCCGAATACTTGCAGTGCAGATCCTCCTCGTACTTAGCGCATGTCTCGTTTCATAAAACCTTTAGGCTAAAGGAACACCGGTTAGGCTGTCTAGTGTCTATTCATAACTCAAAATAAAATTCCCCGAGTTTTCCAGGTTTTTTCCAGATAAAATTTTGAAAGTGTATATTTCAAAAAATAACCCAAATTTTCTAAAAATTATAATGGGTGACTCAAGGCATCAGCATCGGCAGATTTTTTCTCTTCGGCATGAGGGATTTATGTCGGCCAAATTGCCTGAAACTTGATCATATTCAGCTTGGTTGGGAAGGATTTGATGCCAACTCTGAGTTCAACCGGTTTCAAAAAAAAAAAAAAAACAATGACGAAGAGAACAAAACTGCCGAAAATACGAAAGTTCCCCTACTATTCAAGAATTCTTTCATGATTGCGAAATTCCTGGAATTTCTTCCTGGCTTTCCGCAGGATTCTTTCACGAGATATCGGTTTGAGTACGTCCCGATACATATTTCTTGCAAAGGTTTTCCGATATGCTTCCAGAGATTCTCGCTGGATTCCTCCTGAAGATCCATCCAAAGTTTCTTCAAGTATGTCCAGTGTACGCAGAATGTGGCACCGCAAGCGAAAAATAGGCAACAAAGAAGGTACGGCAACAACGCTTTGTTTTTTCGTTAGCAGATAATGACAAAGATCGCTCCCGAGTTTGTTTGCAACAAAAACGGTTGGAATATTTGTCTCGTTCTGTTCACATCTTGATTTTCGCATTGTTTTTTTCAACTGAAACTCGACTTTGAGGTTTGCAAGAGTCTTAATTTGTCCAAATGCTTTTGAATTCGATGATGTGTGTTGGAAATTGCAGCAGAAAAGCCGGAATATCGGCACACGCACGGCAAGCGATGTTTGTTTTATTGCTCTCATAGCCTGACATACGTTTGTTGCGGAGCGCCTTTGTTACCAACATGCACCGCTTAGGACAAAGCGTTTGTTTTTCGGCGTGATCCGCTTTTCGTACCCTGAGTATGTCATTGGTTGAGCCTCGTAGCCATGTGGTTAGAGTTGTTCGGATGGATGAGAGTTCGATTCCCGCTCCGAGCGATGAAATTTTTCACGAGAATAGCTTTTTATCCGTAGCCACTCCGTGTTAAGTTTCGTTCAATCGGTACAGCCGCCAACTGAAGCCAGTGTCCGTGTCTTTTTTAGTGGTTTTCCGGGATAGCTATCCAATAGTTTATGTCGGGATTTCAACCGACAGTTTTCCGATATTTCTCTTATTTCCCTCGCGGAACTTCGTCCGTAGCTGCTTTTAGGATTCCAAGAGGTTTTCAGAATTCCGCCTTGAATGTCCTTAATATTTCTTCTCGGGATTACTATTACCTAGAACTTTTTTCGAGATGCCTCATTTTTCCAGGTTTTCCCTGAAATTGCCGTCGAGATTTCTTCAATAACGCTGCGGAGTTTCTCGTAAGATTTAATTTGAATTCCTTCCAATATTTCCCCAGGAATTTCCTATAAGGTATTTCGTAAGTTATCTCAGGAGACATTCTGAGGAAAACCCGTAGAAGAATCCCTGCAATAACTTTGGGATAAATCCCTAAAGGAGTATCCATAATCTCGGGACAATTTCTGGTAAATATTCCGTGAAGAATTTTGAGAATAATGCAGGAAATATCTATAAAAAATCTCAGGTGGATCACTGCAAGAAATCCGGTACAACTACAAGGAACAGTCTGGCTCTGAAAGAATGCAAGAGAAGAATTCAATGAGAAATACATATCAGCAATAACTCCTGTGGAAATCCCAGAAGGCACTCTGCAGAAAAAAAAATCTTAGAAAAAAGTTTGATGATTTTGTGGCTATATCGGTCTCTTTCTACACATAGTATAAGGGAGTAGAGATCAAAGTGGATAATGAAATGACAGATATGATAGAATTTGCTAGGTAGCGAACAAGTGTGAAAATTTTATAGAAGGTGAAATTAGGCAAGTAGGCCATGTATTGAACGAATACATCGAATGCGTGAAACTTCTGCCGTGCGACCTGTCTAATCTAATCTAATCTAATACAAACGCAGCCAGTACGAGAAAGCATCCTGGAAAGTAATCGGGTTAGATCATGCCCGATTGCTTTTCTTGTCAATATTGAAGCTTGCAGCATATCAAAGATATAACACAAGCGTCAAAGCGGCCAGGCCTACTGCGTTGTATTTGCCGCAAAGATGATTCTTTGAAGTACCTCGAGTTTTGAATGGTTGTTCTTTCGTCGAAGTAATTCTCGAATCAACAGGGGAGGAAGAATGCGTGGACATACCGTACCAGACGCTCCAGATTGTATAAGGTTAATATGGTTAAAATATATGTAAATGTGTCATATTGGATGATATATAATGTAAATTGGAAAGGTCTCACCCATTTATTGAGCAGCTTCGTAATACAACGTCGATCCTAGAATTCGTTCAATCAGGAATCCGCTGCAACACTGCTGTCACTATAGAAACATTAAAAAAGTAACTACAACTCACACAATTTATCATCGACAGACCATATTCCGTTTGCGTTCACTTTCAAACTTAACTTATTTGAATACAAGGTTTTCTTTATTCAAAACACGCGAACTTTTCATCTAGTTCACATTATGAATGCCACTTGCTTTGGCGTAATATGTGAAAGCAAGTTGTGGAGCATCACCGCAGGGGGAAACTGATTTTCGTCAGCCAAAACTGTTACAGCTCGAGTACCACGATATAGAAGCGCCAGCCAAACCCAAAGAAATCAATCATATCTTCTGAGGCGCTAAAACATTTCTTCATAAATTTTGTAATTTTTTTAATAAGAACTTGCACTTTTCATTATTTCACCAGAGGAATCCAAACTCAAACATATTCTTCAAACGTTCTTGCGCACTAAAACTTCCCGGCTGCACACGGGTAGACGACACACTAACAAACCGACGGTAGCGCGATCAAACCGACATGAAAAAGGTGGCCTCCGGCTACTGATTACTGATACTGGCAGCATCGTCACTGCAAATCACACTCCAATCACTTTGCAAACGCTTCTCAATGGGAAACTATCCGGAAGGCATAGCGCCACTATTAACGATTCGGCCGGCTAAATAAAAACAACGCGGAGGCGAAAAACGCGTGACAGAAAATTTAAAAGCACCCGCCCGCGCGCACGGCTTACTGCGATCCGTTGGAACTCTGAAACTTCTGCCGTGCGACCTGTGCTTTTAAACAGATCGGCTTGGTTGGTAGTTCATACCACCTTACCAAGACTGGCAAAAGTTTCAGGCACCCGACTGCCTATGTATTGTTCTGTTTTCATCACAAATCACAAATTCTATCGATCGGTAGCTTTTTCGGAATTCGCACTCCGTTCATAGGGGTATGCCTATATCGCGGCGTGTTCTTCCTATTAGCTTTTTCGATCTTATTGGATAGAACACTTTTCTTTTTAAGCCAAACTTTTTATAAATCGTTGTCGGCGACATGAACGCGCAAATAGGAAGGGAGGAAATGTACAGACCGGTAATTGGGCGAAACACCCTGCACGCCGTATCGAATGTTAACGGCCAGCGATGCGTAAACTTTGCGGCCTCCCGTGGTATGGTAGTCCGAAGCACCTTCTTCCCCCGCAAAGATATCTACAAAGCCACCTGAAGATCACCCGACCATCAAACAGAAAACCAAATCGACCACGTTCTAATCGACGGTAAATTCTTCTCATTGATTATATGTCCGCACATACAGCAGTGCGAATATAGATTCGGATCACTACTTAGTCGCTGTATGCATGCGCTCAAAACTTTCGACAGTTATTACCACGCATTTCCGGATGAAGAAGCGCCAGCAGGAAGAACGAGACCGCGCTAAGGACACACGAAAGTTCTACGAGAAGCTTAACCGCTCGCGCAGAGGCTTTGTGCCACAAGCCGACATGTGCCGAGATAATCACGGGAATGTTCTCACGAGCGAGCGTGATGTGATCGAGAGGTGGCGGCAGCATTACGTTGAGCACCTCAATGGTGACATTCCAAGTACCGAAGGTGGCGTGGTAACAGATCTAGGAGTATGTGCACAGGACGAAAGACTTCCGGCCCCTGACCTCCAAGAGATTGAGGAGGAGGTTGGCCGGTTGAAATACAACAAAGCCACTGGAGCAGATCAACTACCAAGCAAGCTTCTAAAATACGGTGAAGAAGCACTGGTGAGAGCACTACACTGGGTCATTACCAAGATTTGGGAGGAGGAAGTATTACCGGAAGAATGGATGGAAGGTATCGTGTGTCCCATTTACAAAAAGGGCGACAAGTTGGATTGCGGGAACTATCGCGCGATCACACTACTGAGCGCTGCCTACAAGGTACTCTCTCAAATTTTATGCCGCCGTCTATCACCGATTGCAAGAGAGTTCGTGGGGGAATATCAGGCTGGATTCGCCATCCGCCAGGTGTTGCAGAAATGCCGCGAATACAACGTGCCAAGCAACGTGCCCACACATCACTTGTTCACCGATTTCAAATTGGCGCATGATACAATCGATCGAGAACAGCTATGGCAGATTACACAAGTTTACAAAATAAAACGAAAGTCGTGAACTTCTGTCAACGACCAAAATTTTTGAAGTACAATTTAGTGCTGATTTCGAAACCAATCTTCATAATTTTTTAAGTAGAACAGTTTTTGAGTTTTAGCTCAATATCGAGTTTTGCAACTTTTCAAAATATGTAATTTACTAAAATTCAAATATATTGCGTTTTGTTCAACCAATTTTAAATCTTTTTCCATAAATTAAAAGCTGAATATAATACCATTCGATCATCTGAATGCAGGTTTTGCGTCAGATTGGTAAAATTCAAGATATTAGCGAGTTTTAGGGACAATCTTCTTAAATTTTAGCAAAATTCCCAAAAATTTTTGAAGAAATGTATTTTTTCCATTAAGAAAAAAACAACTTAAACATTCTTTCTCGACGTTTATTTGACATATCATATGTAAGCGAGTTACAGTAAAAATTTCAGCTCAATCGGAGCATTGATTACGGAGAATGAGATGTTTGAAGTGAACGACTTTGCTTAAAAATAGAACAAAAATCGATTTCAAATCATCAACCTTGTATGGAAAGTCGAAAAAAATTCCGCTCTACTGTAATTTTTTTCTTTTGCGTTTTCGAACTCAGGGCATGATTCTTCACCAAAAATGATCATCAGCTTACCGAGTTCAAAAATGCTGTAAACTAGTGTTATGCACGAGTCCGGATTCCCGGATAAACTGACACGATTGATCAAGGCGACGATGGATCGAGTAATGTGCATAGTTCAAGTATCAGGGACACTCTCGAGTCCCTTCGAATCTCGCAGAGGGTTACGGCAAGGTGATGGTCTTTCGTGCTTGCTGTTCAACATTGCTTTAGAGGGTGTAATAGGCTCCTAAAGTCCTATCTGGATTCTTGTTTTAAAGTACAATATATGGTACAAGAGTACATATTTACACTTTTTTTGACGTTTTTATTAACCGCACGGTGTCAAAATTTCGATTATTATCAAACTTTCATGTACCTCGGATTTTTCTTCATAGAATGTTAGAATTTCGGCTATAATGTATAAATGCAAAATTTTAAAATATTCTATCGGGGAAAATTTGAGTTAGATGAGTTTTTGGGTATTTTCCATACTAAAAATCAATAATTACTATTTTAGCCCAAAAAACGTCCCATACAAAATGTATGGAAACATTTTCGCCGATGAAATATTTTCTAGTTTTCCGATTATGAATATATAGCCGAAATACTATTCATTTTCGAAGAAAAATCTCCGAGGTACATGAATGTTCGATAATAATCGAAATTTTGACACCGTGAACCGTAGTTGAAAATATATAAATTTTTATTTTTTTAGTCTTTTGTCTCGTCCCTAGCTTATAACACATACTTTGAGTGATTTTTTTTTCACCACGTATGTCAGATAGGAACATTTCTGGAGCTCGATTTGAATAGGTCGTATGTGCTTTTGTCGATTAAAAATTCGATCAGTTGGATTCGCTTATTATAGCGAAAACCGTTGAAATTGAGCAAAATCGATACATACAGCAGAATCCTCACAAAACAGGCTTCCTGTTCCATCATCAAAAGTTTGCAAAATGTCTGCCATATTGCTACAATGACTAAAATAAACTGATCGAATTTTATATCGACAAAAGCACATACGACCTATTCAAATCGAGCTCCAGATTTTTAAATTCCCAGTGCGAAAAATGTCGAGCTCCGTCACACAAGGTTGACCTCAAGTGTCAAAGTAGAATAGTAGAACTATTTACCATTTTACTTATTTCGAATTTTCTTATTATTCCTGTAGGGTCTGACTCTAAGCATAAAGTGTTTGGTTCGGGTAAGCAGGGTAACATAGTAAGCGTTGAGTTTGATAGACAGTTAGACTCGGAGAGTGACAGCGAAAAGAATGATAATAAACATGTGTGTCAAAGATTGGATATTATTCTAAACTGTAAGAACTTGGTATCCTCAAATATCCCGAATACCTCGTATTCTACAATAGGCTCCTAAAGTCCTATCGGGATTCTTGTTTTAAACCACAATATATAGTTCAAGAGTACATATTTACTCAATTTTTGACGTTTTTATTAACCGTAGTTGAAAATATATAATTTTTTTTTTTAGCCTTTTGTCTCGTCCCTAGCTTATAACACATACTTTGAGTGATTTTTTTTCACCGTGTATGTCAGATAGAGCTTGCTGACGTTCATTCACCTTTCTCTTTCAAACATGCAGGCGGAATAGGATTTGTTGCCATCAGGAAAGGTTTCCCGATGAAAACAAATCCTATCCCGCCTGCATGCTTGAAAGAGAGAGGTGAATAAACGTCAGCAAGCTCTATAGGAACATTTTTGAAATCCCAGTGCGAAAAATGTCGAGCTCAGTCACACAAAGTTGACCTCAAATGTCAAAGTAGAACTATTTACCATTTTACTTATTTCAAATTTTCTCATTATTCCTTTGTTTTTCAAGTTCGAGTAAAGTACAATTCCGATTAGAATACCATGCTTGATCGTATTATTCAATATAAGCGAGATTTCGTCTTTAATTTTAGGACCCTATTGGCGACGAGGATGGGATAGTGAAAGACACATCAATCAAGTGACGATTTAAATGTACCCTAAAGGAGTGATGATGATGTAATGCCGTTTTCTGCGCGTGAGTGTTTTTCGATCAGCCGTGAGAGTGATTTTTGAGAAGCCGTGAGAGCGTCATTGGTTTGAAATTTATAGTTAAAAAAATGATTTGTTGGCTAAAATGACTGAAAAAAATACTGACAAGGGATGAAAGGAGAAAAACCGCGTTCGATAAATAGTACAGTTCCGATTAAGGATCCATAATAAGTTGCCGAAGTCGAAGTATTGTGCGTTTAGCACTAAATTGATTCCCGAAAAAACTTCATTGACTTCCGCTGCCTTTCCTATGCGTTAAACATAACGTCGGAAGTAGTGCGCTGTACAATAAATCTGGTTTTCTATACAGCGCACTACTTCCGACGTTATGTTTAACGCATAGGAAAGGCAGCGGAAGTCAATGAAGTTTTTTCGGAAATCAATTTAGTGCTAAACGCACAATATCCTGTTCCGTTACAGCCATTCGCTCAGAAGGGGGTCATTGCCAGCTGCTCTCGGGGGGCAAGCGCCGGGGCTGGAAATCAGACCCATTACCATCCGCGAATATGTGACAACTTGTGCAACGGGCCCCGACTAAGAAACTATTGAAGGTATGTTGTTGTTATTGTGAAAATAGAGCGGGAGTAACTGTTAACATGACAACGGCACCGCCAACCCGTTTACTTAGCTATGTAGTGTGAAAACCTGACGATCTATCGGATTCAATAAGTACATAAAGGAAATTAACGAAAACGCTGATTGGTCAGCGAAAGCACTGGCTTTTTGAGGTGGTTGTTTAATATTTTTGGCAATAAAATTTGGAGCTTTCTACATCAGCATATTTTTTTTGCAAATAAAACTAAAAAATAATAATAATGAGAAATTCTGCTATTCTGCTATTCTGCTATTATCAAAGCATCCCCTGGCTTTCGCCCATCTGCGTTGTCTTTTCACTAGGCAATACGTCTACCAATTGATGTTTATGGGCTTGCCGGACCAAGTCATGTAGCTAAGCCAAACACCCCACCTGCAACTGTTGGGTAGGCACCATTGTCCCGCCCACTGGTCTTTTACAGCTAGTTGTAGGTGCATGTGTGCGTGTAAGTGTTGGTGTAAGTGTGTTAGTGTTGGTGTATTGTAGGCGCCAACTCGTTCTAATCCACTCTGATTGCTAACACCCTATTGAACCATTACCCTTAAATCTGGCAATCTATGAAATAGAATGAGTTAAGCGCCTGTACATAAGTCAGCCGCACGGTCACCTGGGTTGCTTCTATCTGCATGACCTCACCCAACCCGTAACGCAGAGTTTAAATCCCTCTCTTGCATTACAAAGCAGTCCCTCTTCCCAAAGTTTGTGCGTGGTATAAATGAGATTATAAAGCTGAAGAAATCGTCACCAACACAACCGCCAACAATGAGCACTCAATGGTTTCGGCAGAATCAATGACGACCCCCTCAGTCCCAAACCCAATTATCCTACACTACCCAAGTAACCACAATGCTGAAGCCGTACGCACTGCACGTACGAAGTACATACAGACCTACCCGCACCGCCTAAACAAACCACCTAGGCCGAACACAAGCGAAAAGCGGCGCCACCACTGTTGAACCACGACTATACCAGTAGGTATAATCGCAATTAAGCAATCGTAGATCCATTCCCCGCTCCTACTCAGCCCTAACGATCCATAGCAATGCTTGTCAATATATGCACCCCACACACGCAACATTCACAACCCAACAGTATGGTCACTTGAGTATCCCTGGGATTTTGATTACATGATGGTCAGGGATCACAGCCATCAAAACGTTCCACACTTTACCAGGGCTTGCGACCTGTAACCATGATGATTTCCACTATGGGAAAACCATGATGGCTAGCGGTGAGAAATTGTTTATATTTTTTTTTTCATTTCCAAGAAGTGATCGAATGATTGTCTCGGTGTTAATTATATGGTTCGTATGGTATTTTCTACCGCAATCATTGTTACACTGATATTTTTGTTAATGTCTTGATTGCATTTGTCCAAAAGTTGGTGGGTGAACTTTGGATATTGTTAAGGTTTATATAAGATGTTCAAACCAGCAAGAAAAAACAACAAAAATTTTCAAAGCATTTAATCTTAAATAAGTAAATTTTGATAAACACCGAAGGGGAATGCTAGTTTTTTTATAATGCGTAATTGACTTCATATACCATTCATAAAACATATAACATAATCAATTATGTTTTAAGCACTCATGTTCATCGTCAAACATATAAACTGGGAATTAAATTATATGTATTTAACCCGGGTCGCCACGTTTACTGAGTACACACTACACGCACTTTGAAAAATGTAGGCTTGTGGTATACAACGTGAGCGTGGTGTCGCTAAAAGAAGTCGAAAACGCGATTGCTTGATAACTAATGGTAGTTTCTAAACGTAACGGTAATCTTAGAAAGGTTTTATTTTATTTTGCTGGAAGTGTTGAGTTCATATTAGTATCAAGAAGTTTTTTTTATACCTCTTGTCGAACTACAATGTCAATAGAGGAACGTAAATTGGATTGTTCTTGAAGTGTGAAACGAAGCAAATTGGAGGATAATTGGCATTGTGACTATTTTAACTCAAAGTATTTGTGTGGATAGGGTTTATTAGTTAGGTTTTTCGAGCTATGGGCGTTTTTTGGTGAGAGCTGTGAAACCAGCAGCGTTTTGTGATTTAAATGAGCCAGTAACGCTCAAGGATTAAATGAAGCAGTGATCAAGAATGAGCTAGTTTATACAACTGGTTTGTAATGAACCAGCAGTATTCACGAATTGAAATTGACCGGTAGGGTTAACAAATTGGCATGAATCAGTAGCGCTAAGGTTAAGAAAAGATTCTAGTATCGTCCACCCTGGTAGGATGTTGGGTTGGAAATATGTATGACCCAGACAGGCACGCTGAACGTGCACTACGCCATCGTAGGTGCGAAAAACCTAACATCTTAGGAGAGTTAAAAAAAATAAACCATTTACGTTCAGATGGAATGAATTAAGGTGAAGCAGTAGCGTTCACGGATTAAGGTCCCATTAGGCATGACAAATATTTGGGCAAATAAGACCAAATGATCAACGCAACGTGAATCATAGAAAACTTGGATTAATGTCGGATTGTAATGGCAAATATTTGACATAATTGGAAACAGTGTAATGGCACCTTTAGAATGAACTGGAAGCGTCCATCTATTGGAAACAATTGATGGTGTTTCTGTATTACAATGAACTAGTTTTCTTTGATTGACATGAATCAGTAGTGATCACGGATTGGGGAAAAATCGGCAGCATTCACCAATTTGTTAATGTGTTAGTAGTGACAAACTCTTATTCTGGACCAGCAGGATATGGAGGATAATCGAAATCGAACTAGTAGCGTTCGAAGGATTATTGAAATCGAACCAGTAGCGTTCGAAGGATTGCCAAAATCGAACCAGTAGCGTTCGAAGGATCATCGAAATCGAACGAGGAGCGTTCGAAGGATTGTTGAAATCGAACCAGGAGCGTTCGAAGGATTGTGAAACACGAACCAGTAGTGTTCGTAGGATTTTTTGAAATCGAATCAGAAGCGTTCGGAGGATTATTGAAATTGAACCAGTAGCGTTCGGAGGATTATTGAAATTGAACCAGTAGCGTTCGAAGGATTGTCGAAATCGAACCAGTAGCGTTCGGAGGATTATTGAAATAGAACCAGTAGCGTTCGAAGGATTGTTGAAATCGAACCAGTAGCGTTCGAAGGATTGTCGAAATCGAACCAGTAGCGTTTGAAGGATTGATTGAAATCGAACCAGGAGCGTTCGAAGGATTGTCAAAATCGAACCAGTAGCGTTCGTAGGATTTATTGAAATCGAATCAGGAGCGTTCGGAGGGTTATTGAAATCAAACCAGAAGCTTTCGAAGGATTTATTGAAATTGAAACAGTAGCGTTCGAAGGAGTATTCAAATTTAACCAGTGGCGTTCGAACGAGTGTCAAAATCGAACCAGTAGCGTTTCGAGGGATTATCGGAATCGAACCAGCAGCGTTCGAAAGATTGTTGAATCCAAACCGCAGGCGTTCGAAGAATTCATGAAATTGAACTAATATAGTATAAAGGATTGTTAAAATTGAAACGGTAGGTTGCATACCTTCAATTATTAACATCGAACCAATAGTGCTCAAATGATTGCGTAATACAAACCAATGACGTCAGGACTCAGTGAGGATCAGTAGGGTTTGAAGGATTGACTAAATCGAACTAAAAGCATTCGAAGGATTGTTGAAAGTCGAATCTTTTTAAGAATTCTACAACCAAACCTGCGGCGTATTGAGGTGCTTAATTAGATAAAAGAATTATTCATGATGAATATGCAACCGTAGTCGCTTTACGTGAAACAAAGCTTTTCAAAACGCAGATGACAGTTTCATTATTAGTTTATTTGGAGAAATATAAAAAAAAGGAAATTGTACTTGAGCAAATTACAAACTTCGTAAAGCATTTCTGTATTATTGTTTTTTTTTTATTTATTCAACATAATAAGTAATTGTCTTAAGGATTATATATGAGGAATATTCTAATTAGAAGTTAACAAAATACAAAATAAAAAGTATCACTGAATCTACCGTTTTATGAGGATCGACTGTGACCACAATCTATCGATTTTTAATATTTATAATATTTATATATTTTAGTATCCAGTCCCTGCCGAAGATATTGTTTTAGAGATTCCCTGGATGAGTTCGTGGTCAGGGCATGAAGATATTGCCGAAAAAATACTTAAAGAACATGTTTTAAGAAGGGGAAGAATAGACCTCGGAACTTGGAAGAGCCTGGTTGATGCGCATGCAGGCAGAACAATCACTAGCAACAATATACTGAATACTGGGGATGAAGATATACAAAGCCACAGACGTGGAGGTCTACATGCCTCTGGAGCCGATCTACTGATGCTTGAGGCCACAAATGTCCAATTAGAACAATGCATTCACAGATTCAAAAATGTTATATGTAAGAGTTGTAGAATAGGATGTTGGAGTCGACAAGCATTTGTACCAAACTAGTTATTGAATGATTCGGAAGACAACATTGCAAAAGTGTAATTCAACGGTAGGAGAGCTAGATGGGTTAAACCTTTATAATATAGGAAACACGATTTGTGCCAGAATCATTAGCATTTAGTTGAGTTAAAGGATAGTATTGCAATACACATACATAGTTATACTCTACGGTTATATTATATTATAGTCGAAACAATACACAACTAGAGTTTCAGTTTTCTAGTAGCAGTAGAGCATAAAAATATGTTGCGTATATTTGAGCACAAATATCCTCCTCCTCTTCCTCTTCTTGGCGCAACTATTGGAAAATGGGGAGAGAGCCGAAGAACGAACTACTTCGCTTGACGGTTGAAACGAAAAAGAAAGATTTTATTCACTACGTGGTACAATTCAAAAAGGCATGGCCTACTGCTATCAACATGTTGGGTTAGGGGTATGCTCGATATGTCGCACTCTAACACTCCTCCTCGACCTTAGGCGGCAATAACCCTAACTTTCCTGCTAACATTTTAATTCTACATTGTTGCAGCGGTTTTGTTAAGATATCTGCAAGCATGTTTTCTGTAGGACAATATTTTAATACAATTTGTTTCTTCTCTTGCAGGTCCCTAACATAGAAATATTTAGTATCGATATGCTTCGAGCGTTTTTCTATCCTATCATTACTAACTAGCTTAATACAACTTTGGTTGTCTTCGTAGGTTGGTATTGGTTCCGAGACATCCTCGCCGAAATCAGCTAGTAGCTTCTTCATCCAAGTGAGCTCCTGGCAAGCCTCTGCCAACGCCACGAACTCCGCTTCTGTGGAGGATAGCGCAACGCAGGTTTGCTTCCTGGATGCCCAGCTTATGATACCGCCTCCGAGACGAATCAGGAAACCGGTGTTGGATTTCCGGTCACGGTGGTCGCCGGCCCAGTCAGCATCCGCAAACAGCTCCAAACCAGAGTTCGACGACCCAAGGTGCAACTTATAGTCGCATGTAGCCTTCAGGTACCTGAGAACTCTTTTGGCCTCCTGCCAATCCATCTGCGTGGGGCAGCTCGATTTCTGTGCCAGAATCGATGTGCTGACCGCTATGTCCGGACGTGAATGGACAGCCACGTACAACAGACCTCCAATCAGGCTGAGATACTGCGCGTTGCTCGGCAGCCGATTCTCCTCCTCCTTCTGCTGTAGGTAGGCTGGATCCAATGGTATCTTCGACGGTTTGGCGTCCTTCAGACCGTGTCTTTCTACAAGCTTCGTGATGTAGCTGCGCTGGTTCAATTTGAATCCGTCGGAATCTCGTTCGACTTCAATGCCAAGGAACTGTTTCACGTCCCCCAGATTGGCAACCTCGAACTTCTTCCACAGCTCTCCGAAAATCATGGCGAATTCTTCATCGCTCCGAGTGGCAATCAGCATGTCGTCGACGTAGAGCAGGATATACGATACCGATTTGCCTTTTCGCCGGACGTACAGGCATGGATCCGCTTCCGAAGGCTTGAACCCCATTTCCCGGAGTACCTCGTCGATCCGTAGGTTCCATACACGAGCCGATTGCTTTAGCCCGTATATGCTTCTCCGCAATCGGCAAACTGTGTTGGGGTCTCCCGTGGAGTATCCTTCCGGCTGCTTCATGTAGATGAACTCGTCCAGCTTCCCATGAAGGTACGCAGTCTTGGCATCCACATGTTTCACCAGCATTCGGCGCCGGCTTGCGATGGTCAAGAGCGAACGAAATGTGGCCTGTTTGGCGACAGGAGCGAAAACCTCGTCAAAGTCGACGCCAAACTTCTGCGAGAATCCCTGGGCCACCAGCCTGGCCTTGTGACGGACGACGTTCCCCATGGTATCCTCCTTCGTCTTGAACAACCATTTGCACCCTATGGCTTTGCGGTTCGGTGGCAACTCGACCAGTTCCCATGTACCGTTCTCGATGTGGGATTGATACTCATCGTCCATCGCAGCTCGCCACAGGTCGCCTTGTTGACCATTTAACGCCTCGGATGGGGTACGTGGATCGTTGGTCTTCGTCCGGTTTGTGACGATGAATCCCTGCTGCAAGCGACTTGCTTGAGCTTCAGGACCATCATCGTGCTCGGCGGTTGCCGTGCTGTCGTCAGGTTCGCCTGTAAAACGGGTGGAGGGCAGTCCAGTGGTTTTGAAAAAATAATCTTTTAACTTGCCTGTAAGGAAGCGCTCCCTGCCGCTTCGCCTCAACGCCGGTGACTCGGGCGGATTTGAAGATGTGCGCGACGGGAGCGCAGGAGTTGTCACAGTGTCATCTGGAATAGGACCCACGGTATCGCTGTATTCGCTGTCGGAATCGTCTTCGTCGAATGGTGTTGCCGTTGCTTGCTCGGTGCTACCTTGCACGGTAGGTTCCCTTTCGCAGGCAGCCGGTTCCCACGGGAATTCGCCTTCCAGGTCCAGTCGAATCGTCGTCCGTGCTTCTGTTGGCTTGACATTGCTCGCGGCCTGTGCCGCTCCTCCTTCACGGATGAAACTCACATCTCGACGCTTGATTACTTGCTTCGCTTTCGGGTCCCACAGGCGGTACGCTTTGGTGTCTTCATCGAACCCAGTGAGAATACATTCGTGCGCCTTTGCATCCCACTTCTTACGCTTCTGCTTCGGTATGTGGGCCATCACCGACGACCCAAAAACACGGACGTGTGCCAGACTTGGCTTCTTACCGCTCCACATTTCCTCCGGTGTCTTATCGTGCCCCTTCGTCGGAGAACGATTCACTAGGTACACAGCCGTTGCTGCCGCTTCTGCCCAAAAACTCTTCGGTAGGTTTGCTTCAAAGAGCATACACCGCGCACGCTCCACAATGGTGCGGTTTACACGCTCCGCCAGTCCATAGACCACTTCACGGCGAAATTCCATCTCTTTTGCTCCTTCAGAGAGTTTGAAAACAACAGGACCAGTACCTGTCAAATTTGACAGGTGTTGGTCCTGTTGTTTTCTAATTTCCCGTAGGAGAGAAAGAGAGCGATTTCTTGATGACGTCACCGTGCAATGGGCAATTTTGCTCGGGCGTGTAGTCGACCGAAGTTTGGTGGCGGACTCCCAATCGCTTCAGATGGTCACTCAAAAGCTTGTTGGTAAACTCTTTCCCGTTGTCTGTTCGTAGCACTTTTAATTTCTTACCAGTCTGTCTTTCAGCTGAGCGCCGGAAATCTTCGAAGGCCTTGAACACGCTTTCCGCCGACTTCTCGGCTAGGAAGTACACGCTGATTCTCCGCGACTTGTCATCGATGAAGGTGAGATAATACCGGCTATCACCCAACGAGTCCGTCTCCATTGGTCCACAGATGTCGGAGTGTACCAGTTCCAAAAGCTCTGTCGCTCTTGAACCGACATTGCTGAAAGGCAAACGAGAAAGCTTACCTAACGCGCAAATCCTGCAGTTCTCATCCTTCTTGGCTACGTCGCTGAATTCGAGGCCCGACACCAGGCCGCCCCTCAGGCGCTGCAGACTGTTAAAATTGATGTGACCCATCCTTCTGTGCCACAGATCAGCGGTGACCACCGGCGCGCATGCCAGTGCTTTCGTAGACGGGATTTGGTCCAGCTTGAATAGACCATTCGTTCTACTTCCGGTAGCAATGATGTGTCCCTCTGGATTTTTCACTGTGACACCGTCGGTGGTGAACGTGACGGTGTGCCCTCGTTGCACGATTTGATTCACGGATAGCAGGTTTGCCGACAGCTCCGGAATCACGTGGACTTCGTGCACCTCGATCGGAGGGTCTTCTGGACAGCATTCAGGTCTCAGCTTCATGATTCCCTTCGCAACAACTTCCATCGAACCTCGGTTGGCAGCGACCACCGTGCCACCATGCCGCCGGACGTTTTCCAGCGAACTTTCCGTTCTTGAGAAATGGTTCGATGCACCGGAGTCGAAGTACCAGTTGCCATCATCTTCGGAAATCGCAGAAAGGACCAAGGACCGGTATATTCACCTCACTCCATTCATATTCACTCCTCTTTGCTGAAGCGATTCGAGAAAGATGCAGCAAACGGATCGTCGTGATCAAACACGCAACCGCATCACCAGTGGGAAGCGATGAGCCAGCTGCTTGACATGAATATTCGTTGCCATTCGTCGCAGTTTGGATCGCAAGCGAATGAATGAATGGAGAATGGTGAAGAATGCTGGTGAGCGATCGAAGCGGCTATTATCATAAGTAGAAGAGAATTTCTGCATGTAATGCATACATTTTTACTGTATTGTTGCTGAAATGCTAGATTAGCAAAGAAAATGTTTCGAAAACATCAAAAAATCGTATGCACAATATCAATCGTATCACTCACGAATCGCATTCGCTTGCGATGCGATTGTGGACGAATGAGTAATTTCCAAGCGTGGCTTCCCACCGTTCGCCGGAGTTTACCGTCGTCGCTGACAAGCATACACACAAACTAAAGCGACAACCGTTCGCTGCTGACTGTCTTTGAATGTGGAAGAAGATGAAAAGTGGAAATCAGGAACCCTGGAAAGGACTGTGCACCACGCGTTACCATTCCTGGGCTCCTTCTGGGGACATTCTCGGGCGATGTGGCCGTACTTCTGGCACCGTCGGCACTTGGGTCCCTTACCTTGAGGCGGTGGGTCGGCTTGCTTCGGCTTTCGGCCGTGGTGCTTGTTGCTTGAAAACGCAGCACCCGCCGCTGACGACGACTGTAGTGTATAGATGCTTATTATTATGAAAATTTTATATAATGTGAGATGTGTCTATTTGCAAAGCCAGTATTGATTTTGGTGTACTCGTATAGTCGGGATACGTTCCATCCGTTCCACCAAAACCAACCATGAATGGCTCGCGTGCTGTCTGCATGAACGAGAGCTGTCATTCGCGTCGCGTTCGGAGATGGTTGGTTGGTTGGTGATACACATACAAACACACATGCATACAGGCGGCTCTGTGTACAGCGTTGCGCGAATGAAACTGGGTTGATGAACGGTAGGAAAGAGTTTCGCCGGCATAGATGAATGTTTGTGTTGGTGTGCATGGTGGGTATGGAAAGAAGCGAGCTGAGAGTAGTTTGAAGTCTGGCGCCCAGTTTGTTAACGACTTTTGGGACGAACGAACGTCTCTGAAAATAAATTAGGTTTTTTAGGTCGGATTTTGCATTTTTTGCTTGATTCGACTTGTGTAAACCATGAGTTTACTACAGACGACGACGACACACGAACTTCCTGCAGCAACTTCGTTTTGACGATGTCACCGGTAATTGCTGTTCCGGAATTCTCCAGTGCCATTATCATCGGCCGATACTCTTCTGGCAGGCCCGCCAGTAGGAGAGTGCCGATCCATTCCTCGCTGATGTCGAACCCGATGCCACGCAACTGATGGGCGGTTGCTACGATCGTGTTGACGTACGTTTCCATGGACCCGTTGGTTGCTAGGGACGCCGTAATTAATTTTCGCAGCAAACCAACTTTTCGCGTGAGTCCCGTGTCTTCAAACGCCGATTCCAGCTTGGACCACGCTTCCTTGGCTGTTTTCGCTTCACGCACGTGGACGTAGTTGACCGGGTCAAGCAGCAGAATAATTTTCCCCCGCGCTCTTCTGTCCTTCAACGGGTCGACGGCTGGATCCGTTCCGTCCGCATTCGGCGTCGGCTTGACTGCTTCCCACAGGTCTTCCAGTTCGAGAAACGTCTGGACCGCAAACTTCCACGTGGGCCAATTTTCTCGTCCCACTAGACGCTCGATCGACGGCAGACTCGTTGAACTGTGCACCCCATGGTGCATCCGCTGAGCAGCAGCACCATCACCAACCTGCTGGGAACTTCCTGGTGGGTTCATCGTTCGGACAAATTTCGCGAATTACTTTTCGAGAAAAAAAAAAATGGCTAAAACTCTGGCCCATAACCTATTGGAAAATGGGGAGAGAGCCGAAGAACGAACTACTTCGCTTGACGGTTGAAACGAAAAAGAAAGATTTTATTCACTACGTGGTACAATTCAAAAAGGCATGGCCTACTGCTATCAACATGTTGGGTTAGGGGTATGCTCGATATGTCGCACTCTAACAGCAACGTCCTCACTGGGACAAAGCCTGCTTCTCAGCTCAGGAAGTCAAGGAAATTTCCTTTACGAAAAGATCCTGGACCGACCGGGAATCGAACCCGTCACCCTCAGCATGGTCATGCTGAATACCCGTGCGTTTAGGGGCTGTCCATAAACCACGTGGTCATTTTTTTGGGACTTTTCAACTTTTCAATATTGATATTATTGCTCGTAAATTTGAGACGATGACGTAAACGTACATCCTACTAAAGAGTGAAGCCAGGCGAATCGGATTAGTCATTAATGTATCGAAGACAAAGTACATGATGACAAAGGGCTCCAGGGAGGAATCACCGCGCCCGCCACTCCCAATTTATATCGACGGTGATGAAATCGAGGCGGTTGAAGATTTCGTGTACTTGGGCTCACTGGTGACCGCCGACAACGACACCAGCAGAGAAATTCAGAGGCGCATTGTGGCAGGAAATCGTGCTTACTTGGGACTCCGCAGAACTCTACGATCGAAAAAAGTTCGCCGTAACACTACAAAACGCAGATTAGACCGGTAATCCTCTATGGGCACGAAACATGGACCCTACGTGCAGAGGACCAACGCGCCCTTGGAGTTTTCGAACGGAACGTAAAATTATATTTTCTAAATTTGTATTTTGTATAAGAATTTAGGTATTGGAAACGATGTAAATATTCGAGGCAAATGGGGAACATATGCCCAAGACCGATGAATATGGTGCTCTATCATGTACCACCCTGCAGTAAATATATGCTGTAACCTTCCAACTATCTAAACTACATGGGCCATGCAAAAATATAAACCAAACCTTGGGAAGATACAATTATGTAATGCATAAATTATTTAACATCTGGATTTCACAGTATCACAACTTCGAAAATAGAACTACATACATAATCAAATTAGGAATAAAACATATTTTATAACAATTTTTTACACACGTCCAGGTACAAATTATCACACAATCCAATTCGGTAAAATTTATCTGATAAGTTTTACGCTCTACAAAATCTACAACGTCTATGACATCAGTAATGCGGAAATATAGTTTTCCAGCACGGCCTGCGATAGATTGGCCTGTTGCTTCACGGCCAAACTATACGCCGTTTCGCCATCCTCATTGGTGTCGGTAAAATTGGCCCCCTTGTTCAACAGCTCATTGCACGTGTGAGGATGGTTCCCGGCCGCGGCATACATCAGTGCCGTATTCCCGACCACATCCATGTGGTTCACTTTGGCTCCCCGCTGTATCAGCAGCCTAACAATCTCGTGATGACCACCAGCCGCGGCCAGCACCAACGGCGTGACCATATCCATTGCTTGCCGGTTCACATCCGCCCCACAACTAAAATCGGCACGGCACCTAAGCTACTGCATCGGAATTAAAACAAAAAAAAAACCCACTTACCTTATCAGGATTTGCGCCGACGACAGTTGCCCGTAGTAGCAGGCCCAGTGTAGCGGCGTAAACTGGTTTGAATCCGGCAAGTCCACCGTCTTTTCCGCCCGGACCTGCTCCTCGGTGATTTCCCCTTGGCCGGTTTTCTCGTGAAAATTCAAACATATTTCGCTGGGGATGCTGGCTTCGGTGTTGCCGCGCTGCAGATTGGTCAGCACCGTGTTGGTGGGTTTGTACGGGAGGAATGCACTCTTCCGGTTGCCACTTGCCAGCAGCAGCGGGTTGAAGTCGACTTTTCTGGAACGATATCGGTGGGATTTCAAAAACTGCTGAAGGAAGAAATTATTGTTGTTTTTTTGTTACCTGTCCTCATCGGAATACGGAGATGAACTCATTTTAGTTGCAGATGTAGAAATTACCAGTAAATTTAAGTCCAAAACTTCGACAAAAAGAACGATTTTGCGAGTAAAAATCGTTCATAAACAAGACCTAAGTTAAGTTTGTTGTTTTTCCTGTTCCCTTTGCAATGCATTTTTACAACAGTACCAGCCATAAATTTTGAATCAATATTGTGCGTTAGCTTGCGCACACACAGCATACGATGAAAATGGGAGCCACATGCTTAAGGGAACCAATACCCTATATGCTGTCAAATTCATTTGGGCTTTCGACATTTACTGCGCGCAATGCATGGGTGCCAAGATTGGTGTTATTCTGCTCAAGATTCTGCTCTCTTACGGAAAATTTGGAAACTATAGATCCAGCGAAAGAACAGCATGTACCGTCTACCCCCGTTGGTTTGAACGACACCTCATGCAAACCAACGGGGTTCATTTTTAGTTTGAACTTCTAGCAACCCTGTGGGCGACGGAAAAACACACTGCTGGCAGCCTTATTTGATGTTTTGTTTTTATTCTGCGTTCCGTTTCACACCGTTCCAGTAGCAGAATGACGTTTGAACCATTTTTAATTTGAACGATGTGCAGATTAGAGGGGGTCAAATTAAAAAGTGTTCAGATTAGATGCGGTCAAACCAACGGGGGTAGACGGTACATGTTTATTAAAAAGAGCTGTGTGCTTAAGTAACTTTATTCTAATTTTTTTACAGTGCGCACTAAAAAGATTGAAAATCGCCACCTGGGCTCCCGGCAGTTGCGAAACAGCGGGGACAGAGAACTGTCAGAAATTGTGCAAGTAAAAGCAAACAACAAAACAACGGCCGCAAAGAAGAAAACACTGTCCAGTTGTCCGCCGCGAACGCATCGTTTTCGGATTATTTACTGTGGAAACATTCCTCCGGTGTAAATCCTCGAGTTTTTCCGCTAATTTCGCGTTAGTTGCTTTGTAGTTTCGTACAATAAGTGTTATTCTTGAGATTGTGTGTTTAGTTTGTGCTATAGCTCATTGATTTCGGTATTATTTTGTGCCGATAGAAAAGTAAATTTTTCGATTGATTGTTTTTGATAACGGGAGTCCAGTGTTGGTCCGGGTTGTTATCAGTACTCAGTGCGAGAAGGAAGTGCTTGGTTTGGGTACAAATTTAATTAGAGTTTTGTGTGGTGCTATCTTGTTGAAGAAACGTACTGTAACTGACTAATCATGTCTGACGAATGGGCAGTTGTTGGCAAACAGAAGAAACCCCGCAAGCCGGCAGGAGACAAAAATAAATCCTCAGCGGCAGGGAAAGCCGGAGTGCCCAAAATAGAAGATGCTGGTAAGTCGTAACAGATGGAGGAGTTAGTGCTCGGCGGTGCGAGAGATTACCTACCTCATGCATGTGCGTATCTATGCCCTTTTCGAAAATTCTGATCAATTTTGGATTTGGATTTTTATTCTTTCCTTTGAAATTCTCCTACACAAATAATTTGCTAATAAATAAATAAATAAATCATTTAATGTATGTTGCAATAATTGCAATTGTTTGTCCAGGAGCTCCTGGGTTTAGTCATAAGGGCTCAGGGGGTAAAATGCCATCCCCACTCTGACCACTTATATCCTAAGTAATATTCGAATAAGTATGTTTCCTTGACCTCATTTAAAGTGTATACTGGCAGGTTATCTCTTCTAATAAAATTACAAATTACTTATTCGAACTCATAACGTATAAGAGTCTATACTGTAAAATCTAGGTAAGTATTGAGAAAGTGTGATTTGATATAAAAACTCGTTTCCTGTGAAACTTTAAAAAATGCCAGGACTTGAAAATTGTCAAACATGTTGCTAAGTTTTGAAGTAAACATTCGATAGATTTAATATGATCAATATAATCTAATACAAACGTAGTCAGTACGAGAAAGCATCCTGGAAAATATTTGGAGTATGATTACTGCGCTGCCATAGTACCAAAGGATTTTCGTGGATTTGCTGTTGTTGATATTCTTCTTTGCAACTTCAAATATTTTATCGGTAGTATTGATGCTTCCGGCATATTATAGCACAAGGGCCAAAGCGGCCAGGTCTATCTACTAAATTATATTTGCTACTGAGATAATTCTTCGAAATAATTCGACTTTTTTTTAAGTCGAAATATCTGGAATCTACAGGGGAGGAAAGATGCGTTGACATAACGTGTCAAACGCTTCGAGTTATATGAATTATTTTGATATTATATAGGTTTGATATTATACCCTGGCCAAGTTCGCAGGGGTTGACGGTATTAAAGTGAAGGAGTTTCATTTTTATTATTGTAATGTGGTGTTCTTTAGTGAAACGTATCACCTAGTTCCAAGTCGGTTGGATTTGAGAAGGGTTTAATGAAAGATTCTAACGAAAGTATTATAGGATTTGTGACAGGTTTCTTTAACCTTTTACAGCCAGCTGACTTCAAAATGTTGTTTGGGCTTTCTTTCCCACGTTGCTCGGTTGATTTTGATTAGTAATTTATTAATGTCATAGTTGCTTTTTCGAATTTTTACAATGTTATAGTTTATTGCATTGCTAACTGGACTGCGACAAAGTGCGGAGTCTCAAATAAAAGTGCGATATTGCATCAAATCGTTCCGGTGTCTTCACCGCACTTATTCATCACGAGCTAATGAATAAGTGCGGTGAGGACACCGAAACGATCTGACGCAAAATCGCACTTTTATTTGAGATTCCGCACTTCATCGTCGCACTTATAACCGCGCAATGCGCAATACTTGGACATATTTTTTATAGCGACAGACCGGGATCCTGAAATAGTGATAACAAAGTTACAAGCTGCTCAAAGTGCACTCGAAGAATATCAACGGAAATGGAAAATGAAGATCAATCCTGCCAAAACCCAAGCAATCTACTTCTCTAACCGATGTAGCCCTAGGTATCTACCGCAAAGGTGTGTTATCGCAGAAGGACACGAAGTTGAATGGTCAACAGAGGTCAAATACCTAGGATTAAACCTAGACCAGAAGCTGAAATTTGCATTGCACGTGCAAAAATCCCTACAGAAGTGTGACAAGCTAGTCAAATCTCTGTACTCCCTAATATGTCGTCGATCTCGTTTGAACAAAACAAGTAAACTACTGCTCTACGAGGCCATCATTCGCCCAACAATAACGTATGGATTCCCAGCTTGGAGTAGCTGCGCGAGAACCCATCGCAAAAAACTACAAATCAAACAAAATCGACTACTTAAGATGATGTTAAATTTAGACCCTTATCATCCAACAAACGACCTGCACCAGGTAGCCGGAATCAACACCATCGATGAATTCATCTTCAAACTGCTGCCCAAGTTTCGGGACAGTTGCAACATGTCGGAAAATCCGTTATTACAGACAATTCCCCGCCCTCTGTGAAATTAGTATATAACTGAAACTTTCCTTATACTATCCCAAAATCTAGAAGCAATTGCAAAGGTTTTCCCTCGATTTCTCCTTTCTAGATAATTATGTGTTGGGTTGAATTTAAATCGCCTATGTGTAAAAGAAAAACGTTATTGATGAAAGGATCTCCAAATCTCAGTCCAAGAAAAAGTGTATATATGTTAAGTCTAAAACAAACAATAAAATGATTTTTTTTAACCGTTATGTGGCCGGCAAACTTTTTGCTTTTTTCTACACCGTGTATTTTAAATGGGTGCTGGGTACCGGGTACCCTGCCGGCCACATAAGGGTTAAATAAAGCAATTAAGCGCGGACGGGACGGTCGAGGAAATATCCGCCATTGCTCTGTTGCTACTAAGATGGTAATCTCAGACTCTACTTCGTATAATGGAACAAAAATCTATCATTGTGTATGCTCACTTGCAGTGCATATGCTGATTGATTTTCAGCCTCATCTGTGCGATAGAAATCGAGATTACGATCTTCAAAATCGCGAGGCAAATTGTTAGAAAGAGAGGAAAGATAGGAAAAATAACACGGCGTCCCGATTCACCTTAAAATCAATCGAAAAATTAATAGTGGGAAGGAGATTTGCAGCACTTAATTGTGCTGATAGATTCGAAGCTAACATGCGAATACCTAAACGCATTGTTGACGTCAATGCGTTCGACGTGACATTTTGGACAAAAACCTGACTGCTTTTTATCAGCTGAACTTGTGTATGACTAGGTGGTTGACATTTCTAGGCCACGCTTGAAAAATGACATGGTTTATCGAGGAAGGACCGATAGGACAATTGAACGAATTTGAATATTTTTCATAGTATTTGTAGGGGGAAGAATACGTAATAGTTAACAAGCAATCTTTATTATTTTAAAATTTGGCTGACCAACTTGGCGTATTTTGTTTATCTTAGATGGTATTATGACACCAACAGAAAAAAATATCAGAAGTTCAGTTACATGTTTCTGTGGGTTTTGGAACGATGACAATTTAAGGGCACAAGAGATGAACACAGAGAAGTAGAAAACGATTAGCGAAATCAAGAAAACAATTTGACACATGATCGACTATATTTGAACATACTTTACATAGGTTCGACTGATTCGATAAAAAACAAATACACTACAACTGACTTAACGAGGAGGAAAACATATTGAACCTTACCACAAAACCAAACAAGAAGGCAAATACAAACCGTGTGACCAGAACACTGCCGTCGGACGCATACCTAAATGTTACATGTTACATTAGAAAAAAATGGCTGTTCGGGTTCGTTTGGAAGTTGACCATCAATGTTAACTTCTTTTCCTGATCAGCCTAGATAGCTGTGTAGTGTCGGTAGCGGTTGTCTCAATTGGCTAAGAATAACACTACGGATCGCCTGATCCAGTGGTAAGAGTCCACTAAACAGGTGACCCCTAATTCATGGTGTTATGCGGCTTTATGCTTACCGTGCCAAAGAATGAATGGTTAGGGGGGTCTAATAAAAACCTAACCACAAACGGAGCCTGTGGAGGGTTGGGGCGTCCTCCACAGTACATATTACGCCCTTACTGCGCTAACCGGAGCAATGGTGCAGCGGACCTTGCGTTTCTCCGAGATAATCAGTTGCCCTTCTTAAGTCTCATATTTGAGGCTAAATAAGGGCGGGGTTATTCAAATGTTGTTAATTAGCTTACATTACTACCTATATGGGTTCCCTTAATGCTTTTTCGCCATTGGCGTTTTTCAATTGACACCGATTTGGTTCGTCGTTGATGTTTCCTTTTTGTGCTGTGATTGTGAAGAGTGTAATCCTGTCTAGTTTGGGTAGTGGCTACGACAAGGAAACGTCAGATCAATTTTCAGCGTAAAAAGCGTATGTAGCCCAAGTGGATCTACTTCAAAAAGTTCATTTTCGTAGGGTAACTTCTGTATAGGTTACCTTGTGAACCCAGCTTTGCTATTTTCATTATAGATGAAGTGTCGTGCCTCGAGCATGCTATATTTTAGAATAACGTTAACAGTATGTTTCAACCTTTCCTTATGGATGCCTCCAAGCAAGCTCTTGTTTTCAGCATCTCTTCGCTGATATTTGGCATCTGAAGTAGCTCAAACATTGGTTTGAGATGCTTCAGTTTGATGGAATACTTAGGTAGTACAGTTCATGGTTAACTTAACATAGAAGTGCACCTAACCCAACTCTGCATGAGCAGAATTTGTCATGAGTTGACTGATTGGCATGTGTCATATGAGAAATCTCCATTTGACCTTCTTTGCACTTTTGAGTGTTCCTTCGCAAACTTTGCGTATTCAGGCGTCCCTTCTCAACAAACTAGGGAACCTAATTGGTTGCGATCACATTTTATGGATAACTCACTTCCATTGCTACTCCACGAGAGTTTCATTGTGGTTTTGTTATTACAACGCCCTTCATTGTGGTATACCATAGCTACTGCTTTGAAAGAAGCTTGTCCTCTGCCGTCTGTGCTGACCGCAAGAGGTATTCGTGAATGGAACTCGGACCTGTTCAAGTTCTAATGTCTTCGGATAAACCAGTCTTTTGTATAGCTACGAATCTTTGCTTCTACCCCGAGGATTGTAGCTATAGAATCGATTAAGTGGGCACTAAAAAGCTCTGCTTACTTCAAATCTCCTGGAGCAAATGGGACTTTGTCCTATTTTTCTCCAGAGGGATTTGAGTTTTTCAAACATGTTTTGAACTCTTGTAGTTTTCTACTGGGAATTTTCATGGCGTGAAATTACTCTGTAGTTTTACCCCGAAAGGGTGCGTGCGTTGTAAAAAGAAGAAATAAGTTCCAGATTTATCTGGTTACCTCGTTCTTTCTGAAATGCTTGAAACGCATTGTCGATTATCACATCTGTGATGTTCGTCTGGCTAACATGCCTGTTCATGTGAACTCACATGTCTCCCAATTTGGGATGTCCACAGTGACTCTTTTACACAAAGTTGTATACGTTTTCAAGAAAGCACTCGCTCAAACGTAGTTTTTGCTTGGGTGATTTCTTGAATATTGAGGATGCTTTTGATGACGTGCCTTTCTATGTCATATTGAAAGTCGCATGACGTCGCAAGCTACCTCTAATGAGCTATAGGCTCTACGCTTATGCGTTTTACAGTGTCCTTTTCAGGGCACTGATTAACCCCGTTGTGGTATGGGCTATGAGCTCTCGTTGCGCTTATGCGTTCATTCCCTCTACTAGGGCACCCCTTCCTATTTCATCACCTTTCCCTTTCCCAATTCCCATCCCTTGTCCCATTCTCCCTCAGGTAAATGATGATAATATATTATAGGCTCATATGTATGGCGATGGCACAAATGTCCCAAATGGAGGATAACGTGCCTCTGGAGCCGGCCTTCTGATACCTGATTACCACAAAACCAAACAAGAAGACAAATACAAACCGTGTGACCAGAACACTGCCGTCGGACGCATACCTAAATGTTACATGTTACATTAGAAAAAAAAACCCGTGAAAAGCACATTTGAAGTTTCAATATAAACTTTGACTATTGTCGCATTTGGTTGACTTCAACGCAATTCGACTATCGAAACATGTATAAATTCATATGTTGACAAAATATTTCAAAAATACTTATCAAAATATGACTTTTGACGACATAAAAACCCCAAAAATGTCGAAATGTAACATGTGACACGGCAGAACACTACATAAGCAAATCCTGACTGACTGACCAATTGAAAACTTTCCAATCTTCTACCATAACTTTCTGAGTCAGTTTGCAACAGTGTGTTAATGGATATCATTTTCCGCGTACGTTTGGCAAACTGCTTCAGAAAGATTACGCACCCTTTCCTTTCTTCAGGTCTAGTGTAGAGGTTTCGACTCTATTCAGAGTGCAGCTAGAAACCTAGCAAAAAAAAAAAAAAAATATATATATATAGTTTGATATTATAAAAATATATGATGTAACAATTAAATTTCCTTCACACGTGTCGCTCGAAAACTCCGAGTGCTTGCAGGTCCTCTTCGAGCATGGTTCATGTCTCATGTCCGTAGAAGACCACCACTCTTATTAGCGTCTTGTACATTGGTACAAAGAGTGAAGCCAGACGAATCGGATTAGTCATTAATGTGTCGAAGACAAAGTACATGATGGCAAAGGGCTCCAGGGAGGAATCAGCGCGCCCGCCACCCCGAATTTATATCGACGGTGATGAAATCGAGGCGGTTGAAGAATTCGTGTACTTGGGCTCACTGGTGACCGCCGACAACGATACCAGCAGAGAAATTCAGAGGCGCATTGTGGCAGGAAATCGAGCTTACTTTGGACTCCGCAGAACTCTTCGATCGAATAAAGTTTGCCGTAACACGAAGTTAACCATCTACAAACGACCGGTCTACGTCTTCTATGGGCACGAAACATGGACCCTACGTGCAGAGGACCAACGCGCCCTTGGAGTTTTCGAACGGAAGGTGTTGCGTACCATCAACGGCGGAGTGCAGATGGAAGACGGGACTTGGAGAAGGCGAATGAACCACGAGCTGCATCAGCTGCTGAGAGAACCAACCATCGTCCATACCGCGAAAATCGGGAGGCTGCGGTGGACGGGCCACGTCATCAGGATTTCGGATAGCAACCCGACTAAAATGGTTCTCGATAGTCATCCGACCGGTACAAGAAGACGTGGAGCGCAGCGAGCTAGGCGGGTTGACAAAGTGGAGGACGATCTGCCTGCGGACCCTACGCAGAGTGCGGAACTGGAGACAAACAGCCATGGACCGAGTGGAATGGAGGCGGCTACTATGTACAGCAGAGGCCACCCCGGCCTTAGCCTGATCGGTAAGGTAAGGTAAGCACATGGTAGTAGGCACAACTCCTACTGATGATGCGCCTTAGAATTTCACGACTCACACCTGTTGTCAGTAAGGTTTCGAGAGAGACGAATTGCTCAACCACCTCGAAGGTATCCCACGATAGTATGTCACGATATACGACATTACTACCTAGACGTTTCTGGTTGTGTTTGGTTCCGCCTACCAGCATGCACTTTGTTTTTGACGTACTCACAACCAGTCCGACCTTTCCTGCTTCGCGTTTGAGGCGGGTGTTCAGCTCTGCCACCGTGCCAAATCTTCTGGCGAAAATATCCATGTTGTCCGCAAAGCACACAAATTGACCGGACTTTGTGAAAATCGTTCCCCGGCTGTTGAGCCCGGCATGAAAGTCCATCACCTTGTCGCAGTCCCCGGCGAGATTCGAATGAACTGGATAGTTCACCCGAAAACCTTACGCAGTTTTGCACACCGTTCATCGTTGCTTTAATCAGTCTAGTCAGCTTCCCAGGAAAGCCGTCATGACCATCGATTCAATAGGCCGAGAACGCCGAACGTCATTCACAACATAATCGTGATTGTTGTAGTCACCGAGGTAACGACGCAACCGACAAACAATTTGTTTTTTCATCTTGACTACGTAGTACGGCCATTTGATGAGCCTATTGCGATTGTGTGGCAGTGAAAACGAATACATGCTCAGGTCGGTTTGAAAGTGAGTCTTAACGGTGACCAATGCCAAGCCTGGTCGTATATCGAGATGAGGAATCCCGTCTCGAATGAAGTGACTGGCCGTGTAAATCAAATGGAGAGTCACCTCATTCGAGTCGAGATTTCTCACCTCGATCTACGACTCCGACTTTTCTCACATCACTCCATTCGCAGAATGAGCACAATTATCATACGAATTGGTACGAAGGTTCTTAGAATTTAATGATTTTTTTTTTCACAACCAGGGTTCATATATATATATGAACAAATTATATGAACTAAATTGAAAAAAAAAAAATCAGGGTCGCCTAATTTTCCGGAAAACTCCAGTGGAAAACAATCACTTTCCTCAGACAACACCTACTTTGAAAAATCATAACTTAAGAACGAAGCATCTTAGACACATTTTTTTTTGTGAAATCGTAAGCAAATTAAAAAAAATATCAAAATGAAAATTGTTTTTCCATAAAATTTTCCACTGTTCGCTTTAACTTAGTGCTCTCTAAGCACTTCCACAGTTATTAATTGAAGGGCTTCCTTTGCCTGCCATTGGATGAATTTGTATATTGTGAGGCAAGCACAATGATTCACTTTCCCCAGGGAGTCGAGAAAATTTTCTCGATTGGAACGGGAATCGAACCCGCCGCCTCCGGATTGACGATTAATAACCTTAACCACTAGGCTAACTGGAGATCCCTTTAACTAAGATTGTCATCTTTAAATATTTCAAATGAGTATTGTTTTCTTTTTGTAATTCTTCGGAATTTTTAGAAAGGGTTACGCCGAGAAATACTTCTGATATTCTGTCATTTGCCTAAACCCTGGGCTTGGATTATATCTTCCAGGAAGCTTTGATTTCAGGCATGTGGTCGATGTGCTTTGCAGTAATGATTGGAATAGCTGAATGTATAATCAATGGAAAACAATTCTGTAAAAATCAGATCTTTAACCCTCTAATACCCAATCCCGCCTTTAGACGGGGTATAGTTTGAGCATTTTTGTAATTTTTTTTTCGTGGAAAATCATTTTTTTTATATTTTTGGCTGATATTTGGGACTGTTCTGTATATCTCAAAATGGTTTTTGGTGTATTTTAAAGCGTATTTACATTTTTTTTTAAATCATTGAAAAATTGATGTTTTAGTCACCTTTTAGAAGTCATTGTTTATTTTGTATTGAATCGCTACAATTAACATATTTTAAATTTTTCCCAAATCATTATATCCTTGTTTAACAGTTTAAGGGAATCGAATACACTCTAAAATTATTTTCCTTAAAATTACACTGAAAATTAAATTTACCGTGAAAAAAAATTAAAATAATAATATATCAACAATAATCACAAAATCTCAAAATGTTTTCACCTCAAAAAATCCGTTCCCCAAATTGGCTTCCAAGAAAAATATAAAAGTGTGGGGATGTTCAAAAATAAAAATTAGAAAATTCAAAAACTGAAATTCACGAAATCAAGAATTAAACAGAATCATCTTCCAAAACATGTTCAAATCGATTTTAGATGACGAAAAATGATATTTAGATCAAAATCAAAAATTTGGGTATTAGAGGGTTAAGTCATCTGATATAGTTATATTGATCATGATGCTGCATAGTATATCGAACATTTGTCGAAGTCATTTATGTGCCGGGAAATTATAATTCCAAGTTGGTGAGAATATTACAAACTGAGGGAGGGTAATAGCAGCGGCGTCATGGTCGCGATTTTTTCCGCAGTCAAGTTCGCAGATTGTGAACAATCCTCGGTACCCACTTTACGTAATTTATGTTTAGTCCCTTACTATCAGAGCTGTCAGATCGATGTAACACTCTAAATATAATTTACACAAAAGGCAATTTACACGGAAAAAAATACACGGTAATGAATATTTATTGGGTACCGGACTGGACACAGAAAATTTAATGGTTTTCTTTGGTACATCGAGGTCTTGAAATTAGTCTATGGTGAAAGTTTCCGTTTGTTATAATTGACAAAAAAAACAATCGGGCGCGTTTTCTTTCTATGACTTGCTTGGCATTCTGTGGATTTTTGGTTTTGGAAAGTATGCGATTCACTATTGAGCCTTAAAATTATTTTGCATCTGAATAGCATTGATATTGTCAAGTCTGTACCAACACCCTAATCCCACACCAAAATACCCTTTTCCTATCCCATGGCGTTTATGTGGTCAGCAAAGACTATTCAGCCATTACCCCTCCTTATCATCGGCTTTGGACTGACTTGCGCTCTCATTGCCCCACCAAATGCTGCAAAATGAAATTCAGAATCAGAAATTTTCTAAGGCATTTCAGCAAAAACTTCTCCAAGATTTTTCTCAACATTGATTCTACAAAAAGTGCTGGATGATTATTTTTGTCGAAGTATTTCTTTTCGAATTCCTCAGGCAATACAGCCAATAGTTTTCTCATGAGCCTCGCAAAAAGAAATCTAGGATTTCTATTAAAAAAAGAAAGATATTGACTAATCCTTATTCATGTAGGTACATCGTCATGAATTTTTCAGGGAATCCGATTAATTTGTTCCCAATAGGCTTTAATCGGAACCCACTAAAGAGTATACGTAGTTTCCTTCATCCACTTATGTTCAAAGTCATAGATACATATATTTTTAACAATGTTTGGCATAGTGCGTAAATGATTTTCTTGAAAACGTTCATTATTGTACTCCAGGGTCCAGCTCACGCTTTGAGCTACGAATCATCCTTTTTGTGCCAAATGACACTATTTAGCAGAGTGTCTGAAAGCTCATGTATACTTCAATGAGATAGTGTGCCATGCGCATGTTTGAAAATGCGTTTCAAGAAATTTGCGAGGTTTGAGATCGTAGCACACTCTTGAAAAATCTAATGTATGTACCTCAATGAGACGTCTCGTGAGACTCGTCTCATTGAGATTTTTGGCAGTTGAAATTAACGAATCAAAGAGAATGTTTTAGAGGCCCGTATCAGATCTTTTGAACCTGGTCTTGCCCGGAAGAAGAAAATAGACTTGGAAGTGGATGATTTTCATGGGATTCAATCAGCTGAGATCGATAATCCAGCAAAAATGGCTTGACTGTCCAGCGATAAATTGCATTTCGGTTTTTGTTGTTCGTATCTATTGTGAAGATAATTGACATACCCAACAAACAGTTTTTTCAAACACATCGTGTGGGCCGTACTTATTCCAACACCTTACCATGGAAAATGACCACCAATCAACAGGATTTAGGCATTTAAACTTGTTGGGATCAATATTTACGACCCAGAATGGCATGCTGGGCGTGCACTACGCCAATCCTAACATCCTAAGTGGGTTAAAGTTAGGGTTCCTTCTCTGTCCATTTATTACGTTATAAAGTTTTCATGATTTCTAGCTGACACCCCCTTTCTCATGAGAAACTCTCAAATGATGACTTGTGTTTCTCGCATTTTTTACTACACGAAAGATTTTTCAACCACCTTCTCATCGATTCATCTCTACGTAAATGATGGACGTTAATCTATGCAAATTTTACAGGTGTATTCGGGTTTGCATTACAGAGCATAATCAAAAATGATGTCGGTCGTTGTGAAACATTGCTACTGCATCAAAAGACTGGGTTTTACATGGGTTTTTATTCACGGATATCAGAAACTAAAAGAAAAAAAGTGTGGCTCGCTAGGTGGCTCATTTCTCTGGAAATCGCAACCTGCGTTTGCACTTCTTTATAAATTAAATTTGAAATTAATAGTGATGTCCACGGTGCTTCGCTGTTTGCTGTTGGTGATGCCAATTTTGTTTCCATTAACTTAAGTTTTCATACACATTGGCCAAATGCAGTGAGCTTGTTGTAGGAAGAAACTCTTGAGGCTGCAAGAATCAAATAATTTAGAAGCAAGTTTATGATTACCTACCCGACTCTACAACTTTTTAGCATAATGACAGGACAGGTGCTCAGAGACTTGTCTCATTGAGACGACTCATTGAGACTCGCAATGCTAATGTGATGTGCACCAGCATCGCGAGTCTCAAGCTCACGGAATTTTCATGTGCTCAAAGCCAACTTTTCTCATTCTCGTAATGAGATTTGTGCGTACAGATACTCTGCTATTTAGTCACTTTTTTGCAGTTTTTATTGGTAGTCAATAGTCATTATTTGGTCATAATTTTCGGGAACTTGGTCACTAAAACAACTATTTAAACTACATATGTATCAATTTTTGCTAGTTTTTGCAGCCCTGTTGAAAATAGAGAGTTGTTCAAAATAAGAACATAAAATATTCGTAATCAAGTATCTTCAATATGTACAGGGAATACTCAAAATAACTGGGATAGGTAAGATTTTAACTTTTCAAAAAACGTTCAACTCGCTGTAACTTTTCGAAAAGGGCATCAAATATTCTCAAATTTTGACAGTAAGTTTATCAACTAGTTGTGTATCAGTGATTCAATTTTGGACAAGATCGGGCCATTCTACACGAAGTTATGAAGATTCTAGAAAAAGGTATAACTATCCGATAGACAACTTTGAGCTGTTATATCTCCAGATTCAATGAACCGAATGCAATGAAATTTTGATCATTTATGACTAATATAATAAACTTTGAAAACAGTTGACTTAATTTGAAATTATTAATAAGAAAAAAAAGTTATAGCGTTATTACATTTTCAATTAAATGCCGGCTATTTGGTTGCTTTTCTTTGAAACATAAATATATTCAAGTCAATTAGAGGGAATTTAAATAAACTATAATTACTATCTCGAATTTTGAAACGATGATGAAGTTTTGGATAAATTGGTGTTATATTAGAAAAATGATCTAATCGTTATAATTTTCTTTCGTGCAAATAATTTTAAGTTAAGTCAAAAGTTTTTTATAGTTCATTATATAAGACATAAATGATCAAAATTTGATTGCATTCGGTTCATTGAATCCGGAGATATAACAGCTCAAAGTTGGCTATTGAATAATTATACCTTCTCTATAAGCTCTATAACTTCGTGTAGAACAGCCCGATTTTTTCCAAATTTTGGCCACTAATACACAACTAGTTGATGAACTTACAGTAAAAATTTGAGAATATTTGATGCCCTTTTCGAAAAGTTATAGCTAGTTGAACATTTTTTGAAAAGTGGAAATTTTACCTGTCCCAGTTATTTTGAGTATCCCCTGTACATAGTTTCTAATAGTTACCTTCTATAGCAAATAACATTCTTAGAAAATAGCAAAAAAATTCCCTATTTGAATGTTACTCCTGATTAAACTATGCAAAATTGAGACCTGCGTGAAATTAGGGCACCTGACAGTAAAGCTGATTTTGATCGTACCCTTAGAAATTCTTTGAGATCAAGGTGAAATTTCCAGTGTACGTCGTTGTAACTAAATTTTCAATTTAATTTATTTTTCCAGAATTCAACGGTACTACATCTAATATTTACATTTATAAATTTGTAATTAACCCACCATCAGTCGCTTGCGTGTACTGAGTACACGCGTCTCAGAAAAATGCAAAAAAATAATCGAAATTCGCACCAAATTGAACCGGGTGTTGATCCTATTCCAAGATCCACTCTTCTTCTTGTTAGTAAGGAAGAAAAAAAATGAAAAAAGCACGGAAAGTACTCGAAAAATACGTAATTCTAACCTCACATTTTAAATGTGTACTCAGTACACCGGCGCGACCGCTGGTGTAACTTTTTTTTGAACCAGACCGTTACACAAGCGGTCGCATCGTGTACTCAGTACACGGCAAACGTTTTCAATCATGGTTTATATGCTATACTAGATACAATGTTGGTGTCTTCGGCAAAAATGTCCAACTGGATAATGCGCGTCTGATAGTGGACATGTGGAACCGGTCAACACGATCTGGTCCTGTCCCGGGTGTCGGAATGGCCCTCGCGGGAACCTGTTTCGTTGACATTTCAGTTATGGCACCAAAACTAGGCATGCGACGGCTCTATCTCCATGATTTTTCAAGTACATCACCTTAGTAGCCATGAAAATGACCAGTGACCTCCCTGGCTAACCCGTGGCCACCGGAATGTGCCCTGGAGGAACCTGTTACGAGAACATTTTGACCATGACACCAAAACTAGGCTTGCGACGGCTCTATCTTCATGATTTTCCAAATCAATTATTTTAGTAACCATGAAAATGACCAGTGACCTCCCTGGCCAACACGTGGCCACCGGAATGTGCCCTGGAGGAACCTGTTTCGAGGACATTGTTACCATGACACCAAAACTAGGCTTGCGACGGCTCTATCTTCATGATTTTCCATATCCATTGTTTTAGTAACCATGAAAATGACCAGTGACCTCCCTGGCCAACCCGTGGCCAACGGAATGTGCCCTGACCTGTTTCGAGGACATTTTGACCATGATACCAAAACTAGGCATGCGACGGCTCTATCTTCATGATTTTTCATATCCATCATCTTAGTAACCATGAAAATGATCAGTGACCTCCCTGGCCAAACCGTGGCCACCGGAAAGTGCCCTGGAGGAACCAGTTTCGTGGACATTTTGGCTTTGACGCCAAAACTAGGCTTGCGACGGCTCTATCTTCCTGATTTTCCATATCCATCATCTTAGTAACCATGAAAAGAACAAGTGACCTCCCTGGCCATCCCGTGGTCACTGGACTTTGCCTTGAAGGAACCTGTTTTGAGAACAATTTCGACCAAGGCGCCAAAACTAGGCATGCGACGGCTCTATCTTCATGATTTTTCATATCCATCATCTTAGTAACCATGAAAATGACCAGTGACCTCCCTGGCTAACCCGTGGCCACCAGAATGTGCCCTGGAAGAACCTGTTTCGAGGATATTTTGACCATGACACCAAAACAAGGCATGCGACGGCTCTATCTTCATGATTTTCCATATCAATTATTTTAGTATGCATGAAAATGACCAGTGACCTCCCTGACCAACCCGTGGCCACCGGAATGTGCCCTGGAGGAACCTGTTTCGAGGACATTATGACCATGACACTGAAACTGGGCATACGACGGCTCTATCTTCATGATTTTTCATATCCATTATTTTAGTAACCATGAAAATGACCAGTGACCTCCCTGGCCAACCCGTGGCCAACGGAATGTGCCCTGGAGGAACCTGTTTCGAGGACATTTTGACCATGACACCAAAGCTAGGCTTGCGACGGCTCCATCTTTCAGATTTTCCATATCCATCATCTTAGTAACCATGAAAAGGATCAGTGACCTCCCTGGCCATGCTGTGGCTACTGGACTTTGCCTTGATGCAACCTGTTTTGAGAACAATTTTGATCGAGCCGCCAAAACTAGGCATGCAACTGCTCTATCTTTTTGATGTTATATATCCATCATCTAGGGTAAATCGCCAATTGTTACACACCTTAAAAACTCGTCAATTGTTGCACATCTCATAAGTAATTTTTTTCCAGGGATTTCACCGGAAATTCTTCCGAAAACTCATGCTAGGATTTCGGCAAAAACCACCAGGATTTTTTTCAGAGATTCAATCAAAGCTTTCTGGTTCCAGGAAACCCTGCTAAATTACTCCAGGGATGCCTCATTTTCTTTTAAAGCACTTCTTTTAATGATTCCTTCAGGAATTTCGCCTTTCCCATAGATTCTCGCAATCTCGCTGTGATTCCTCTAGAAGTTTGCTTTGAATCACTCCAGAAATTCCCGCTGGTTTTCTACATAAATTCTTCATGTGATTATTCCATGAATTCCTTTAGGAATTATACCAAGAATACCTTTGCATATTTCGGTGGAAATTCATCCGGGGGTTATACCACGAAATTTCGCCAGAAATTTATCAAGAAATTTCTGACTGATGCTTTATCCTCATTCACGCTAGATGAATAAGTTTCTCTGGCCTATGAACAGTCACAAGAAGTTCACGTTCATTTTACGTCAATTGATGGCTTGATGACATCTGTCAGACGTTGCAGTTACTCAACTTCATTCGTTAAGTGAAACATAAACATGTTGCAGTTACCAGCTAAACAAAATTGCTGACACCGAAAACTATCATATAACTGCGCAATTGTTCGTATAACGCTAAACTGGCTAGCAGACTCGGTTCCAGGAGGAGCGTAATATCATAAAGTCTATTCCGTGATTCACGCTTATTATTCAAATAGCAAAACATTGGAACCATAAAAAAGTTACGTTATATCGAGGTAAAAGTTACGTTATATTGAGTTACGTAATATCAAGGCTACGTTATACCGAGGTATGACTGTATAAAAATCAGTTGGTAACCAAAACCACAAAACAAAAAATTTCGGCTCCGTGAAGCAAAAAAAAAAATTTTTTATTTCTTTCTATTCGAAAATTACAAAACAAGATTGAACATATTTTTATACAATACAATAAAAGCTTTTGGGTGGGAAATAGGTATCAAATTACCGGATTCACCATGCTATAAGCGAAAATTATATGCATGACCACCCTCATACAGAGTAGGAACCGCGAGCGCTGGTCTTTTTCACGGTTACTTAGGGTGAATCGTCAATTATTGCACACCTTGAAAACTTGCTAATTGTTGCAGACTCCATGCTTTGCTTATGAGATGTGCAACAATTGGCGAGTTTTTAAGGTGTGTAACAATTGGCGATTTACCCTAGATGATGGATATATAACATCAAAAAGATAGAGCAGTTGCATGCCTAGTTTTGGCGCCTTGGTCAAAATTGTTCTCAAAACAGGTTCCTTCAAGGCAAAGTCCAGTGACCACGGGATGGCCAGGGAGGCTACTGGTCCTTTTCATGGTTACTAAGATGATGATATATATGGAAAATCAGGAAGATAGAGCCGTCGCATGCCTAGTTTTGGCGTCAAAGCCAAAATGTCCTCGAAACAGGTTCCTCCAGGGCACATTCCGGTTGCCACGGCTTGGCCAGGGAGGTCACTGATCACTTTCATGATAACTAAGATGATCATGAAAAATCATGAAGATAGAGCCGTTGCATGCCTAGTTTTGGTGTCATGGTCAAAATGTCCTCGAAACAGGTTCCTCCAGGGCACATTCCGTTAGCCACGGGTTGGCCAGGGAGGTCACTGGTCATTTTCATGGATACTAAAATAATGGATATGGAAAATCATGAAGATAGAGCCGTCATATGCCTTGTTTTGGTGTCATGGTCATAATGTCCTCAAAACCGGTTCCTCCAGGGCACATTCCGTTGGCCACGGGTTGGTCAAGGAGGTCACTGGTCATTTTCATGATTACTAAAATAATGGATATGGAAAATCATGAAGATAGAGCCGTCGCATGCCTTGTTTTTTGTGTCATGGTCAAAATGTCCTCGAAACAGGTTCCTCCAGGGCACATTCCGGTGGCCACGGGTTAGCCAGGGAGGTCACTGCTCATTTTCATGGTTACTTAAATAATTGATTTGGAAAATCATGAATATAGAGCCGTCGCAAGCCTAGTTTTGGTGTCATGGTCACAATGTCCTCGAAACAGGTTCCTCCAGGGCACATTCCGGTGGCCACGGATTGGCCAGGGAGGTCACTGGTCATTTTCATGGTTACTACAATAATTGATTTGGAAAATCATGAATATAGAGCCGTCGCAAGCCTAGTTTTGGTGTCATGGTCAAAATGTTCTCGTAACAGGTTCCTCCAGGGCACATTCCGGTGGCCACGGGTTAGCCAGGGAGGTCACTGGTCATTTTCATGGTTACTAAGATGATGTACTTGAAAAATCATGGAGATAGAGCCGTCGCATGCCTAGTTTTGGTGCCATAACTGAAATGTCCACGAAACAGGTTTCCGTGAGGGCCATTCCGACACCCGGGACAGGACCAGATCGTGTTGACCGGTTCCACATGTCCACTATCAGACGCGCATTATCCAGTTGGACATTTTTGCCGAAGACACCAACATTGTATCTAGTAAAGCATATAAACCATAATTGAAAGCGTTTGTCGTGTACTGAGTACACGACGCGACCGCTCGTGTAACTTTTTTTGATGCGACTGATGGAGGGTTAAGGGTTCGTTCAAATATTACGTAACGCTAAGGGGGGAGGGAGGGGGTCCAGCGCTGCGTTACGCTTCATACAAAATTTCAAAATTTTCCATACAAAAGTTGTTACGTGGGGGAGGGAGGGGGTCTAAAATTGGCAAATTTTGCGTTACGTAATATATGAATGAACCCTAAATGCACCACCCTATTGTACCTCTTTCTAAAAAGTGAGATGAAAACGAGAGCGAGAGCATGATGTATTTGCATACGCATCCGAGCATGAATTTAGTGCAGCTTGCATGCTGTGGTTGCACCTTCCCCACGCAGATCGTTCTGCATCAGTTCTAATTCGACTCTCCGCGAAGCCACGCGACTTGCCGATACCGATACCGCTAGAATCCGTCGATACAACAAAAATCGTTTACTCTTGTTTTATTTTTTGTTTTCCAATTTGCTAATTATAGAAACAATGGATCAAATTAAGTCACTGTACGCCAATGTGAAGGACAATCTATTACTCGATCACAGCCAGGGCAACAAGGAGAACAAGAACAACCAAAATGTGGCCAACGGGAAACAGCAGAGCCAGGAACGGAAGCGATCACCTGGACGAGGCCAGCAGCAGAACAAAGCTAAGCAAAAGCACGAAACGGACAAGAAGCAACCGTTCAGACCCAAGCATAAAGATCTGGGGGCGGCGTTGAAAGCCGTGAGCGTGAGTGACCTCCGCGCGCACCTGTGGGCTGTGAATGAAAATTTCAAAAACAATCACCTGATGGCACTGAAAGCGATAACGTCGTTTCTGAACGAACACCTTCGGGTGGATGTCGCTGATCCCACTTTTGCCAACAAAAGTCTTTCCTATCCGTACGACGTGCTTCCCGAGGATCTAAAAGAACTGATTGATGACACGATCACCAGCGCAGGCGATCAGAACGTGCAATACTTCTACGATCTATCACTGTCCAACCTCACAGGGGACATGAACAAAAACCTACCGCACTGGGGCCATGCGATTCTCCTGCAGGCAATGGCCATCAGCGATCCTCAAATCTGCGTCAGCAATCTGGCCCGGAATGCCATCTTGAGGAACTCGTTCCAGAACCGAAGCAACATCGGGCTAAGTTTGCTGTGGGCTCTCGGCCAGGGCGGGTTCCACGATCCGAGCGTGGGCCTCAAAGTGTGGCAGGACATCATGGTGCCGGTGATTGAGCTTAAAACCTACAGCAAATACGTATACGAGTATGTTCATAAAATACTACATCAGAACCCGACTGCCAAGTAAGTATGCCTAATGTTCTAATTCTTTCAGTTCTATTTTGTGTTGCAAACCATGATGCCGATCAAAAATGTGTCAAGGGAAAATTCCTCTAACTTTTTAAATACCGAGAAAACAAACGATTTTTCCCTTTTTTTCTGTGGTCAACCTCTAAATGCATCGCGCCCAACCGAAAACGCCAAATTTATGTCAATTCCCATATAGCTATCCACGAGCACTATACAACTAGGTGTGTCTATTTTGCTATGGTTCCGATTTCCTACTGTCACATATGTCGATTATGGTTCTAATGATTTGAACGTCGCATCAATCTCGTCTAATTGCGTTCCTCCCAGAGAAGTGGTGAAAACAAACGAAAGAGAACGTATAAGCCACAACTTTCTTCGAGTTGCTGGTTTGTCTACATATAGAAAAAGAGTATGTTATAATAGCAGAATAGCAGAATAGCAGAATATAGAAAAAGAGTATGTTAATTTTGGTTTCTTGTTTACGGTTTGGTTGGAATAGCACGCGCCCAGCTTAAGCTAGTAACCATTGCGGTTGCAATATTGCAACCACGACAGTGTTTCTCAAATGATTGCGAAGAATATGCCGATGTATTCTAGGTAAACGAATTGAGTTGCGTTTGGAGTAAAGTGACCAGATGATCAGAGCTTCAACGCGGGACATTAATTTTGAAAGATGCATAGTAAGGTGAAATCATGATCTTTTTTTTTGTTAACGAATGCGTGCGATTTTTTTTATTCGTAGAATACGAAGCACTCATTTCTTCTATCAAGCATATCTTTCTGCGTTGTGAGCTTCGCAGAAGTGGGACAAACATTTTTCTACACTCTTCAAAAGAAACCTGATATGTAATTAAATCTAGCTGTCAAAAATGGTTTTAATATTTCAACTCTAAATTGCTTTCAAAATTAAACTTAAGGTGGTTCAAGCTTCGTACACACTTAATTCAGATTGCCGGGATATCAGCATTTTTCCATTCTTTTGCCGAGATTTGCACAGCCGAGTAACCAGCAAACAACAACTTTGCTGAGATCTCAGCAATTTTGACAGTTCATTGCTGAGTTTCGGCAATCGTTTTGCTGAGAGTCAGCTAACAAATGTCACTTTTTGCTGGGATATCAGCTGATAATTTTACTGAGCAGACGGCTGTGCGCGTTTTTGCCGAGCCCGCAAATCTGTTTTGAGTGTGACACACAACTGAAACAAAAATCGTTTATTACAGCATTTTTTCCTGAGAAGCATGACGTGAACTGTACAATTTTTTGAGGTTATTATTACCTTCTAAGTGCTTGAAAACGTTAACCAATGCTTGTCCAATTTTGTAATTTGCGAACTATTCTTAAGTAGCTCGGATGCTTCTCTGTCAACATTGATTAATTTATTGGATGAATTTAATGAAGTCAATAAAGGTTTTGATATTCATACATTTGAAAAAAAAAAAAAATTCCGATAAAAGTTTACTGGGATTGGAAAGATTTTAACTTCGGGCAACGATTTCCCTCCAGATCTTACATCTGACTGTGCGCAGTGCGCACTTACATAGTATTAAAAGTAGTTTTCTACCCTGAAGTTTGAACTTGAGACAGTTTCGTCTACTACTTTTGTAATTATACTCTTGTCACTCTCTATTTTCTTCACCGAACTGTAGGTACAATGATGCTGCCTGACTGTGCATAAAATCAACCAAATATTCATTTTTTTTCTTCAAAAATGCTGGGACTGCCATCGCTTGATAAAAAAAGCTTTCAACAGTTCAAACTTTACTGTAACCCAATGTTCTTCATGTACTTTCTCGCAAAAATCTTTCAGTTTTTGAACTCTGATGTTGAAAGTTCCGTTAATATGTTTGATATGATTTGTGCTTTGTACAAAACCGGTTTGACTATTTTGGCTTTGAAGTTATTACAATATTCGGGGTAATGGCTTCCAGTCTCTTTTAATTCAAAACGGATTCTTATGCTTTCATCCGACGTTTCGGACACATTTATTGTGCCTTCTTCTTGGGATCTGATGGACAACAAACAAATTATGTGTTATGTATTATGCTGTGTCTGTGTAGTGTTGATGTGTACTTACTAACAATGTTCCGTTTTATCGTTAAGGGCCTGCAGCATAGGCACCTTTGTCAACGGTTTATGCTCCGACAACCACAGAACAAGAAAACTGGCATTAACAGGGGCACTCGCTTCGCAGGAGGTATTTTTACCGATTCCCCCACTTTGTTCTGGCCGTAGGCTGGATGGGCTGATTTTTCAGAAATTTAGGGGCAAATATTGTTTTTCTGGGTTAAAAAGTTCATTCCAACTAACTAACACAGTGTTTCAGGGGAAATAGGACAATATGATTACCTCCAATCAATGACACAAAGTTTGTCTGACAATATGCACTGATCAATTCTACATGAGGAAAAACTTGTATCGTTAGCTTAAATTAGTTGAAATTGTTTCTCAAACGAGAAAAACAGTGTTTTAGTGGGAAAAGGGGAAAAACAGGCACTTCTAGTCAATGACTCAAAACAAGTTGTGCCTCAATGCATCGATTAATTTCACATTAGGAAAAAAATTCTTGGTTAACCGCAATTAGTTGGAACTAATTAGGCGAAAATGGGGCGGAACAGGCAATTTCAGACTAACGCATAGCGCGAGGTGTATCTCATGGTATGCAAAGGTCGATTCAGCTAATTCTAAATGTTGATTAGCTGCAATCAATTGGAACTATTTTTAAATCCAGAAGATCCGTAGTTTAGGGGAAAATGTAGCAAAATGAGCACCATCCCCCAAAAACACAGAACAAGGTGCATCTTAATGTATGCGCCGATTAATTCTACATCAAGTAAAAAGTGATTGATTAGCCGCAATCAGTTGATACAATTGTTGAATTCAGAAAAATAGTATTTTTAGGGGAAAATAAGGCAAAATGGGTACTTCCAGTCAATGGCACAGACCAAGGTGTGCCCCAAAATATGCGCCGGTTGATTCTACATAAGGTAAAAATTGGTTGGTTAGCCGCAATCAGTTAAGACTATTTTTTAATCCAGAAAAACAGTATTTTAGGGGAAAATGGGCACTTTCAGTCAATGACACGGATCGAGGTGAGCCTCATTAAATGTACGTGTTAATTCTACATCAAGAAAAAATGGTAGGTATGCAGCAATCAGTTGATACTAATTTTTATTTCAGAAAAAAACTGTATTTATAGGGGAAAATGGGGCAAAATGGGCACTTCCAGTCAATGATATATATCGAGGTGCACCCCAAAGTATACGCCGGTTAATTCTACATCAGGTAAAAATTGGTTGGTAGGCCGCAATCAGTTGAAACCATTTTTTCATTCAGAAAAACAGTATTTTTAGGGGAAAATGAGGCAAAATGGGTATTTCCAGTCAAAGACACTGGTCGAGGTATGCCCCATAGAATGCACCTGTCAATTCTACATCAGAAAAAAATTGGTTGGTTAGCCGCAATCAGTTGAAACCATTATTTAATTAAGAAAAACAGTGTTTTTTAGGGGAAAATGGGGCAAAATGGACATTTGCACTCAATTCCGGTGAATAAAACTATCACCAATCGATTCCTTGACATTTTTCCATTCGGAAAAGTCGGACTTCAAAGATCGCAATCAGCCGCAATAATTAGGTGCCTTTTTGGGTCGGTTTTTCCCCACTGTGCAACGGAGGCCTTATTTGACGCAAATTTGGGTTTAGTCAAGATAACCCAAATTTGACTTCTTCCACGGAGCCGCACGGATGTGTCGGTGCTTCTCTCTTCGTTTTTGACAACATTCGTGTGGGAAGAGGGAGAAAACAACCCAATGTTGAGTAAAAAGTAAAAGCTGTTTAGCCAAATTTGAGTTTTTAAAACTTATTCGCTGGGTTTTTTTTTAATATTTTTCAGTGTATGAAACGAGCGGTGAATGCAGCATGAGTGGTGAATGGCGATCTCACTGTATATGAATTCCTGGTGATATCTTCTGCTCTTGAAATATTTCCTGCTACAATCTTAAAAGGATTCCCTGCAGAAATATCCTTTCTGCAATGATTCCAGAAAATAACTGCCGAAGAATATTTCAAGAAGGGGTTTCGTCGGAATAATTATTTGTGTTCCTGAATAAATTATCATACAATTTTTAGAAGGGATCTCCTGGGGCCTGTAGCATAATGAAAATTTTACTAATAATATTAGTCTTGTAGCTTGTAGTTTGTGATTTCCTGTTGCATAAAAATCCTACAAGTACAAGTTACAAGTCTAATATTACAAGTCGGTTGGACTAATATTATTAGTAGAATTTAACAGTGTCTGTTGCATAAACAAACTACAAGTATAAAATATTAGTTATGACTTGTACTTTTGATTACAAGTCTCAAAGGTCTTGTAAAAAATTTTACAAGGTTATTTAAATTATTGCAGAAGTCATATTTCGTTTGAAATATATTGATTTACCATTTTGAAACTCATTGAGAGATAATTGCGTTGATGTGCACGTCATTTTGTATACAAAATATCATTTCTGCTAAGTTTCTCAAGTTCTCCAAAGTATCTACAATACCCATCTTCGATTTATGTATTATCACAGACAATATTATCATCAGGTATCAGAAAAGTCGGCTCAGGCGGCACGTTCCCCTACCAATGGGGGATTTGTGCCTCGCCAAATCATAGCCTATTTGCATCATTTACCTGAATATTTGAATAAACTGTTCAGGCAGATGCACAAAGTGTATAGACAATTCAGGCCAAATATTTGAATCCCAGACCCAGATGGGCCACTTATCTGTTTCTCGCGAAACAACACACACTTCAATCGCTATGAGGCCCGTCTAGATCCACCCACGCACACCCTCGCCACTAATAGCATTCTGTTAGTGATTCTGATGTGTATGGATGTAGGGAGATCCAGACTAGTCACACAGCGACCAAAAAAGAGCCTTCTCGCAAGATAAAGATAAACCGTTTTCAAATGTTTTCCTGAAAATCAAAAATATGTTTTTACTTAGTATTCCACAATGGGATCCATATAGGTTCTTCATAGAGTGAGAATTGTGAATCATAAATAAACAATGGTTTATATTCGACATGCGTATTTATTCAATTCATCGTGTGAAAATCATTACACAGTTATTTTAATTAGTTGACGTCTGTAGAGGATAGACTTTGACAAATACTTTGGTTAATCCATAATGTATCTTGTTTCCCTGATTGCCAATTGTTTCAACAGATTTTTCATCCATCGCTACTATCACAGATTGCCTACCATTTTCCGGAGGAAGAATGCGTGCAACTTTCCAATATTTTGTATTCAAATTAGGATTTAATCTTGTCATCATATTGAGAATAGTTGCATGGGCATTCTTTCTCAATCTTGGAACTAAGGGTAAGGCAATGATGGCACGACGCAGCGTAGGTAATGTAGTTAATGGTAAAATTTCAAAATATGGTAGCACTTTTGTCACTTTTATGGAAGCTAATGAAGTTTTCAGCCATCTCATGCTGAAGTCATTTTCTGCGGCAAACCAAGCAACGCCTTGCACGTGACCGGAACCGGTAAAAACTGGTTGGATCTCTTCCGGAGGAATATTCTGCAGTATCGTGATGAGTTCCAAGGATAACTTCTCAAAAAAAGGTTCATCGATGTCCCCATCCGGTCGTTTAATCATCAGCTTCAAAGAATCGACACCGCTGAATCTGACTTTCTTGCCATCGTTCGATACCGGAGATATGGCTGCCCGTTTAATGGACTCTTCCAGAGAGGTTGTTGAAGAAGAGCTCATACCTTTATCGTCCTGGGACAATAGAAGTAAGTCTTCTATCGAATTATTTTCCATTTTAGAGCTTGAGTAGCCGAAAAAAAAATCACTCTTGTATCAGACTTCGTGAGAAAAAAAAGGGATTGTAAATTAAATTAAATTCAGTTGGACAAATCTGATATGCGACCGCAGATCGCGAAGGTGATGCACGAAAAAATCTCAAAGTATCTACAATACCCATCTTCGATTTATGTATTATCACAGACAATATTATGGTCACTGCGTCACTGCATCAAATCGAAGGCGAGACTTGAAGCACACGTGAAGTTGCATATGCGAAATACATTTGAATCGGGAGCAGGCCGTTAGGCCGAAAGCCGTTAGGCCGAATGCCGTTAGGCCGTAGGCCATTAGGCCGAAAGGGTCGTTAGGCCGAATAGGTTGTCATTATATGTGTCTACTGATTTTATTGTTCTTCATTGCACAAAACGAAATAAACATGAGAAAAGTCTACATCATTGGGGAACTGTGGGGGAAATTAATTTGGGAGGCGAAGTTGAAAAGATTTATAATACAGCATCTCTAAAAAGCTTAGTTTTAGTCAGAACCATAGAGTTATGGTGAACGGATTCAACCAAAGCTATCGACAGGATAAAGATATTCAATACAGTAACATTGTCAACATAATTAAACTACTTGCAAATGAATGTAATACAAATCAAAAAGGCTATTATACCTAACCTAAAAGCATCAACATCATCGTGCTTATCATTCTACCATGAGCAGAATACAAAAAAGAAACAGTGCAAAGGCAACCAGTTCAGTATAGTAAAATAGAATATATTTAGGCGCTGTACATAGTGTAAGTTCAGCTGCCAATTGGAATCGGAGATTTTTCCTTCTTTTGAATATAGGCTGTTCTTTCTAGTTTAACAATTCTACTCACTATAAGTATTACAGCCATTAATTTTTGCATAAGAGTTTTTCCTTCTTCTGTACATAGGCTTTTCTGCTAGCCTAACTGTTATACATACTCACTATGAACATAACAGCTATTAAGTTTTTCATCGGAAATTTTTCCTTCTTTTGAAAATAGGCTGTTCTTTTTTCGTTATAAAGATTACAGCCATTAACTTTTCCATCAGAGTTGTTTCTTCTTCGGAACATAGGCGTTTTACTCATATTCGTATTATAGCTATCAACTTTTTCATCTGAAATTTTACTTTTACTACTTCTAAACTCTTTCTAGTTTAACTGTTCTGTTTTACGCTGGTAGTCTACTGTTGCTCTTTCTAGTTTAAATGTTTTGCTCATTATGAGGATTACAGCCCTCAACATAGTTTTTTTTTCTTCTGAACATAGGGAGTTTTTTTTTTCGTAATATTACTTTAATACTCACTATAAGAATAACAGCTAGCAGCTTTTTCATCGAAAAATTTTCCTTCTTTTAAACATAGGCTCTGTTCTTTCTATGTTTTAGAGAACTCGATTCAGTTGCACTTAATCTTGTTAATCATGTTCGTACTGGAACTCTGAATTTGTTCCCGGTGTAACTATTATTTAGACTTTGAAACGCGAAAAACTATTACAGAAAGGACCCGATTTTGTCAGCCCCATTTTGTGACAAACTTTTTGCTCTCATTATCTTACGGTCACATTTTAAGTAATTTATTAATATTTATGCTTGATCATCACAGCTGAGATGCAGAACATAGAGGGATAACAAGTTTGAAAAACTGTTTAAGTTTTTGATGAGAGCCAAAAATGTAGAGTGTTTCTTCAATTAACCATTCAAAGCCAACCAAAACTTCAAGGTCGAAGACCGTTTCCCTCAAACATTAATTAGTTTTTTACCATCCAGTTGCCTAAGCAAACCGTTTAACCTTACAACCCATTTGACCCAGTGACCAGTTCGGCCTAACAACCCGACCCATCCGGCCTAATGGCTTATTCGACCTAACGACCCTTTCGGCCTAACGGTATTTGGCCTAACGGCATTCGGCCTAACGGCATTCGGCCTAACGGCATTCGGCCTAATGGCATTCGGCCTAACGGCTTTCGGCCTAACGGGGTAGAACCGATCACTGCGTCACTGCATCAAATCGAAGGCGTGACTTGAAGCACACGTGAAGTTGCATATGCGAAATACATTTGAATCAATTGTTTTTATTGTGCATAATTGAGCTAATTAAGAGCTACAATATGCGATGAAAGATTTTCAAATTTTCAGAGTAGATACTAGGATAGTATATCTTTCGAATGACGGGTGCCTAATTGGTGAACATTTTTATTTGATAATAACGGTTTTTGGCACACCGTGACATGATGACACAGGGCTCTCTAAAGGAATTATGTACAGTAAGGACCCGATTTTGTCAGCCCCATTTTGCGACAAAGTTTATGCTCTCGTTATCTTACAGTCAAATTTTAACCAATTTACTCATGTTTATCGTCAAACTTCAGCTTAAATGCAGAACATAGCGGGATAAAAAGTTTGAAAAACTGTTCAGGTTTTTTAGGAGAGCGAAAAATGTGTTTTGGAAAGGGGCTGACAAAATCGGGTCACTAATGTAACACGCCCGCCACCCCGATTTTTTATCGACGGTGACAAAGTCGAGGCGGTTGAAGATTTCATGTAGGTACTTGGGCTCACTTGTTACCGCCGACAACGACACTAGCAGAGAAATTCAGAGATGCATTGTGGCAGGAAATCGAGCTTACTTTGGACTCCGCAGAACTCTACGATAGAACAAAGTTCGCCGACATACGAAGCCATCTACAAAACGCTGATTGGACCGGTAGTCCTCTATGGGCACGAAACATGTACTCTACGTGCAGAGGACCAACGCGCCCTTGGAGTTTTCGAACGGGAGGTGTTGCGTATCATCTATGGCGGAATGCAGATGGAAGACGGGACTTGGAGAAGGCGAATGAACCACGAGCTGTATCAGCGACTGAGGGAAATAAAGCATAGGGGCAAGACACTGTGCAAACGAGAATAACTCTGAGAAATTGCGAGTAACTCTTTTCACCAATGATCGACGAATTTTGTTGAAAAACATCCCTAAAACTGCAAGCGAGATATCGGGTAATATTGTTTGATTTATATCATAAATAAATAAATCAGGCAACACCCATGTAAAAACGGGAACAATCCGGAGGAATTCTGAGCAACTCTGTGATTGAAAATGTACTCTCCAGCACAGTGTCTTATCCCAAGGTAAAAGCTCAATTATCGCATCCTAGGTCAATTTGGATTTAAACAAGAAGTATGATACCTATTGCTAAATCTTTATCCATTGTTTTTCAATTGAATCTTTGTTCAGCATATTCACTAATGCTGTTCCATGGTTTGTGTATGTATATTTGTCATTTATATGTTTATTGTTTTTGACGCTTTAGTCGTTTAAGGTACACCGGAGCAAGTTGAAACGGGTGGGGCAAGATGAAACACGAAGTTTTGAAATAGATTTCAATACAATTTGGAAATTTATCCTTCGCTAAAAGATTGGTTGAATCAAAAACTATGTGTTACGGTGATCAAACTGTTTATCATCATTAGAAAACATCATGTTAACCCGCTGTTTCATCTTGCCCCACCCGTTTCAACTTGCCCCGTTGTACCTTAATCAATAATAGTAAAATTTAAAAAAAATGTGTTACTTTATTTGGGTAATTGAAATACCATACTTAATAAAAAAATATTTCGTTAGAGCGGCCGAAAATGATCCAAATAGCACATACTTTTCTTCATATATCGTATAGAGATTGCAAAACTTCCGTATCTATGAAATTATTTTTAAAGAACATTCTGTTAACTTTTTTTTATTTTTCTTCCGGATGTTTTTCGAAAAATGCAGGAAATAAACAAACAACAACTGCCATTTCAAATTAATAGTGAACTGTCGGATGAATTTTGACAGGTAAATGAACCAAAACAACTTGTATTTTCATGGTCACTAATATTACAAGTGCTAATAATATTAGTGGAAAATCGAGCCTTTATGCAACACAAATTATTAGCACTTGTAATATTAGTACTTGTAACTTGTAGCTTGTAGCTAATATTATTAGCCCGATTATGCTACAGGGCCCTGGTAACTCTTACAGGTACAATCTATCTTGATTGAAAAATCAGAAATTTTTAGCTGCTGCTGATGATGGCTGCATAAGATGCATTAGAAATGTGTTGCTCACATAATTGCTACATTTCTTCATTTGAAACATATGAATTTTCTCGTAAATTTAAAGCAATGTATAATGTATATTCACCGTATGAAAACGTAGTACATTCCTACCTCATTTGAGAACCACTGCATCAATTGATATGGTATGCATCTTAAGCAGTAAGAACAAACAATGATGGAAACGAAGGGTTTCCTACTGCTTCTCGAATTTCACTGCGACGTGACGTTCGTCGGCTGACTGAACAATGACACCACAGACAAACAGACGTAACACCTTGAACGATTTTCATGGAAATCCATCGCCCAGTTCACACTGCCATCACCTGGTGGAAAAGTTGCACGAATCACTGTGTTGTGCAATATCGTCAACGGAAGGCGCTAGTCTGAAACGTCAAACGCCTAGAAAAACGATGCGCGCGCCTCTGGCTGTGAAAGCCACAACTATGAAAATTTAAAATGATCGTTAAAAGCGTGGTCGATGGAAATTTTGCAAGTGATTCGTCTGTTTGTCTGTGACGACACTGTTGCCTCACCAATCACCATGCACCGGTAACTGTGTGGTGAACAGTAGTGCAGTCAATAACAAATGCTTCGATTGCTACACTACTGACCACAAGCATTATGTCTGGTGCATCACAAACTATGACGCGACATGCTTGTGGGAAATTAGTTTCGGTTAATTATGACTGTGCTATTCTTATGTTGGTTGACCTAGATAGGGCAACTGTCTAAATCGGCCTTGGTATTAGGATGACACTAATCCACGGAAATTTAAAATATCACGTTGCACCGATTAACTGTAAGATTTATCCCTCTCTTTCCCTTAGTAGATTTTCCGCTCTAATAACTATCAATAAAATTAGCGCAATCCAGTTTCTTCTGTTCCTATATTGTAGTCTTATTTGTATAAGATTTTCAATTAGCAGTTACACTATAGCACACTTAGTTACTATTCAGTTCATTGTTTGAAATCACTTCATCTTCACTAATCGCTCTGTGTTCTTTTCCCGCCTTGCAGACTCGACATCTCGTCCAGTGACTTCCTGACCATACTGAGCTCCCTGACGACGCAGAACAAATCCAACCGGGACCTGTCCGTACTGCTCGACGACGCTTCCAGACTGCTGGTGGAACGGTACGTTCTCAGTGCCCCGAAGACCTCCAGCACGTTTACGACGCTGTTCAAAAACATTCAGTTCATCGCCAAACCGGAACTGATCTACTTCGGACTGATACTGTGCCTCATCGAAGACCCCGAGTGCTGGGCCGCTTGGCGGGGTCTCTATAAGAAGAACATCCAGCAAACGGCGGATCTGTTAAGTTTTATTGGTGCGTTTGTGAGAAATTGTTTCGTTGTGGTGAGGTATTTTCATGTGTTTTACTTTATTATTTTCAGAAAACGCTTCAACAAAACCAGTGTCTAAACTGCTAAGTGATCGACTGTTTCATCAATTTTTGGATGATATAGAGCATGTTAATACTGAGCTCGGAGAAAGCAAAAAGAAAGTAGAAGGATTAAAGGGATCTGTAGCGGTATTGCAGGTATGTATATATAGTATATTTAGTAGCGCATGAACTCATTTTTATCTTACAAGAATTTTACATTGAATTGAACCCTATGCATTTAAATACACCCGATTCTTTTTTTTTGCACGGGTCTGGTTTCCGCTATAACTCAGCCAATTTTTAACCGATTTTCATGAAATTTTGAACACGTGTAGGCACGGTTAGTACTATCAGTGTACACAATTTCATGAGAATCGGTTAAAAAATGACTTATTAATAGCAAAAACCAGACCTGTGCAAAAAAAGAATCGGGTGTAAACCATTGAATCGGTGTTCGATGGGAGTTATGGGCGTGTTACGTCTGTTTCTATGTGCTATGCGTATCTCACAGTGTACAAAAAATCAAGTTCATTCGATGTAAAATTGAAGCGAAAAGCAAAAGGCGAAAAGTGCCCAAAATGATCCACCTTGCCCAATTGCCCGAATAGTCTTACATGTTTATCGTAATTATACTATTGACATTCTTTGCAATAATTCGCAAATTTTGAAACTGTTTTCTACTATAGTTTCTATCAGGAATAACTTGAAACGATCACAGTCGTTTGGGAGAAGTAGGGGTAGTGGTTCTCAACTGCAAAAAATATATTTCAACATGTTCTAACGGTTGGAGTTTGCACCATAACGCAGATCATTTTTCTTTAGCTTATCTTACACTTCAACATTACCGTGGGTGCCCTTAGTTCGTGCAGGTCCAAATTTCACTAACTGATAACATTTCGAAATCAAAATCATAGAATTAATTGGGCAAATTTTAAAATTTCACTTTAGCTGTAATACCTAAAGTGAAATTTAGACAACTCAGCAATTAGTTTTACAATTATCATCACTAGATGAACTAGCGAAATCTAGACCCGCACGAAATTAGTGGACCAATTTCGAACAATTAGTGGACCCGCATATACAGGGTGTTAGGTTCCTGAGTGCAAACTTTTTAAAGGGTGATAGAGAACCATAAATGGTGAAAGAAATTGTTCTACGCATATGGTCAAATCTCAACCGTTACGTAGTTATTGAACTTCCCATGTTTTTGACTCTTATTGCTTTAACTGGCTATAACTTGAAAATGGTCAAACTTATCGCAATTTTTTGGCTCTTATTCGAAAGATTATTGAATTTTCAACCACATGGCATCTTTGAATCGATTGGTTTAGTTAAATAACTAAGTTTTGTAGAGCAAATAGCTCAAAAGGTGGGCTTCGTGGCCGTGCGGTTAGCGGCTGCAGTCGTCTAGGCGTATCGTAAGCCTCGGAGTGTGGGTTCGATTCCCACTTCAGTCGGTGGAAACTTTTCGTCAAACGAAAAATTCATCACTGGGCCACTGGGTGTTTTGTGTTGTCCGTTGTCTAGTGTAAGTAATGTGTTCAGTCTGTGCAGCCTCTGGCTGAAGACGGTGTGAATTGTCTTTTTTTTTTTTTTTTTTTTAAAGTTGTGTGTTTTAATTTGTCTTGGTCAATTATCTTTGAAAAATGCGTAATAAATTAAAATTCCTTCTTAGACAAAGTTGTGGCCCCTGTTTCACTCTACAATTTATTCTTTGACATCAAACTTCTATCTCTTATCGTTTTCTTGCTATTTCGATTTAAACATCGCATTTTAGACAATAAATTTTCAACTGTCAATGTAAGCACTTTTTTGCGCACTGTGCCGCAAATTTAAATCGAAATTGCAAGAAAACAATAAGAACTAGAAGTTTGGTGTCAAAGAACGAATTGTAGAGTAAAACAGGGGCCACAACTTTGCCGAAGGAAGAATTTTAATTTATCATGCTTGTTTCAAAGATAATTGACAAGAACTAATAAAAACACACTACTTTTGAGGTATTTGCTCTAGAAAACTTAGTTATTTAACTTAACCAATCGATTCAAAGAAGTCATGTGATAGAAACTTCAATAATCTTTCGAATAAGGGTAAAAAAACTGCAATATGTTTGGCCATTTTAAAGTTTTAGCCAGTTAAGGCAATAATAATCAAAAACATGGAAACTTCAATAATTACGTAACGGTTGAGATTTGACCATGTGCGTAGAACAATTTTTTTCACCATTTATGGTCCTCTATGATCCTTTAAAAAGTTTGCACTCACAAACCTAACACCCTGTATAAGCCAGTTCAAATGACGACAACATCGTAATTTTCGTGAAATATTGGGTCTGATGTAGAATTCTGCTTATCAATTCCTAAGATTTATTCCAATATTATTTTCAAATTTATTATCAGAAGTTTCAATCCTTTAGCAATATTGAATTCAAGGCATTGGCAGCGAGTCGCTCGAATTCGTTGGTGGTACAGTAACACCGGTCTATGTTATAAGCATTGCCATCTCCCCATCCGTACCACAGCATAATCAATTCGAAATCAGTCAAATCAATAAGCCGCATTTGATAAAATTGATCACCAGATCCTCCTCCATAAACTTTCTCGACTTGGGTTTTCCTTGAGACTGGTTACATGGCTGAGTTCATACCTTACAGAACGAGTTCTACGTGTGAGGCTTAACAACATTATTTCGTCACCCTTCTCAAACAAATCAGGAGTTCCACAAGGAAGTAATTTAGGGCCATTATTGTTTGTTTTGTTTTTTAATGACGTCTCGTTGCTTTTTGATGACGGTTGTAAGCTAGTTTATGCTGATGACTTCAAACTGTTTCTTGAGGTGCGATCTGTTGATGATTGTTTGCGTCTGCAAAATCGACTTCAACTGTTTGTTGATTGGTGCCATAGAAATAAATTAGTCATCAGCGTAGCAAAGTGTCACGTAATTTCGTTTAATCGCCTCGATAGTCCAGTTTTGTTTGGCTATAATATCAATGGAACTATTCTGACAAGAACTGCTGGAATTTGTGATTTGGGCGTCCAACTAGATGCAAAACTAGCGTTCGATTGCCAACGATCCATGATTGTTTCAAAAGCCACGCAACGTTTAGGCTTTATCCTCAAAACTGCCAAAGATTTTAACGACCCACATTGTCTCAAGACGTTATATTGCTCGCTTGTACGTCCAATTCTTGAAAATGCCTCTATTGTATGGTTTCCGCATAAGGTTTCATGGTGTTTGCGGATAGAAAGAGTTCAGAAACGTTTTGTTCGAATGGCGTTTTGAAGTTTGCCATGGCGAGATCCAGTTAACCTTCCGCCATATCCGGCGAGATGTCAATTGCTTGGTTTGGACACACTAGAACGTCGGCGAAAAATTCAGCAGGCTGTGTTTATCGCAAAATTTATTAATGGGGAAATTGATTCTCCAGAGCTGCGAGCGATGATCAACTTCCGGATTCCTAGTAGAGAGCTGCGATACTCAACCCTGCTTGTGCACAGATTCCATACAACCTTGTATGGCTACAATGAGCCCATCGCCGCATGTATTCGGACATTTAGCATTGTGGAAGATCTGTTCGAGTTTGACGAGCCGTCCAATCGTTTTGCAAACAGAATTCGACGATCTGGTTTACTTTAATATTAGATTGGTTGTGTACTGTAAGTACTGTAACGTGACAAGTGTTGTTTATGTTTAAGATTAAGTTAAGTAAATGTGTGTTTTATGTATTTTAACAGTTTATGTAGACCTTAAGGTCCGATGAACTTAAATAAATAATAAATAAATAAATAAAGATTTGGCTCTAATGTCTGACTCTCAGTCAAGACAGATGCAATCCTCCGATGGCCAAGAACTGTAGGTACTGACCACTTTCTTGCGACTGCTGAGGGGTAAGAAAGGAATGTTAGTTGTACTTATAAAAAAATATGTAGAAACCTGTACGACCTAGGCCTAAGTGTCACGCAAGTTTGCAAGTTTTTTTTACGCGATTTTCATTTACAAGGTTTTTATACGCGGATTTTTTTTTTAATTACGCGGTTTTCATTTACGCGGATCAAGTTTACAGCATATGAATCATAATTATTTTTTTCAAATTAGATACCTACCTAGCCTAAAGTTAAAGACGATGTCTGACACCATTTTGAAATCCATGATGGCGGCCATCTACTATGCTTAAAACTATTCAATACGTAGGGTAAATCGGGGTAATTTGACCACCTTAAGCAAAAGTCGATTGAAGATGCAGAAAACAACGTTGAATCTCTCGCACATCGTTTAATCAGAATGTTTCTGATAATACTATACTAGTTGCATAAAAATATCATAGTCTAATCGCATTTTAATGCCAAAAAATGATTTTTGAAAAAGTGATGTTTTTGCTTCCATTTTGAACCGTCGGGGTAATATAAGCACCCTATTTTCAATGAAGAATTTATATCGCCTAATGAGCTTAAGCTTAAGCTTGATTGACCGCCCGCAGTTGCTACACTGATGATACTGTACGTATGGTTTTCATAGTTTACATCTTATGAATCAGTTATTTTTATTTTTTTTCATGATTTCATAGTTCTCGTATGCTTTTCATACACTGACCAGCGAAATCCATAAGACTTGTCGTATGAAAAACATCATAAGAAGTTTCGTATGAAAATCAAAAGATGTATTATGAAATGCCATTGCCAAAAAACAACAAAACCTTTTATTGGCTTCTAACCACTTCATCTTTCGAAGTGTCGCATGAGTAAAGCACGCGCTCTTTAATCTTAGCGTTCCTGGTTCGATTCCAGGTTACGATTTTTTTAGTTTATGCGAAATATTTAATAAAAATATGTATGATAGTCATAAGAAATAATTTCAATTTTTATACGTTATCGGTATGATTTTCATACGTGAGAGTTATGAAATACATACAGTAAGGGGCGATACACAAATTATGTCACGCAAAAATCGACCTTTTTCAACCCCCCCTCCCCCTCTGTCACACTTTTTGTATGGGGCCTCAATATTTTTTGTAAGGGTCGTCACGTTGTGCAACACCCCCCCCCCCTCCCCCCTTAGGGCGTGACGTAATTTGTGTACGACCCCTAATAGTATGACAATAATAGTTGACGCTTTGAATCCAAAATCATAGCTCGTAACTATGATTTTCGCAAGTAATTCTTCTGCTATTCTGCTATTATCAACGCATCCCCTGACTTTCGCCCATCTGCGTTGTCTTTTCACTAGGCAATACGTCTACCAATTGATGTTTATGGGTTTGCCGGACCAAGTCATGTAGCTAAGCCAAACACCCCATCTACAACTGTTGGGTAGGCACCATTGTCCCGCCCACTGGTCTTTTACAGCTAGTTGTAGGTGCATGTGTGCGTGTAAGTATTGGTGTATGTGTGTTAGTGTTGGTGTATTGTAGGCGCCAACTCGTTCTAATCCACTCTGATAGCTAACACCCTATTGAGCCATTACCCTTAAATCTGGCAATCTATGAAATAGAATGAGTTAAGCGCCTGTACATAATAGTCAGTTAATCAAACAAGGAATATTAGAATTAAAGTGAAGATACAATGAAGCAACGCCCGAACCTCGAGAGCACAAATCCCAAGAACCAAATGACAGGCTGCGCGAACAGTCGATTGACTGGCCACCACCAGTGAATAACCAATCGAGCAAACCCTCCAGCACAAACCGCCACCAGCTCTCCCCACCTGTGCCCAACAAATCCGAGGCACAGCCCAGCCATAGCTTTACCTTAAAATCAAAATCTAGTTTGCAGAGCACAATACTTCCCAAGTAACCACGCAGCTCGGGCCGCAAATCACGCTACACGTTACAAATAAGACTACCCCGCCCGTACAACCGAAATCGATCTAGGGTAGAGAAGGGTCTCTTTTCACTCCAATCCGGGCTCAACTGCACCTACAGGGTAGCGTACCCCACACACACTATGCACTCATGCATCCATCACGACCCGAGCCGCACGGTCACCTGGGTTGCTTCTATCTGCATGACCTCACCCATCCCGTAACCCCTCTTTTGCATTACAAAGCAGTCCCTCTTCCCAAAGTTTGTGCGTGGTATAAATGAGATTATAAAGCTGAAGAAATCGTCACCAACACAACCGCCAACAATGAGCACTCAATGGTGTCGGTAGAATCAATGAAGACCCCCTCAGTCCCAAATCCAATTATCCTACACTACCCAAGTAACCACAATGCTGAAGCCGTACGCACTGCACGTACGAAGTACATACAGACCTACCCGCACCGCCTAAACAAACCTCCTAGGCCGAACACAAGCGAAAAGCGGCGCCACCACTGCACAATGGGTCCAGAGCCGTATTTGCGAAGACAAAAATGTTTGTGTCTAAACCTTAAGTTTTAGATACATGGTGTCTTTGGGAAAGTTTCTTCTTATTTTTCGACCTTTTTTCTCATTATTGTTAAATTAGGGTGGTCCCTCTAGTTTAGCTGATCCAAACATCTGCTTTTTAATAGTTTTATGTAGGGAATCGCGCCACTTGGGCGGTGGTTCTATATTCGTCTGTTTTCCACTATAACTCAGTCAAATTTGAACGAATTGGCACAACTTTTGGAATGTGGTGAGATAGGTATAGTATCTACCCGAGTACAACATTGCAAGTCAATTGGTTCAAAATTGACTGAGTTATAGTGGCAAACAGACGAATACAGAACCACCGCCCAAGTGGCGCGATACCCTACGTATACAAAATGTTCCTAACTTACATTTTTTCAAAAGATCCATGTTAAAGTGATCCTTGAAATTCAGTTTTCTTGAAATAACTTTTAATTCGTTCGTTTCTCGTAAATAGTTTGTTCCGAGCACTTTTAGAACTATTGACAACGCATCTCTCTCTCTCTTCTTGGCGTAACGTCCTCATGGGGACAAAGCCTGCTTCTCAGCTTAGTGTTCTATGGGCACTTCCATAGTTATTAACTGAGAGCTTCCTCTGCCAATGACCATTTTGCATGCGTATATCGTGTGGCAGGCACGAAGATACTCTATGCCCAAGGAAGTCATGGAAATTTGCTTTACGAAAAGATCCTGGACCGACCGGGAATCGAACCCGTCACCCTCAGCATGGTGATAACGCATATTTTTTTCCAAAGAGCTCAATGTTCTAACTCTCGTGGTTAAAGAGATATTGACATTTTCCTTCGAAAAATCACATTTATTCAAAAAGTCATACACTACCCGCCAATAATATGGAATCGTTGCAATACTCAGTATTGCAGCACCCAAAAAGTTTGGCATCACCCAAAATAAGGAGGAAAAATATGTAGAGTAAACGGGAACCAATTAGGTTGTGGGTACGAGTTGTATTTTGAAAAAGAATAGGGGGGGGGGTGATTTGTGCCTCAAAGACCTGAAATAAACACATTTTAGGGTGATGCCAAACTTTTTTGGGTGCTGCAATATTCAGTATGAGTGTTGCAATATGCGATTCCATATTTATGGCGGGTAGTGTATATCAAAAAGGAGCAAATGAATTTTCAATCTCTCGGTTGCATTGGAAAGATCGTACTCTGTTCTATTTAAGGTGTAAAAACTGCAGGTACCTTTTTGTTTGAAGCTTTTTATTGAATTTTGAAAGTACGATTTTTTTCATGGAAAAGCAGTTGTAACTTTGAAAATCGATGAGATACGAACTTGGCGTCTTCGACAAAATTGTGAGTTTTTGGCTGCTCTAAAAGTGTCCAGAACAAAGAATTGCGAAAAAATCAACACATAAAATTGTATTGAGTAAAAACAGGTTTTCATATGAAAAACGACACACGTCAAGCAAATTCAACTCGTCTATGTTAGATAGATCAAAGTAACCATGTCGAAAATGTTTAAATTTGTTTAAAATCCATAATTCGTCGATGAACTCAACTTAAAATATGATTTTGAGCTGATTCCCATCAATTGAATTTTATTTTCATCACTTCAATGTATGGATAGCGAAAATGTCAATCACTAGTATGTTGGTATTAACGTGAAAGCCTAACAAAGTTACATGATTTACAATATTTTATCAACAGTGTGCCTTAATGGTGATGACAGTATAAATAAAGATTGGTTCTAGAATGAAATGGATGAACATTTACCAAGCTACTTTGATCTATCTAACAAAGACGAGTTGAATTTGCTTGGAGTGTGTCGCTTTTCATATGCATTTTAGAAAATATTTAATCAATATAAGACAATTAAAACACGCTTCGCACACTGCTCGTTAAGTCAAATTGTGGTTTCCATCATTATTGGCATGTGATCATCTCTAGAACGGTTTTGCTGAAGAAAGTCGTCGATCAGTGGTACAAACGGGGATTAAGCTGGTCGGGAGTCAAACCAGAAGTGTTGAAAACCGCTAGAGTTGACCGTAAAGTTGTTCACTCTTCTTGATTTCGTTTGTTTACCATTAGAGTCAAGCTTGTATAATTGTATTGTTATAGCCATTGGCGTAGCTAGGGGGGGTTCCAGGGGTGCCTGGCACCCCCTAGAACAAATGTGGCACCCCCTAGATTTTTTCCAGTCACCCAAAATTTAAAACTGTAAACAATAATTCCAATATTTAAATATTAATGGCACATTTGAACATAACTTAAGCACACCCAGAATTACTTATATTCCTGTTGTACGTTTTGGCGTTTTGGATATTGGTAAGAACAATCAACAGACTTCTTCATGGATTCCTCCAGAAATATCTCTATCTATTAATACAGTGATTTCTCTATGCTTCCTTTTTGGATTCCTCCTATTAACCCTCGAGCGATCGCGCTGTTGTATTTTGTACAACAGGTTGAAAAAATCTCGCTTTTTGTGCTCAGCATGAGCGTGGTGCTGACGCAGGTAGTCATCCGCGCGAGTTACGGAAGGTTAATAAGATACTTCTTGGAATTCTTCTAAGGATTCCTGGTGAGATTGTCTAATCTTCCTGGGACCCTTTCAGAAATTCATCCAGTGATTCTTCCTGGAATTCCTTCAGAGATGTTATTTAGAGCTTCTTTTAGAAATTCCCATGGAATTCCTCCAGGAGCTTATATTGGCCTTCCTCCGAAAGTTGTGACTAGGATTCCTCAAGCAACTCCTGCTGCGATTCTTCCAGCAATTTCTCTCCTCCAAAAGTTCTCACTGTGGTACCTTCAGGAATTCTGCTAGGGCAGTTCTTCTGGAATTTTTTCCGGAAAATTTCCTAGGAATTAAAGAAAAATCCCTTCGGTGATTCCTAAATAAATTTCTTCAAGTTTATATCCAGGACTTCCTCCAGAGGTTCTTCCAGAAATTCCACAAGGGATTCTCCAAGAGCTTCTATTGGCTTTATGAATTCCAGCTGGGATTCTTCAAGCAATTTCCATTAGGACTCCTATAGAAATACTTTCGAGAAATCTTGCTGAAATTCCTCCAGAATTTCCACCTCCTGCGATTCCATTAGGGATTCCTTCAGTATATTTCTACTGATTCTTTCAAGGCATTTGTTAGAGGAACTTCTCTTAGGATACACCCGGCATTCCTGATTCTAGGATTTCTCTAGAAATTATTTCTATGATACAATGATTTCGGGTGAAATTTATCACTTTTCACAGTTTTTGGCGACTAACTTTTGGATGTTCGGCGATATGGTTAAATTCAATGCTTTAAAACAAGTACGACCATGGTTTTCATCAGTCAACGAGCTTGAAAATTTTATAGCAAAACATTTTATTATGATAAATAGCATTTTAAATAGAAAATCAAAAATTATACTTTCGGAGTGAACTTCATCAGTCAGTGAAATGCCTTTGTAAGTGCTGAAAATATTTTTTTTATCTGAATTAACCACCCTACAATGCAAAATGCTTTACAAAACTGTTACAAATTTAATTTAATTATTTAAGTTAAAAGTTTCAAATTTGAATTTTAAAAAGTATTAAATTTGAAGAAAACGCCTGAAAGTATGCAATTTCCTCACTTATTATGTGTATCAATATTGTACTTCCGGAAAAGTACAATTTTATACATAAATTACAATATTTACAGAATTTTTGATGACGTTATCGGGTTTAGCGAATGATTTGCAGCTATAAACATTCTATCGAATATCCATTACATGTGCGATACAACTGCGGTAACAATAGTTTGAAAGTGTCTTTGAACATAGGCGCCAACTTAAGGGAGGGGGGGGGGGGGCAAGCATGGTTTTGCCCCACCCCCCCAATAATTGACGATTTTTCGATTTTCCCAAACAAAAAATCAGAAAAATCAGGCTTTGACCCAGACTATGATACAAGAGAAATTCTTCTAGTGATCCCTTTACGAATTTATCCTAGCATTGTGACTGGAATTCTTCCGGGCTATCTTCCTGAGATTCATTCAGAAATTCCTCCTGCGCTTCCTTTAGGGCTTTCTCTATAGATTCTTCCAGAATATCTCTACCGGTTCTTACAGGGACTACTCTAGGTATTCCAAGGATTTTTTTTATTCCTCCATGCATTCCTGATGGGGTTTCTTTAGAAATTCCTGCATAGTTTCATCTAGCAATTCCTCCTAGGATTTCTGCTGAGATTTCTACAATGGTACATCCCATAATCCTTCTAAGAATACCTCCTGATATTTTTTCTGTGACTCTTCAGAAGCTCTCCGATGATTCCTCGAGGAATTTTTATCCAAGGATTCTCTCATAAATTTATCATTGGATTCCTCCAGGAACTCCTCTTGACTTTCATCCAGGAACTCCTCCTGGAACTCCATAAGCGATTCCTGCTGCTTCTAATATTTCAGGAATGTATCCTCCAGAAACTCTTATTGTGATAGCAGCAGGAATCCCTCTAGGGATTTCTTCTTGCATTCTTGCTGGGATTCTTTTAGGCAGTTTTCCTATGATAGAGATTAATCATTATCCTGAAACATCTCTTGACCTTCTCAAATGAATTCCAGCTGAAGGAATCCCAATAGAAACCTCTAGAGGAATCCCTAAACGAATTTCTAGAATAGTTGGAATTTCCAGAGAAATCCTAGAATGTATAACTAGAGAAAAAAACTTGTAATTTCTCAGGCTATTTTATTGTGATTACTTTTGTAATTCTTTATAATTTAATTTAATTTATATTTATTGCTTCCGATTTTATTTTTAATTTTTATTTACGTGTATTTTAATATTTGCTAATTCTACACTACTTCCGAAAATTGCTGAACTGGAAATTCAAGAATTCTCTACTGAGCTTGCTCAAAGAAAATCCTATTAAATTCATGAAAAACTTCCTGACAAATTCCCCAATAAATTTCCGGAAAAATTGCCATCAAAATTACCTTAGAACTTCCAAAGTAGTTGACAAAAGAATTCATATAAGAATTACAAGAGGAATTCTTGAAGAAAATCTTAAGGCTTTTTATTTTAGGGAATTGCTCAAATCCAATCTCAAAATAAATTGCCGAAATATATTCTATAAGAATTTCCACAAACATTCACAAAAAAAATTCTACAAAATTCTCAAGGAATCTACCGAAATCATCAAAGGAATTTCTGAAGAAAATTTTGTAAGAATTCCTAAAAATAATTGCCGTAGAATCACCGTGACAAAGATTTTGTTTTTTCAAATAAATTGCCGAAGGAAATAGCTAAGACATTTGCCGAATCAATTTTCAAAGAAATTACCGAAGAAGTTCCCAAAGTAATAATTAAAGTTTCCAAAATTTCCCAAGGAATTGCTGATGATATTCCTATAGTTATTTATGTGACGAGTTGCAAAAAGTTGGTTTTTTCAGCAGGAGTCGTACATTTATCCAGCGAGGCTTGCCGCGTTGGATAAATACGAAGAGTGCTAAAAAAATTGAGTTTTGCAACGAGTTCAATACAACATTTTATGCAATGATTTTTATCATAATGCAACTCATTAGAGTTGCATAATGTTCATAATGCAATTCAAATGAGTTGCGTAATGAACATTATTCAACTATTTTTCATTATGCAACTCATTTCAGTTGCATAATGTACCGGTACGGAAAAATAGGTCATTATAATACTGAAGTGAGTAATATAAAATTGAAATTATGATACTGAATTGCATAAAATAAATTTTCAATGCAAGTAACATGGGAGTTGCCAAATGTATTCCGTAGTCATCTGCTGCAGGAATTCCGAATTATTGAAGAAAGCTAGAAGAAATGATCTAAAAAAATTTCATTAAAATTATAAAAACGGTTCATAAAAGAATTTCCGAAAAAGTTTTCGAATGAATTGGCGAAGCAATACCGAATAGCATACTTAGATAATGAAAGTCCAAAAAATACACGAAAATCCCAAAAAAGTAGAATGACTGCAGAATAAAAAAAAATTGTGAGGAAGTTCCCAGAGTCATTGTCGAATGCATTACCAAAAGCTTCACTAAAAGAATTTCCAAATGAATTGCCTGAAGAGTAATTGGAGAATTTCAAAAAGGGGAATATCAATAGAATTGCTGACATTAAAAAACATGCTTGAAACACCACTAAAAATTGGCGAAGCATCTCCGGAGAAAACATTTTAGAAGGTTTGCCCATGAAATAAAAAAAATCCTAGTCCTAATGGAATTGCCGATGCAATTTTCAAAGGATACGCGAAAGCTGTTTAGTATCAAATACCAAACATATTACCAAGTAAATTCTAAAAGAAATTGCTGGAATGGATCCAAAGATATTATCGAAAAAATTGCCAAATCCAAAGGAGTTACTGAGAAATTTCAAAAAAAAAAAAATGAAATAACTTCCAAATAAATTACCGGGAATATTTCCTGAGGAATAACCGAAAAAATGTTTTGCCGAAAACACAAATTTCTTATATTATACGTACAAACCAGACTCAATACAATGTTGGTTTTACGTAAGCCAAAATTTGCGGGCTAATTTTTTCAGCGACGCAGTATATCATTATACTAAGAAGTTGAGGGTGGATCGGTGTTTCCTTTTACAAAAAAAAAACAGCAAAACAACCTGGAAGCCACTGAAACTGGCACCCTCTAGGCACCCCCTAGGAAAAAATCCTAGATACGCCAATGGTTATAGCAACATTTTCTAGCTTGTACATTGCATTTATTTAGTTCTTAGTTGATTTATTAAATAGTCGTATATCACCCTTTAATGCACCCTAATGTAAAGAAATACAGTCAGGTTTTTTTACGCGGGGGATACGTACCGCGTAAAAAAAAACTCAGTTCAAAATTCGAAAAACCGCGTAAAAAAAGTCTCACCATTTCTCGACGAATCATGCAAAAATAAGACGATGAAATTTTTTTTATATGGAGTTTTCATTTACGCGGCCGCGTAAATGAAAACCGCGTAAAAAAGACCTGACTGTATGTAATGCATCATTACATTGATAATGCCAATCTAAAGGATTATTGCATGACAAGTGTGGAATTACTGCATTCGCAGTAACAAGGTTGATATTCAGTCTAATTCGTGCAATGAAATAATGCTTGTGGTTACTTGGATACTCAGGAACGAAAATAAAAAAACACATCTTGAAAATTTCACAGAATGTAGCTTATAAAATTTCCTTCCAAAAATTTTTTATGGGTATTTTTCCGGAGTTCCTAAATAGTTTTTCTAATCAATTTTCCTCAACAGTGGGAAATTTTGTGGAAAACTATTTTCATTCTGTATTTTTTTTTTTTTTGATTCCTGAGATTTTTTTTGCTTACGATTTCACAAAAAAAAAACATTGTGTCTACGATGCTGCATTCTTAAGTGTGTGAAACCTACTTGTGAAAAAAAATCATTAATTCTTCACACTTATTTATTTTAGAGTCACTTGTTCGGCTGTTTTATTTTCGGTAAAAGTTCGGATTACCGAAGTTTGACAGTTTTATCGAAGTTCGGTTAATTTCTACCGAACGTTCGGTAAACATTACCGCTGATTCAGTAGAATTTACCGAACGTTCGATAATTTTTTGACGAACTTCGGTAATATATTGCTGAACATTCGGTAATCTGAACTTTTACCGAAAATAGAACGGCTTAATACGGTATTTCATTTTAGGTGTGTTCGTACTGGGGCTTCCAATCCCGGGATGGATTTCCCGGGAAATGAAATTTCCCGGGATTCCCGAATCCCGGGAATCAAATTTTTGTATCCCGGGTTTCCCGAATTTCCCGGGATTTTTTATTTTTATTGTATATTTTTTGTCAAGTGTTTAATGACCAATTTAAAATTGCGAGTCAATGATTGACTTGCCCAGCTTCTTGATTAATGTTCGTCAAATCACATGACCTCTATTGCCTCTATGCAGATGTTATTTATATTGATGTTATTATATAATTCGAGCTTAACGGAAAGTTTACGCAGATAAAATCCTCTTAATAATATGAAGGCATTGAAACTGATTTCAACCGACTACGATTCTACTTTTTTTAGTACTGCTTCAAAGTGTGGAGTTAATGCTTTAGTTCCACCTCCAACCATACAGCAATACAGACAGAGTTCTCTGATCGTCTACAAGGTCTTGATGACTGCCCAACTATTTATGAACAAATCAATTTGTACATTGCTACTAGATCATGGTGCAACAACCTCATACAGCTCTTGCTAATTAGACGATCAGATAATAGCACATATTGGGCCATTATTGGGCTTCGTTGGATTTTTACTATTGCAGCCCTTTACTTTGACTTCAAAATTCCTCAACGAAGTTTTTTTTTTCGTTTTATTTTTGGCAGTTATCGTATGTTATAGTTTATTTCAAATCAAAATTTCATTATTTAATGCTAGTTGAAATCGTACTTGAAATGCATTGATGGTAAACTATGAACCTTCTTATCGTAAAATTTGCTGAATTGTGCACAGTCTATAATAGGAAACGAAAAAATATGATATATAATAAACGATTTACTTTAAAATAAATACATTTTTCGATTAAAAATAAAATTTTCTCAAATCCCGGGATCCCGGGAAATCCCGGGAAATGGTCATATTTTTTCCCGTTTCCCGGGAAGCTGAATCCCGGGAAATTTGGAAGCCCTAGTTCGTACCAATTTGTACGATAATAAAAAAATTCCCATTAGTATAATTGTATCATTCTATGCTATGTGAAAAAGTACGACCTTTAAGGTCCAACAATCAGTGGAAGGGTAATTTAACCCTCTAATACCCAACCCCGCCTTTAGACGGGGTATAGTTTGAGCATTTTTGTAATTTTTGTTTCGTGGGAAATCAAAATTTTTATATTTTTTGCTGATATTTAGGACTGTTTTGTATATCTCAAAATGGTTTTTGGTGTATTCTTAAGCGTATTTACATTTTTTAAAAATCATTGTAAAATTGATGTTTTGGTCACCTTTTAGAAGTCATTGTTTATTTTGTATTGAATCGCTACAATTAACATATTTTAAATTTTTCCCAAACCATTCTATCCTTGTTTAATAGTTTAAGGGGATCGAATACACTCTAAAATTATTTTCCTTAAAATTACACGGAAAATAAAATTTTATATGAAAAAAATTTAAAATAAATAAATATCAACAATAATCATAAAATCTCAAAATGTTTTCATCCCAAAAAATCCGTACCCCAAATAGGCTTCCAGGAAAAATATAAAAGTGTGAGGATGTTCAAAAATAAAAATTAGAAAAATCAAAAACTGAAATTCACGAAATCGAGAATTAAAAAGAATCATCTTCCAAAACATGTTTAAATCGATTTTAGATGACGAAAAATGATATTTAGATCAAAATCAAAAATTTGGGTATTAGAGGGTTAAAATTCCAGTGATTTTGTGTTCGCTTTTTTGAATGATTAGAGAACAAAAAGCATTCGCTCATACACGGAACTGTGTCGCAACGAACCCCATCTATCCCTATATGTACCGATTCAAATTTCATCATGTACACTCATTTCAATTGAACCGGTCAACGCGTACCCCTCGTCGAAGCCTTGTACCACCACGGAGCCAACGAACATCTGCCCTATCGGTAGTTGAACCGTTCCACGATGCCAGCTTTTGACAACACGACGGTTTTTCCTCATACCCATACCAACCCAAAAGCCGTAATACCTCTCTCATATGAACAAACAAACCCTCTCTCCCGTATACCGTACGCTGTATAGATAGTAGGCACCGCACTCTACATCCCCTATACATTCTCGGGCTCTGTATTTTCAGTTGATTTTCTGCTTTTATTCCGAACAGCCACGCATTTCGTATCGGTCTGTTTCTCGATTCGCTTGTTTGATATCTCCCTTACATTGGAAACTCCACAAAACTAGTAAAACTGCATACTGGCGCTGTTGTACGTACGGTGTGTATGTTGGCTTCTCTCGATATCTAGGGGAGTGTGAATTGATTCGTGTGGTGCACCTAGGGGCAGTTGTAGGAAGAAAAGAAGAAACTAAAACCGCATTTTCACGTATTAGCTGAAAGAAAAGCTCTTTGGAAGTTTCGATTCGTGTAGCCTGCTAATTTGTGATTTTTTTTACTTGTAAGTTTACAGTTCACAGTGATAGAAAGTTACATGGATGAGTCTGGTGTGCTGCTGCTGCTGTTGTTGCTGTTGCTAGTTTTACCGTCTGAAATCAGTGTGTATAGGTGATATAAGCGAAACCGCTAATGGAAATCGGTGTGAGTCGTGCTAAAAAACGGCAAATGTACCCCTAGTTCAAACGTGTACAGCTCCATTCGGGGTCTCTATCGCAGCGGTGCAATCTTGCTGGAGATGAGAGAAAACGGTAGCTGCTGATTGATATCACATGGGTGGCGATCGGGTCGGTAGTTGACCCATTCTAGAAGGATGCTCCAAGTGTGTCATACACCGTTAGAACGCAGAAAGGAAAAAATCGATAAAGAATATCCGATGTGACGCTCCCCGTTGCTGGAGGCTAGGGCTCTGAGCCGAGCGAAACGGAGGCTCGGAACACCCTGCACAGTGGTTCAGAAGTGTCGTTGCTGCGATCGGAATATATCGACTGGTTGTGTGATGCGAGGTGTTACTGTCTTCAACAAAGTTGATTGCTCTTCAAAAAAAAATGTAGTTGTGCAGTTATCAAGACAATTGAGAGGGTTAGAAGCAAAGGGGTGTAAGTGACTAAAACCCACTTTCAAGTAAATGAGGTTTAAAATTTTTGACCAATTTTTCATCCCATACAAAATGTATGGAGTTTCAAAATTAACCCAATTTTCTCTGATTTATTGTATTTTTTTCAATCATCGTAGAAATAATCCTAAAAAAGTTCCTGAAAGCTTAAAATCTGTAGAATTTCATGATATGCTCAGCTCAAAATCGACAAAATGGCCACTTATTCTCTTTTGATTATGGGCTCCTCAATTATAAATTTATCTGTTTACATATTTTTCTCAGTCGTTAATTTCAAGATTTAATCATCAAATTTCTGAGTATTCTTATATTTCACACTTAGGAACAATTTATAAAATAATGTTAGCAAATGTTTAAGAGAACCCACACATATCAAACCTGGGATTGAACTGATGGCCTTTTGATTGCGAAGCTGATAAGCTTCCTCTGTACTGTGCCAGAGTGTAGAGCGCATACGCGCAAGGCGATAACAATGTACAACTATTGAATCAATTGTTGAACGTTGATAGTTCAGCAAAACAATTCAGCGAACGATCTCTTCGTTTTTTTTCACAAATCTCTTGTCTGGTTTTTTTTTCATCGTTTTAATGTAATTCTTTTGATTACGAAGATTTTATTCACGTGATTTAATCGATTCCGCGAATCAATAATTTGCTCCGTTTCGGTGAGTTTTTAGTGTTAAATTCCAATGACAAAGCGATCAAAAGTAACTTACAATTCCAAATGGACTCCAGGAGGTTCTTAAAACAAGCATCGAATCAAAGAAGTTTTTTTTAAATTTTATTATATCTAATACTTCACTAAAACTAAAATATATTTATGCATCAAGTTGCAAAATGATGAGTTTTTTAGTACTTTTTCGACCTCGGCCATAATGTTTACAAAAATAGTGTATTTTTTTTCTTTTTTCAAGATTTGTGTTTTCTATGGTTTCCACAAAGTAACTTTTTTATGTTTTCGGCCGATATTCTTGAAGATCATTTAAAAAAATGCTTTTTATAATTGTAAAGGACATTTGTAGACAACTTCTACAGGAATCATCATTGAAATACCTTATCTAGTATGTTTGTAAAAACTTCAGATAGTTCGTGGCACCAATCAATGGATTGAGTTTTGCAGAACTCTCAGTATTCGGAAGCAGACAATTGGGTTCTTTAGGGGTGGCCAGATTATTCCATAATCGGAATCTCCGTCCAAAAATTAGTCGAAATCAAAAATTTCATCATTTTTGGTGCCCGGGAACTATTTTTAAAATGCATTTCAAGTTTGTATAGGGAACTATTTTTGTTCGGGATGAACTGTCACTTTATCGATTGAACTGTCATTCTATCCATAAAAATAAAAACTGTTTTGTTTATTTAACCATCGAAACAAAGGTATTAAAACGCAATAAAATCACGTTATACTCAGAAAAACGAGCTCTTTATATTAGGATATAGAAACAGCAATATTTTGTTCACTAAACAACCCAATTGGGTTTTTAAATTAAGAAAAATTTAATGATTTTTTATTTTTAATCAAAAGAGCACCTTTTTCTGAGCCGCTATGATTTTTTTTCAGATTTTTAGAACTTTATTTTGGTTTCTAAAATCAATTTCAAAGAGATTTTTTGAAATCACCTTTTGACAGCTGGGCAACTGCTTGACAGCTCCGCTCAGTACAAAATGCGACGAGGGGTGATTCGACAAATCGCTCCCATACAAATTTCAAATTGATTTTTAAATAGGTTCCCAGGCACCAAAATTGATGAAAATTTGGATTTTAGCTCAGTTTGGCATGCAGATTCAGAATATGGAGTTATCTCAACACCACTAAAGAAGCCAATTGAATGTTGCTAATATTCTCAACAGTGCAAAATGTCATCGGCGAACACCATTTTGGGTGACCATTTCTGGACTACCAAAGGTTGATACACAAATATACATATGTGCCACCCATAATCTTGGCTATTCCGATGGACACTAGCAACCTTTATGAGAAAAGTTGTGGTCTCACGAACGCTTTTAGGGATTAGGATTCCCTTCAGAGATTTGTTTGGGATTTGCTTGGAAATTATGTAGAATTTGTCCTGAAATTCTTCAGAAGATTTCATTCTAGAATTTTTCCTTGAATTTCTTTCGGTATTTCTCCTTGGATTTCTACGTTATATTTTAAGAATCCTTTCTTTAAAATCTTTCGTAATTTCTTAAATATTTTTTCCCGCGATTTCTGATTTTATCTAGGGAACTTTGAAGGCTTGCAGGAGTTTCTTTCTGAATTTGTCCAGGAATTTCTTCTAAGATTCCGTCCAGAGTTTTCCCGAACTTGCTCCCAGAGCTCTTTTCGGGGTTTTTCTGTGTTGCTTTTGGATTTCTGAGAATTGTTCTTGATATTTCTATAAGAGCTCCTCCTAGGATTTTTGTAAGAGTTTTCCCGAAGTTTTTTTAGAAGTACCTTCAAGAGGTTTTACCGAAGTCCAAACATTTTTTTTCTCATAGTTGCTTCAGAAGTTTCTTTCAGTAATTTTCAGGATAGTTTTTCAACAAATTCTCCCGGGGGGTTTTGGATGCTTCTGTAGAACTGCTTCCAGGAATTTCTTCAAATATTTTTTTTAGAATTATTCTTGCAGTTCCGTAGTTTCTCCAGGAATTTCTCTGAAAGGTTTCCTGAGTTCCTCCTGGAATTACCTTATTACACCCACCCGAAATTCTCCTCAGAAGTTTTGTTTTGAGATATCCAAGTATTTTTCGAGTTTCTTCCGAAATTCCTCCCGTCATTTTCCAATAGTTGTTCTCGGAGTTGCTCGCGAGATTCCTTCCGATATTGCTTCGGAAATTTCTTACAAAGAAATTCGTAGCCTGTCGCAGAAGGTATTCCGAGAAAAACTCCTTGAAAATTCTGGCAAAAATCTGAAATCAACTGTTAGAGAAGATCTTCTAAATCCCAAAGCATAGCCTAAGTGAATCCCAATACAAATTTTATTATGAACTCTGGGAAGAACACTGAGAGTTATCCGGGAAAATCTCAAAGAGAAATCTCAGGAGAATCACAGCAATAAATCTCGGAAACAACTACTAGGAAAAGTTTGGAAAGCCTCTGACAGATAACTTGAAAAATATTAACAGTTCTGTATAAATCTTTAAATAAACGCTCTATGACACCCGAATGAAATCTCCGGAGAAAATCCAAAATACGTTAGTCCTGAAAAACTCTGAGAGACATCCCGAGAGTAATACCGGAAATAAGATTCTAACTCGCCTACATATGATATGTCAAATAAACGTCGAGAAAGAATTTTTAAGTTGTTTTTTTCTTATTGAAAAAAAATACATTTCTTAAAAAAAAATCTGGGAAGTTTGCTAAAATTTAAGAAGATCGTCCCTATAACTCGCCAATATCTAGAATTTTATTAATCTGACGTAAAACCTGTATTCAGATGATCGAATGGTATTGTATTCAGCTTTTAATTTATGGAGAAAGATTTAAAATTTGTTGAACAAAACGCAATACATTTGAATTTTAGTAAATTACATATTTTGAAAAGTTGCAAAACTTGATATTGAGCTATAACTCAAAAAATGTTCTACTTAAAATTTTTTGAAGGTCGGTTTCGAAATCAGCACTAAATTGTGCTTCAAAAATTTTGGTCGTTGACAGAAGTTCCGAATTTCGTTTTATTTTGTAAACTTGTGTAACCGATCACTCATGAGAAAAGCGCTTAAATCGCTTGAAAATAAAGGAGAGCATTTTGCCCCGGTAGGGCATTTTATACCCATTTACCCTACACATGTAAAATTCTTCAGAATTACGCGGAAAAGGTTTGTTTTGACAGTTTTAAATACACACGCATGTGGAAAAGCTCGTGTTCGAAAACTGTTTTATTCATACCAACAATGTAGTAAACTCCCTGTACTTTAGTAGGAAGTAGAGACCACAATTAGTAAAGTCCGCAACTTTTTTCCAAAAGACCTTAAATAGCTTACTAATTCAATTCATTCAATTGTCATATTCCAGGTCGACATTTTTGAAAATATACCAGTATGTTTCGAAATTTCGGCAGACGTTTTGGAGGAGACGTCATCATGTTGGGTTCAAGTCATCTAAGGTTTGGCCTGTGCTGCTAATCGATAAGAATGATAATCAATCGACAAAAACTTGCATTTAGATCAGCACACAGTTTGCAAATGTATCTCTTAACAATAAATTGTGTATGAAGGAAATTTGCTCAATAATTTCTTAAAAGTGTGTTGTATATTTCAATGCTAGGAAACCATGATGTAGAGTTTGGATATTTCTACATATTTCAAGAAGGATCGGCATATGAACCAATCATGAATATATTCATAAATTTTTATAGTTCAGTATTTGACAATTTTTGGCGAAATGTTTGATAATTATAAGAATTCAACAGCCTTATACAGCTGGAATTCTCATCATATTTTTGAATGTATAAAATATAGAAAATGCGAAGAATTAGCATAGGAAGTTAGAATGCACAAAAAAAGGAAATAAAAAACAGAAATACTCATTAAAGTTTTGAAAAGTATTGAACAAAAAATTTCGATACAAATTTACAAAGAACCGAATTTAAAAATAATCGATATAAATTCGTTCTACTGTTACAGTTTCACCCAAATGTACGATGAGGTTTAAAAATAACTTTTCATTTCGATAGCTCATTCTATATCAAACATGGAAAAAATAACTGTAATAGGGTCTAGAACTATTTGAATAGAGGGACATATTTTGTATGGGGGCGATTTTTTGAATCACCATTTGCCAGATTATCTACAGGGAGCTGTCAAGCAGTCGTCCAGCTGGTGCATCATGATGTCAACTAATCTTTTTGGAATTGATTTTTGGTATCTAAATAAAGTTCTTTTGAAAATCTGAAAAAGTGGCTCAGAAAAAAAATTTCTTTCGTATAAATAAAAAAAAAAATCTCAATTTAAAGACCTAATTCACTATGACCTGCTACCAAAAAAAATCCACACATCACCTCCTCTGAACCACTGTGCGTGATTAGGTTCGTGTGTAGTGGTTCCTGAAATGATTGTTACCTCGTCACTACCATCACCTCGCATCATCAACGTGGTGTGGTACTCCATCATCTGGCTGGCTGACTGGATGGACCCGCGCTCTACAACCAGAGGAAGTAGTGATAACCATTCGCAAAGACTGCTAATAATGGATTACCCATTAAAATGTACTTATTCCTACGAGTATTGATCCATCAGGGAGGTGCAAAATCCGCGCTCGTCCAACCTGGAATGACTCTCGGACGCATGAATGGGAAGCTTTTACAACATTACTGTTTCAAAGTGATCGCACCAAGCAGAGCCAACCCACAAGAAATCGGTGGTTGTTGAAATCATGTGCGAAGAGTAATGAGCGAGAACAGTCAGTGTGCTCTGTGTTCATTAGTCCTCATTTTATGGCCCATCACCAGGCGGCACCAGGCAGTGGAATTCGATTGCTGTATGCGTGTATAAACTTTCTTTTTTGACGTGTCTGCCTTAGCCTAACTTACACTAGATCCGATGCATCCCATTCGAATAGATCTCTCGTTGTCAATGCATTCCTCACTGCCCCGAGAGTGCAGCATAGCTAGTAGCTAGACCGTCCTTATCTTGAGGCTCCGTTGGAAAGCTTCGTTCGATTAGGTAGTAGAGACTCTCTCGCGTCTCGCCGTGGCTGAGTTGTAGATCGTCGATTGATGCAAGGTGGTTGCCACCAGCGCGGACCTTCTTCTTGCTAGTAGCACCCCAGGAGAAGACGAACCGTCTGAGTCTGACACCTTGGGATGTGCCGAAGAAACCCTGAACGAGCGCGCGTACACCAATTTTACCTTTGTGCCGGTTTCTTGCCTGACCACGTTGTACACGTCGCCGGTTGTCGTCGTCGTTGCCAGTCGGCCGGTGGCAGTGTGTGAATCAGGCGGCAGTGATAGACCTAGCCAGCCGAGGACTGCCTGCCACTCGACACTATAACTGTAGTAGACGATTCCTCGCCACCGTCGCCGAGTTAGGTAATCGTCGTAGTGATTGTGGTCTCTCTTTCTTGGGAAAAAGGAATTCGAAGACACGTTGGAGGGCTACTACACATAGCAAAACGTGGTGGTCGTCGACTACGTAGTCGGTTTGTGCAATTTCGAACCGGTGGTGCGGTCACTGACTGACTGACTGACTGCAGCCACCACCAGCTCATGATTGCCGTTACGTCATTTAGCATTGAAGGCGTGTTTGGCCAGGTGGGTCAACTTCTCTGGCTAATTGTTTGGCTAATTCTGTTCTGAACTGGTTCAGAATGACCTAGAAAAGCGCATCTAAAAAATCTTGGCGTTGGCGTAACATCCCCACTGGGGCAGAAGCCGGTTATTCAGCATTGTGTTCAATCAGTAGGGTAACCAATATAATTTGGACCCCCATATATTTTGGACCCCCTGAGTCGTATTTTCATAAATTTCACAGATTTAATGAAGAGATGACTTAAATTTTTAGAATTATTCGCTAAATTAGAATGTTCTGCACGAGCAGCAATCATTTCCTTACTGGAAATATCATTATTTGCCTTGAAATTATTTTTTGTTAATCTCGTCATCCGCGCGAGTGTCGCGACATGTTTACGAAGAGAGAATGTGATGCTGGGCAAACTTGCAGATGTAAACAAAAACGTTTATCATTCTAGCGCATTAAATTCGCAAAGTTCATCTAATCAGCCTTTGTCAATCAAGAAATTAGGATGTGATCCAGCATATCCAAGTGGCAGATTCTTCGAAAATAGTTCCAAGCGGGTTTAAACACCGGGTGTCCAAAATATATACCTAAAAGGGTCCAAAATACATTGGGCAGGTGTCCAAAACAGTGAAAACTCATGCTCCAAAATTCAGTTACTTTCATCAAATGTTCAGCCAGAAATGACCTTGTGTGTATTTTTAACGGACAATGAAGGCTTTTACGGTCATACTCACATCATCATTATGTGTAACACCCTGTGAATCTGTTTGATTTTGGCTTAAATTCAAACTAATGTCCTCTAGGGGTCCAAAATTCGACCGTTACCCTACTTTGAGAGTCAATTGAATGTTGAATGTTGCCTGAAAGTTAGAGTGAAGAAGCGAAATCTTCTTTAAAATCCCAAGCAACAATGGAAGTTTTGTGAAGGTTCTGAGAACTATTTAAACACATTGTTTGTACTTGTTGCTTTGGATGCGAATCTTTCAGGTATTGAGCACAGACAAGCGGACATACCACTATTTTTTTTCTCCCCTGTTGGGGAAATTAAGCCACTGCGTCCAATAGGCTGAACTTTTGTGGCATGTCCCGTTGTGATATTCGCATCTAGACAGCAAATTACCATGTGTCAAGTAATCAGCTACTGCCACGACGCGTCGTCTCCCAATCAGGTGCAATGGAATTGATAAACTCCAAGACCTTCCCAGGTTCTGCAGACCAGATCTCACTGGGTTGCAAGCAACCACTATTTAGAAATCTTTGCCTGCGCGTGTATAAAGCACCACAACTGCAAAGCAGATGTTCCGAGGTTTCACGTTCCGTATTACAGAAACGACAGATATCACTCTGAAAATGGCCAATATTTTTCAAGTGATACCTGCTCGGGCAGTGTCCAGTTACTAGGCCAGTGTATGTACAATGTACATACATAGGCATCATACACAAATTAAGTAACGCTATAGGGGGAGTCTAGCTCAGCGTTACGATCCATACAAAAATGTTTGGCTTTTCATACAAAAAGCGTTACATGGGGGGAGGGAGGGGGTCTGAAATGGTCAATTTTTGCGTTACGTAATTAGTGTACCATGCCATACAAAGAGCTCTCTTGTTGAGATCTAAGAGCTTTTTGGTTTTATAAGCATTAAATGCAAACACCAAATTTTGGTGTTATAAATCGTTTTGATTGATTGCAATTGTTGACATCCATCCAATTGGATATCACCCTCTGCTCAGCCCAGCATTGCAGGTCCATTTTAATTGTACAGTTTGATATACCACAGAATGATTCTGGGCTAGCAAACTGTAAATTGGAACCACTTTTAGCAAGCTCGTCTGTCATTTCATTCCCTTCAATGCCACCTGGAACCCAGTATAAGTTTACTGAATTCCCTTGGCACAGCCTGCGCAGTGAAAGAATGCATTCCCAGACAAGCTTCGAAGTAGATTTGTAAGCGCACAATGTTTTTAGTGCAGCTTGACTATCTGAGAAAATACAAATATTTGCATATATGTATTTTATTTCAAGGCAGATATTTGCGCATTTCAAAATAGCAAGAATATCTGCTTCAAACACCGTAGGATAATGTTCCATCGCCACTGAAATTTGTATTCCAGGGCCGTAGATTCCTGCTCCCGTTTTTATTCCAACTTTTGAGCCATCTGCAATGAGAGTCTAATAGAGGTGGGGAAGACGATACTTCGTATGCGTGAAATCCGTGTCTGGTGTAAAACATGTCACTACTACAAGCAAAGCGAGCTCCCATAAGAACGCGTGTCAAATAGTGACGTCACTATTTGTGTTTACATTTTTCTTTGCTTACCAATACATAGCCATCTCTTCTTCTTCCCCACCTGTAATATACTCTCATTGAGCCATCTGTATAGAATTTGATTGATCCTTGACGAACAGTTGGACCTCCGACTTCCCAATCTGCACGAGTTGTTTCATGCACCTTGTAAGGAACATCATGGTTCTCCACAGGTTTAATCCAGTCCTTAATCATTTTCATTACTGGCCTATTTTGGAAGTATTGTGAAATGCTCAGGTCAGGTGACCTACAAGATCACCTGGCATAAACTTTTGAACTCGTTCAAGTCTCAGCAATTCCTTTTCTGCTTCTAATTGTACGTACTGGTGCAAAGGTAGCAGATTGAGCATCGCATCTAAAGCTTTTGATTGAGTGCTTCGCATCGCTCCTGTAACGGCCAAGCATGGGAAAACTCATTCGCTCACCCGAATGCCGGCGATGCAAAATAGCAAAAAGAACGTCAACAACTCAATACTGAGTGAGAGCGCAGCGCACTAAGAACGAACGCAACACGAACGGCTCGCCACCGAATCAGGACAGAAACAAAAAGAGTGCGAAATGAATCAGCTTGCATCGGTGTATACGAAATGAACGGTCGCTCTCTCAACTACCGAGTGGCATTCAGCTGATTGAATCAAAACGCACTCACTGATTCAATTCCCAGTACTGAATGCTTCCACTGAACGCTAAATGAGCGTTCCAAAATGAATGCTCTCGCACCCGACTCAGAACGCAAACATTCGTTCAATCTTGGTTCGTTTATCTTCGGCACTCAGATTCGGTAGCGATTCATTCGGCCATCGTTGCTTGCGTCGCCCGGTGCTCGGCGATTAGAAAGAATGGGCAATGAAAGGGGAAAGATTTTGCTTGGCTGGGGGAGAAGCATACTCGCATCAGATTGTGCGTTGATGTGAGTGAGGGATACGCAATAAATGAATGATTTTTTCGCATCCTTGGTAACGGCAATGGACGCAAGACGTTGAATTTTCGCAAGCTTTGATTGCGTGGTAGCCTCTTTTGTTTTTGCCCACCAGACAAACGAAGCATACGACATTTATGGGCGGATTATGGCAGTATAAATCCACATTATTATTTTTAGTTTCAAGCCCCACTTCCTGCCAATAGTTTTTAAGCATAACCAGAACGCACTTGTTGCCTTACCGATCACGGACTCAATTTGAGCATTCCAGTTCAGTATAGCATCTAGTATCAAACCTAAGTATTTGACTCGATCACTAGGTAAAATTTATATCCCTCCAAGCCGAAAAGCTTTTAGGTTGATCTTCCTTCTCCTAGTGAAAGGGACAATTACGACTTTTGACGGGTTGATGCTAAGGCCCTCCTTAATTCATCATAAATGTGTATAGTTTAGGGCCCTTTGCATTCTCTCCGAAACAGTTTCGTCATACTTACCTCTCACTATTATGACTATATCGTCTGCAAGCCCACAACTTCGAAACCTTTTTCCTTCAAGCTTCATAGAGGATCGCCTACAACTAAGGACCACATTAGTGGTGATAGGACTCTTCCTTGAGGGCAACCTTTCGTTGCCCTTACTGTTATAGAAGAACTTCCCAGCTCAGAGGTGATTTCTCTTTTTGCAAGCATAGTATAAATCCAATGTATGATACATTGGTCGAAGTTTTTGTTCTCCATGGCACGGGATGCTCTTTTATGTAAGAAGAATCTTTCGAGGAGTACTTAGGAGTAATAAAATTCACGCTTTTGAGAGATTTTGGATACGCCAATGAATTGCTACCATTCAAAACGCTCATTAGAAACTTTTTAAAGTACCATTTTAACACTAAAGTGTGTTTACATGAAGCGGTTTTCTGCTCGTTCACTGCATTCATAGTGAAAAAACGAAAACTGCGCTAAGGCGATTAAAGTGATAAACTAAATGTAATAACGTTTCTATTCCACCAAGAAGCGATTAAATTCACACACATATCAGGTATGTATTTTGCATTACAGAAGAAAGTTTAACAAGAAAGTACGATTGCTCGTACTTTTTAATTGAAACAAAAAGGCACGGTAAATGGGTGCCCTGAAAATCAATGGTGTCAATTCACCTTACTACCCTCTACTAATTGTACTATATCACCCAATTTTGTGAAAAAATTTATACTTTAGTGAATATTACTTCTAATGAAAGCAATTAACAGCGGCACCAACAATGTTTATAAGATTGGTGTCAAATGACAGCCCTTATTCGCCCAAATCCCCTTAGATTCACGGTGACTGGTGACTTGACGGTACTTAGGAGTAATAAAATTTACGCTTTTGAGAGATTTTTGATAAAATGTATCATAATAAATTTCTCAGTCAGATCAGAGTGTCCTGCGCTTCAGTGAGGACGAAAAAATGATAGTCTGTCAGAAAATCCAAATTTTCTACCCGTTCCTTTCAATCTAAATATTGAAATTTTCTGATTGAAGTTTAAAAAGAGATATAAAGAGCATAGTGAAGTGAATTGTAATGTTTTGCTAAACGTGTGTTTTGAAGGGAAGAATCTGTCCACTTGTGAGTGAAAATTCAAAAAAAAAATGTAGGTACCGTCAAACGACGTTACTTGCAACAGCGGTGTAACTTGCAACACGACGACATACACTAAATGTGAAACATTTTCTAATAATAATGAAAACTAGGATGCCCTACTATTTCGGTTATAGTGATTATGTGTATCAAAGATCGATTTAGTTTAAAAATTGGCTTTGTTTCTTTGTTTATGGTTTAGCTACACTGTTAAAACAGATTGCTCATTTTATGCCATAAAAACAAGTATGAAAATCGTACTTGACCTCTCCCTTATGGTAAGTGCGATAAGTCTGATGACCTTGCTTGCAGTTAGGGTACCTAATAGTAAGCATATCTAAACGATAAAAGTTTGAGAAACTTATCGACTAAGTCATGCAAAAAATCATTATTATATTCGAAAACCACTATGGGGTAACTTGCAACAGTTGAATTTGACGAAACGTTCTATTATTTATCTTCATTTCACGATATATTTGACAGAAATAACCGAAATGGATCATTTATTGATTACGTAACGCGTTCATTTTCAAATGACAATTAATTTTTTATATTTTTTTGCACGTGACCTTCAAACATTGTGAGGAAGTACCACATTTTGAAGTTTCATTCATGTTTCATCATGTTAAAAGTTCATTTTTTGTTTATGAACGCTGTAAAGCAATCACCACCAACATCAATTCTGAACCTAGATGGAGTAAATTATTTCAGTTTAATACCCAAATTAGCGAGTTTGACATTTACAAAGTAGAATAGGTGTGTTTCAATCATGTTAATTTAGCTGAAATTGCCAAACACCACTTCAAACTGAAGGCTACTTGAAGATGACTCACTCTACCTTTTCAAGAAATGACAATAATCATTATTGACGTTTTGTAATGAGTGATAAGTCACGAGAATCATATATATTTTGTGTTTGAGGGACGTGAGACCTGTTGCTAAAAGATATACTCTCGCTTGCAATAACTATTAATCCTTTCAGTTCTGCCGCAGCGGTCGTCGAGTATAGACGGAAGCCTGTGTGCTCTTTGCTACTCGGTTTTGCTTTGTCCTCCGCTGTTGTTTCAGCAGTGTTATCAAGCGCGCTTTGTTCTCGTTTATTCGCTTTGGCTTCGAAAAGTTGGTGCTTTTTTGTGTCGTCGAAGCTAGCACCGCATAATCGAAATGAGTGACATTGTAAACACGGCACAATTTCGGTTCCCACCCGGCAGCCGCCGACCGTCGTTGGAAGAAATTGCTCAATTCATTAAGCAGTTGGATGCAGATCCAATGCTTATGGAGACGGCATACAAAACAGCAAACGACCGGTCACTATTTGTCAAGTTTGTTAACTTGGAAGCAATGATGGATGCGTTAAAAAGGAACTCGGAGCCGCGAAAATTTACCTACACAAATGGTGAATCTATCGTGGTACGTATGTGTATGGCTGGTACCAACATGCAATACGTTCGCGTGTTTGATCTGCCGCCGGAGTTGAACGACAATGATCTTGCACTGGTGCTAGGATCGTACGGACATGTGGATCGTGTGATACGCGAAAAATTCCCAGCGGATTTGGGACTGGACCATATGTTCACCGGTGTTCGCGGTGTGTACATCGACGTGAAGCAGGAGATACCGCCGTCGATCGAAGTACTTAATCGGAAGGGTAGGATTTTTTATAGTGGACTCAAGGACACTTGTTTTTCGTGTCAACAAACGGGACACCGACGGGAATCTTGCCCACAGCGTGCAATTCGGAACAAGCGACTACAGGAACCATCAAGTTCGCAATCATACGCCGCCGTAGTATCAGGGAAAGTGACTGAGGAGTTGTCTTCGGAAACAATAGCAGAAAGTGAAATTATTGAGATATTGGAAGAAGAAATTGCGGAGCAGCCTACGGACCTGGCGGAAGAGCAGCAATGGGAAACAATCGTTTGTGAAACCGCAGCTGATGCAGACAAAGAGGTGCGCCGGAAAGAAGGTATAAAGGCATTGGAAGAAGTAGCAAAGGCTATCCAAGAAGCGATGACGAATCCACAGGCCGCTCAGCGCCGTGCCCAATTCGCTTCAAGGTCGGATTCTAGTTCCGGATCTACACCGAGGAAGAAATGCGCTCGCCGAACCCATTATTAGTGTTTTCTTTTACATGAATTGTATTTTAGAATAACAAATTATTCTTTGCGACTCTCGGCTCAGTAGAGTTTTCAATTAAACAAGCGAGCCTTTAATAAATAAATAAATTGGTAAAAAAAAAAAAAACTATTAATCCTTTCATGAAAAATTATATGTCAATTGGTTAGTGTACATCTTTTCATGGTATGTTTCATGCATAACATCAAACATTTACAATACAACTAAATACTAGAATGTTAGTGCTGTTTAATGATAGCTAACTTACACTGAACTACAAATCAACCCAAATTTAAGTTGTTTTGACGCAATCCCGGTCTTCCGTGGAATAACTCAAATTTGCGTTAAACAGCGAAAGTGGTGAGTGAGTAGTTCTCGTTTGAGAGCGGCAAAACAATTAACCCAGTGGTAAGTTATTTTCACCCAACGGAGGCCTCAAATGACGCAAATTTGGGTTAATTCAAGAAAACCCAAATTTGGCTTCTTCCACGGAAGAGCAGCGGATGCGTCGATGCTTTTCTCTTTGTTTTCGACAACATTGCGGTGGGGCGAGGGAGAAAACAACCCAACTTTGAGTTAAAACTTTAATCAGTTTAGCCAAATTTGAGTTTTTAAAACTTATTCTTTGGGTTATAATATTTTTCCGTGTAGCTTCATGTCCTATGTTGCAAGTTACCCCACAGATGGGGAAACTTGCAACAATCATGTATTTCGCACCTCCTGATTAGGTGGCAACGTATTTTGGTAAACCAAGTGCTGCATAGTATTCTACTCGGGGTAATTAGCGTACACGATGCTTCACAGGATGTTTCAAATGTTTAGATTTTCAATGATATTGCTTCAAAGTCGAAAAGTGTTGCAAGTTACCCCATTTGACGGTAGACGACGCTGTTTTTCGTCATTATGAAATTTTGATTACCATCTACCGATGGCGTTCCGGATGTTGAGCTCAAGACAGATGGGGAGATCCAGATGGAAAGATCAAGAAATAGGAAGTCGTGTCTGCACAAAAGCCCACATTGGTGAGATCTATCTAATTTTCCCTTTCATTGTTTCTGTATTGTACATTGTAGAAATTGTATTTATATTGCATGGTTCACACACACGGGAGGGTAGCCTAAGGGAATTAAATGACCTGATGAACGGACTCAAGTTCATGGAGTAGCCAGATAGCATGGATAGCATGGTGTGTCATGAGATAGCAACTTTTTGTTGACTACCGAAGGGATTCAGAGATTTTAATTCACCCTGCTACAACAAACCATCAGGTAGATTATTCCTTTATGAAATAATTCTGCAGTCATAAATAATCCTTGCGCTGATGATGGGTACACTTTTACCATCATCATCATCATCATCATCAATTTCTCAGCCGTCTGTGAACCGATTTGGTTTCTCTTAGCATCAAATGAAAGCTACAACATCCCCGTACAATTGTATTAAACTTTATTTCGATTTGACATTTAGTTACCAAGATATCCTTTGAAGAGTATTTGGGAGTAATTAGCATTAGCATTAGCATTAAGCAAGTCGCACAAATTCGTAGGTGGTACAGCCGTGGATCGCTGTTACGAGGGTTGCATCCTTCATGTCCGTTACCGAAGCACAACGATTTGGGACTAATCTCTGACACTTAGACAAGATTGACGCAATCCTCCAACGGTCGAGTGCTGTCCTGGCCACGTCCTTGCGACAGCTGAGGGATGGGAAAGGAAGATTAGTTGGACATTGAAGAGTATTTGGGAGTAATCTCAATAAATTCCTTTTTTATTATTAATATTTGCTTGCTGTCTTATATGAGCTACAAATGATAATGCAAATGGCTCCAGGTCGAATTAAAGATTATTCAGCAATATATAAATACCACAGAGAAACAGACGTCACAATCCGCTCGCTTCTCATCGATCACGTTGTTAACGGTTGATTCAAATTTTCGGTAGTAGGTCGATAGACTACTCGCTGCGCTGACGTCGTTTTTGCTTCTGTTTAATGTTTGCTCACTACACTACTGCCACCTAATGATTACTCGGCCATGCGCAGTACGTTTAGCATTGGGCGGTCAGTGGTTCCCATGGGTCCCAAGTACTTTGGAACTAAAGGGTATCTCGATGATTTTCTTATCCATGTGTTAATCAATTGGCAATTAACAAGAGATATAATATTCCAGAATATGTAAGCTATTCTGTCTGTTATTTCTGGTAGTCAATGATTCTATTATGGAAAACAATCAACTTGGTGCCAAATCTACAATATTTTCTAGAATGACCAAAAATCACAATCACACATACGAATAATACAACACAAATTTTAAGACTTTTTACGGCATCATCAGCATTGGCAGCCATGTTTGATATGTGGCTCGAAATTTCAAAGTGATAATTCTCTGTTACCAGAGCGAATATTCCTATGAAAAAGTATCATCCTATATGATTACTCGCAGTGATTGTGATGATACTATTTCTGCTTTGCTGCAGAACTGCCACTTTTTTATCACCTTAAAAAAGCGTGGCAAACAATCATTGAAAAGCAAAAAGTCAATGATTCGTTTGAAAGCTCAGTGATACATCATGATACCTTAATAAGCGTAAGAAGGGTTCTGTTCACCATAGGTGGATTAAATCAGGTTTTTTAATCAATGATTGCAGATAAATTATTATCCCTTTTCTTTCTCCTTTGCTTGTAATCAATGCAAGAAAGATACAATAAGTAGCATACAAATTCAAAATATTTACGGAATCTCAGTAATCCGATTCTGTATCGTTTTAGTAGTTCATTACGAACTGCTTGACAAAATTTCCAGCACTAGCATACTGATTTTTTTCATAATATACATAGATGACACATTCTACCGTGAAGTTACAACATTTTGACGCCTTTTTGATCAGATTCTTTACTTAAACTCGTAAATTCGACTGTAAACCCTCAAATATTTTTGCATATTCGGATTCCTTGTAAAATTTCCAATAAGTTTAATCTGTTGGACAGTTAGTTTTTATTGGAAAAGTATGTTAAAAATGGGAATGAGTAGCGTGACGTTACAACGTTGTACGGTCGAATGTACGAGTTATAGTGAAAAATCTGATCAAAAAGGCGTCAAAACCAGTGCTGAAAATTTCATTTCGTCATATCTAAATTCAATTACCTACAGCTCATTTTAGAAGCTGAATCTGAAAATATGATGTATGAAAAACTTGTGCGGCTAGACCAGTTCTGCAAGAAAGTCACGGAAAACCGCTATTTTTCGAATATTTAAGGCAAATGTCACGGACTACCTTCGAAAAAATGCCAATGATATTCACGGTGAATATCATTTGGCATTTTTCAAAGGTAGTCCGTGACATTTACTCTAAATATTCGAAAAATAGCTGTTTTTCCGTGACTTTCTTGCAGAACTGGTCTAGCCGCACAAGTTTTTCATACATCATATTTTCAGATTCAGCTTGTAAAATGAGCTGTAGGTGATTGAATTTAGATATGATGAAATGAAATTTTCAGCACTGGTCAAAACGTTGTAACGTCACGGTAGAATGTGCCAGATATAATTTTCATTAAAATCAATGTAGTGGAAATTTGGTTAACATTGTTTATGAAAAAAGTTTATACAGCTAAACCTGAATCATACAAAATACACTTCTGCTGTGTTGAGTCGAAGGTTTAAAAAATAAGGGCTGGAAGTGTCGCTTAATTCAAGATCCGTGGTCAAATAGAAGAAATATTCTTGGGATTCAAACACAAATTTACAAACTATTTGATGCTGAACAACAAGACTCTCCTCGCACCGCAGCTCAGGTTACTAATGGTACTAAATCTTTGGAAGGTGAAGGATACCCTATATAGTATAAACTCTATAGAGTTGAATAAACACTACAGATTTATCATATGAAGTCTTCACGAAGGCCAGGCTGAGATTGGAAAATACAATTAGATCTTTTCAATCTTTCAAAGCTGCAGGAATAGATGAGGTATTTTCAGCATTGATTCAAAACGAAGAAGCGGTGTTGGTTCCATCACTAATTGAAATGTTCAAGATTAGTTTAGATGTAATTCAATCTTCCATAAAAAATCGAAACTAGTAAAAGTTATTTTTTAGATTAGGTTCGATTCCCGGTCAGTCCAGGATATTTTCGTAAAGCACATTTCCTTGACTTCCTTACGCATGGACTATCATCGTGCCACGATATACAAATGCAAAATGTTCATTGGTAAAGGAAGCTCTCAGCTAATAATGGAGGAAGTACTTATAGAACACTAAGCTGAGATGTTGAGAAGGCCGGCTCCAGAGGCACGTTATCCTCCATTTGGGACATTAGTGCCATAAGCTAAGATGTTTTAAAAAAAAAATCAATTGAGACGTTACGACAAGAAGGAGAATTGCCTAGTCTACCCATAAACTCGAATACACTTGTCGGTTCAACGCGAAGCAAACTGTTAACCTGTTCAATTTATGAAGAGTTGTCAATTTTACATTGGGTGCGTGTGTACTTACATTACATGCACATACTTGTACATGAGTAATATGTATAAGAATTGATTAAATCATCAAAACCGGGAGAAAAAATGCTCATGATAACATGTACAATGTACATGTACAATGTACGTACCTACTTGGGATGTACACACATATCTGTCAATGCACAAGTACAAAGCTCCTTAACTACTGTAGCATTAGAAGCTTAGTAATCGGTCAAACTGGAGAGAACTTGAGACGCAATTTAATCCAACTCGTGCCGGCAGAATCCATAGTAAGTGCTCTAACAGTCTCGACTCCGAGAGGCATTTCCATATAAAACGTGATGTTTTATGAAAGTATTCATACATTCTAGAGATTTATTGGATATTTGTGTATCTATTTCCTATGTTTATTTTAATGCATACGAAACGTGATTTTTATTACACCGTTTATGATTGCACACCACCTCCGGCGCGGGTGCACACAGAGCAAAACATCAACAACTACGTAATACATACTTACTATTTAGAGTAGTGGAATCTGTTGCAAAGCGAAATCGCTGATGTGACGTCACATCGCTCGGGGAGCCCACACGAATAATTGCAATGGGTTGAATGTGCTGTTACTCATTCATATCAAAAGAAAGAGGGAAAAATAAAGTGTGAGAGATACATACTAACTGTGCTGTAACGTATCAATTAGGAGCGTTGCTGGAATTATGTTGGTTGCGTGTCATTTGTTTTTCTTCTGCATATTTTCATTGGAAAGCATGGTGGATATCGATCCCGGGTAGAGCGAAATGACAAATGAAGGGCAAATTTTACCATCAAAATAGAATGTTTGAATGCCAAAACTTGCTATTAGTTTGTTTGAAAATAAAGTTAAAATTTAAAAAGTTAAATTTCTATGGCATTAGAACTTTAGGATAACTGATTTTGCCATTGCAATAACAAAATAATAGGAAAAACAATGTCAAAATAATAACATAATTTAATATGATGGTAAAGCATGTTATTGTTTTGATATTATGGTTGATAATATGATAATAATTTTTGTTATTATTATGTTATTATACAATTCAATAATAACTCGCGAATTAAAAGTTTTATAATGATAGCATGTTTTGTTATTTATGTGAGCTATTCATAAAAAAAATAAAGAATTGCAAATTTAGATATGATGGCAAAATATGTTATTCTTTAGTTATTGGTTTGTTATTCACCTCTACCCGGGATGAGAAACAAACAACAACTGACTTTGCTGCTGTTTGACAAGTGACTTTATATGCGAGACCGAAACTGTCGCTCTGTTAGGAATTTGCTTGTGTAGTTTAGCTAAATAAATCATTTCTACTTTGGCTAATTTGTTTTTTTTACTATTCATATTTATCTAGTGTAACATGTATTTTAACTATTGCTACGCTCGGGGTCGCAGAGACAGGATGGGCTCACCTGGGAAACGGGGAATCGATCCTCGCTGGGAACACTGGATCGTTTTTACTGAGGAACACGGAATTTATATTGCGACAAATATTTAGAAGTTCTAGAGGGCATGATACCGAATTTCTGCACTAGAATGCATGTCTACGTAAAGAAGATTGAATCGATCGATTTAACATTTCAAGTAGTTTAGCCATCCAGCTCAGCTATGCAAATAAAACGATCCAACATTGAGGGATATCCTCGGTCTTTCTCACTCTTGTTAAGATAAAACTTTTACTATATTTTCCAACATTTTAAGAAGATCACAACAGAGAGTAAATATAAGTTAGTACCTAGGCAAATGATAAGTAAACAAGCTGTAACCCTTATTACACCAACTCACACCTATCCTTATCGCACGTGCTGGTATTCTTAAACTCTGGAAAACCCCAACGAAGTGTGTCACGTAGAAGTTTGTCCCACTTTAGACACCTAACCCGCTCAGATCCAGACCATTCTATTGCTATATAGCTCCTTTCACTCTCCTCTCTCTCTTCTTGGCGTAACGTCCTCACTGGGACAAAGCCTGCTTTTCAGCTTAGTGTTCTATGAGCACTTCCACAGTTATTAACTGAGAGCTTCCTCTGCGCCAATGACCATTTTGCATGTGTATATCGTGTGGCAGGCACGAAGATACTCTATGCCCAAGGATGTAAAGGAAATTTCCTTTACGAAAAGATCCTGGACCGACCGGGAATCGAACCCGTCACCCTCAGCATGGTCATGCTGAATACCCGTGCGTTTACCGCCTCGGTTATAAGGGATTGCTATATAGATAACGCTCGAAAAAAGTCCACGTCAGACATACAAAGGGCACACGAAACACCCCACTCAAATCGTCATAAATCATCAATAATCAAAACAAAGTCTAGCGTTTTTTTTTGTCCTACAGCCAGCTGAAGATCTGTTGATAGCGCTGACGACCGATAAGCAAAGGCACTGCAGATCAGCCTAGCTGGCTGGGAGGTGCAATCTGGTTGCAACACGTAGGTACGTACCTCGGTCGGTACGAACAAAGTTGAATTTTGGCCGATATGGGCCGATTGATTGGCAACAACTGCACGAGCCTGGAAATCGAAGAAAGTGGATGTTTTGCTGAACAAACCGTATGCCGATGCAAACATCCACAGACATACAAAGGATGGTTGTAGTGAGGAAATTTGATAAGCTAATCGTAGGGGGAGCCCTAAGCGTTTATTCGCTATCAAGCAGGGATGGTTGTCTTTTATGTGCTGGAACAGTGGTTTTCAACGCCTTTTGCACCGAGCATTTTACTTTTATGATACTTGACAATTAATAACTGTGAAAGTGCTGAAAGAGCATCAAATTGATCGAATTGCTGAATTTTAAGCAATATGTTGGGGCAATCTAGCACAAAGCTTGCTAGTTCTCAGTACTGTGTCAATACTCAGCATAGCAAGAGTCAGCTAAATTTGCAAGTTCTTTGCCAAAAACATGTTGGGTGTGTAGGTTTCGATTTAATATGAAAATGTGTCTCTTCCGTTTGAAATCTATTTTAAAACTATTGATAAAAATAATCACAGACAAATAGACGTTTTGCTCTGCCCACTTCCCATAGTTTACTTTTTCAACGAACTATTCCAATATTCTGTAGTTCGCAAATCTCTCGCTTATGGCGCTCGCATTGTTTTTGCTCCTGTTTGACGTTTGCTCACTACCGCCACCTACTCAGTGGGTTTGCGAAACACAACATAATTAGCATTGGGTGATTATACTTTTGTGACGATGATTTTAATCGCACTTTGTTTCTATTGTTTCTGTTTGTCTGTGAAAAAATCATTCTGGATGGTTTCAATAATTGTAAAATACGTCAATCTGTTGCTGGTGGTTTGCTCCGTGGATCTCCGGTTGAAAACCTCTGTATCATTGCTTCCTTCTCACACGCGCCCGAAACGTTCGGAAGCAAGCATTTATTGTAAACATTTCCAATGTGGTCCCGAACCGAACAACAAGTGTAGCACACTATCTACATACATACTAGAGTCAGTGAAGATCAGATAGCACGCATAGTAAATAGCAACATAAGCCGCGTTTAAGCGAATACCTTGTCTGCCTGCAGTATACTAACTCGGCTTAGCTATAGAGGTGCCTAGCTCGTCGGAGTCGGATCGGAGTCAATGATTTTGTTGCAGGCTGCGCCTGTCGGTGTCGATCGTTCGATTTTTATTTCCACAATTTAATTTTAGACTTCGATTCAACAATCACTTGACGACACATCAGCGGGATGGTTTTACATTTTTTTTTTTGCACCGCTCGTATCACTTGCTCTCTGGTACTGGTTGACGGCGTATCTGGCGAGTTTGCTGATTCTGGAAAATTTGATTATTTTGTGTCGGTATAGCAATGGAAGTAATATTAGCGAAGTGTGTTGGATTGGGTATTTTGCCTTACTCTGCCAATTGGACGAATTCGGTAGGAAATGGGAATGAGAAAAGTTTCACTAGTCGAACCTATCAAGTTTCCTTTCGCTTTTCTCATCGTATGTTGCCTATTTGAAGTTAATCAAAGGAGGATGTATTGAATTTATGATTACTGCACGAACGTAGAAGTCAATTAGATGCAACTGCATGCAATTGGCAATTGTAATAACCATCACTAATTAATTTTGATGTTGACGTAACATTATATTGGATGGAGTATGTAGTAGCTTTTTGAATTGCTACTGGTAGTTGTTCTTTGCCAATATTTTCATGTTCATGTTATATTGAACATCGAACTTTCTCCATTTTTTCCAGGGTTTCTTCCTGAAATTTCTTTGGAAATATCTTTAGAAATGTCTTCTAGGATTTCTCCTTTTTGAATTTCTCTCGGAGATTTTTCCAGATTCCTACCTGCATTTTCCAAGATTCAAACAATTGTTTCCGGGGTCTTCCTTAAGAATTTCCCAGGATTCCTGAATTTCGATTAATTTGTCCTGGATTTTTTTACGCATAGGGGTATTCGGGGCAATATGGACACCCTAAGGTTTTTGCCAACTTTACCTGGCAAGATGTTAAAAAAATTTAGTTTTTTGATACATGTATCCTTTTAAAGTCTATTTAACATCTATTGCATAAGAATGTTCACGAAGATAAATAATTTATCCACTTCAAAAAGTGTTTTGAAAAATGTTAGTTTTTCATGGCCGTCTTCAAGCATACGGGGCAGAATGGACACCTCCATGGGGCAATATGGACATCATGAGACTTTTACGAATTTACACCTATAAAGTCATTCTATTACAAAACAACTATTATGGATGAATAATACGCCAAAGTAGTTCATTTTTGTTCAGTTAATTTAAATTCAGGCTGTTTTGGATAAAGCTTCGTTTTTGTTGGCATGTACATCTGTGCCTAGAACAACTATTTTCCACTGCTGTCGTTTTTTGACCAATTTGTTTCACCGTATGTTCACACTATAGTGAACATTTAATCGAAAATATACTGAAATCGAAGAATTTGATTGGTTTGTGATTTAGGTTATATTTTTCCCTTGCCGCTTCTTTCAAAAAGGTGAGTGTCCATTTTGCCCCGGAAGCCGAAGATATTTCCAAACTTGATTTTTGATATAATAAGAAGAAAATATAAACATGTTAAGCATGTAGATACAGCAAAACTATTTGCATGTATTCTAGAAATATCAGGTTTTAATCGATCTGCAATAAATTAATCACTAAATCTTATTTTAGATGGTGTGAAAATTATAATTTCCATGCAAAAAAATGGAGGATGCAACTTTTTCGTGTAAAATCAAGTATAATTTTAACTTCGAATGTTTCTTTCCTGGAACTACGTTTTAGATAAATGGACTATATTCTCCATTAATTAAAAGTTCAAAAAAGTTCGCATATTTCAAAATATTGAGGGTGTCCATTCTGCCCCGGGTGTCCATATTGCCCCGCCTACACCTATCATACAGAATTTCTTACAGACGACTTCCCAGTATCGCTACCAGTTCCCGTGGGTTTTTGCCAAGATTTATCTTGAGATCTCCACAAAACTTTCTCGTAGGATATACTGCTGTGTTCATAAAAATAGCAGTGGAAGTCGGTTTCCATACAAAATGGCCAACTTTGACATGCTGTAAAATTTGTTCTCCTATTTACACTGCTATTATTTTGATCAATTAGTGTTTAACTTTTTTTCCACTTGCTTCGAAAAGTCTCAGATTTTGCTATAACAATATTCAACATATTTGTAGTTCGCTGTCAAATTTTCAGCTTTTTCCTGCAGGCTTTTCCTCGCAGTTGTTCACCGGATTTCTTGCAGTGATGCACCTGAGATTATTTTTTAATGGTTTTCTCGAGATTCTTCCTGGAGTCCCTGCCAGACGTTGCCTCGAAATTCTGGTTGCTTCGTCTGGGTTTTCTGGAAATGATTGATGAGTTCTTTCAGAATTTCGAAAAAAAAAACAAGAAATCCCGGTGAAATTTAGCAAAAACAACTCCTCAAAAGACTTACTGAAGAAATCTCGAGAGGTGCTACGAAATAAATCTTGAGAGAAACTGGGACATTTCAGAAAAATAAGTTATGGGAGTGATCCCAAGAGGAAATTTAAGGATTAACTCTGATATCCTCTAAAAGAAATCCTCCTCCAGGGATACATGCGAAATCCCGCGAGGAAATCCAAAAGAAATATCGGAAAACTTTGGATGTTCGAGGGTTCGGATCTAACGATTGGTGGGAGTTCGGCTTTTCAGTCTAAAGTTCTCTAGAACGACCGCTTAGGACTCGTCCCTACGTTTTAACAATTGTTGGTGCCTTCTTCAGGGAAAAAACCCTACAGTTAAAGAAAACAGCAACTCCATGCAAAAGTGTAAAAATTAAAACAGTGATTATATAACGTAAATGGACAAATTTCGAACAAAAACGTATCATATGATCATTCATATAATATTCATGATTTTTTCCCCTGAAGAAGGCACCAACAATTGCGGAAACGTAGGAACGAGTCCTAAACGGGCGTTCTAGAGAACTTTAGACTGCAAAGCCGAACTCCCATTAATCGTTATATCGGAAAACTTTCTGGAAGAAATCTCAGGCAAAAATCCAGAGAGAAACTGTTGGAAAACTATCCCGAAATCAGTAAGGCAAATTCCTGGAAGAACTTTGGAAAACATTTTGTAGGTTCTCCGGGAGGAATTCAGCGAGAAACTACGGAAGAAACTCCGGAGATACACAGTTTTACATAGCCATCTTACATGTGGTAATGTGGTAAAAATCCCACGAAAAACTATCAGAAATCCCGTAAGCAAATACGTGAATATCTCTTACAGTTGGGAGAACTGGAGATGAAAAACATTTATAATTTCAAGGAAGAATTCACGGGTAGAATTTTGCAAGAAACCGGGAAAGAATATAAAGGAGGAATTATTGTAGAAATCCAAGTAATTTCCGGAAGGCTTTCAAGGAAGAATCACGGGTATAATTTTGAAATCTCTATATTACTACACAAGTAGCACAAAGAACAGACACCGAAGTTCGGTTTCAAAACTGTGTAAGGAATTCAATGGTCATACGGTCTATGGAATGAGTTTTTCCTGTTTTTTTAGAATATTTGCTGGTATTGTAGGTGGATATGTCAAAGCAATTTCTCGAAATTAACCCTAAGCACTCTGGGAAAATCTAGATATATTCCTTAACCCTTGCCTTAACCCTTCAGCGCGCGCGCTGTTGTAAAAAGTACAACACTACCAAAAAACCTCGCTCGTCGAGTAAAGCGCGAGCATGGTGCAGTTTCCGCTGCTTGATGACGCGCGTCCTGAAAGGTTAACCAACTTTTGTGTTTTATTCGGAAGAGTTTTGTTCTTGGAAAAATTCAGGAATTCGATGCAATCTCTTGTATATTAAATTTTGCGCATTTTTCCTTAAAAAATGAGAATGTTTCTGTATATTTTGAAAGCATGGAAATTTTATTAAACTAGCTGTCCCCGGCAAACTTTGTCTTGCCTACTGCGTTTTTTGACGTTTCAAGTCCCTAGCCCAAGTCCCCGTTCAAAATGTACGAAACCCCAATTTTCAAAAACTCCTAATTTTCCAATGTTTTTGGCCTCATAAACCTTCCTTGGGTGAAAACTAACAGAACAAAACTTAGACGACCCAAAACTGACCAGCCGTTCGCAAGTTATGCGCGGTCCCACGTATGCCACTGCATTTTTATATATATAGATTTGGCTATTTTAAATCAAAAACATTCTTGAAAAAACCTGGAAAACCCAGGGAATTTTATTTTATGACATCCCGTCTTTTGATACGGTAGATACAGCATTAATTTCGCTATATAGTGTATTATATGGTAAGCGATATAAAGTTGTTTTGTCATATAGGTACCATTAAAGTTGGTTTAAAGTCGAAAGTGGTGCTACTATTATGGATATATAACAAACTTTACTGTAGTCATTGCTAAAGTATATGATATGCTTGTACCGTATAGCTAATGCAATGAAATCGTGTGGAATGTATATTTAAGGCATCACGAAAACAAAAGAAAAAAGTTGTTTTCCATTTCTCTATCTATTTTTATCTCATCGTACCTGTCCCGGCTCTCTAGTACTTAAGGTTTTTTTCTATATCAGGAATCGAACCCAGATAGCTGTTGATTGATTACAATCGAAAAACAGACGTGCTAACGCTGTATGCTAAGATTGCCATGCATTTCCATCGGGAAAAATGTACAATTTAAGGTAACGTATATTCAGCCCATACTTTGCGAAGTTGTGTTTTCTTTGTTGTTTTGTTGAATGGGAAGAAAAACCTGAGCGAATGCGTTTATTTTCAAAAACTTTATAGATGTCTTAACAATGCCTAGCAGCAACATCATACACCATTTCAAATGTTTGATATGATGGGAGATCAGACTCCGACGTATTATTCAATGGCCATATCTATTTGTTAAACGAGCTAATTCAAGTTTCAAGACACAAATCAAAAATCATCATCAAATCCTTTACAGGTAATGCGACATTTGTCTGCCCCGTGCATCAGGCAACCATGAACATTTTAAATTCATATTTATCTCCTTTTTTGAGCGGTTACTCTCTAAAATGATTTATTACATTTTTTGCCCTTCATGTTGTTTACATCCACGAAACGATGCAAACTTTATTGGTCGTATATATAAAGCAAAAAATGCTTGCATTACTATTTGCTATGAAGCTTTAAACATGATAATGCAATGAAGCATTAAACAAAGGCCCTAAAGAGCTAGAGTGATGTCGAGGTATGTCGCAAGTCGTCGAAAAATCTTCTGAAAGTAAAAAAACGAACATTTTATCATAATTTATGAAGAAAATTAGAGTTTCGGCTTATTGATCCATTCGGTCTAACGTACTTCTGAAAAAATGAAAACAGATACTAACGCCGTCTTCAACCAGAGATTTCACAGACTGAACGATCACGAACATGAGACAACGGACCGTACACGAAACACCCTGTGGAGTATGTTGCGTTTGACGAAAAGTTTCCACCGACTGAAGCGGAAATCGAATCCACACTCCGAGGCTTATAAAATGCCTGAACGACTGATGCCGATAACCGCACGGCCACGAAGCCCATAACTTCGGTCTAATGGCCTGATACCATAACAAATAACGGACAGAAATATATATATTTTTTTTTCGACATTGCATTCTTTTTTGGAGAAAGCCTGAAATTCTGAATTCTGGAGTTGATGTTTTACAAACGCATTCAACTTATAACAAATTCCTAGAAGAAGATCTTAAGTTTTCCTAGAAGGAAAACTTACTCCTGGAACATTCCTGTAAAATACTTCAACTTCAGAAGGAACTTCTACAGGAACACCAAAAATAACTCATGGAGGATTCACACAAGAAACTTCTGATGGATTGTTACATGGAACTCGTGGAAGGCACTACTGAGCGATTCGCAAAAAAAAACTCCTTTAACATTTCCAGGCGGGCTCCTAGAAGAAACTTCTGAAGAATTTCCGGAAGAAACTGCTGGAGTATTCCTAGAAGGAGCAGAAGATACCCAGAAGCCAGTGGAAGGTGTTTCAAAAAAAACAAGAACAAATTTTTAGAATTAAAATCCCTAAAAGGACTCCTGCAGGAGTACTAGCTGCAATGCCAGAAAAAAAAACCTGCAGTAATCCCAGAAATTTGAACCACAGAGCAAAGTATTGGGGGATCCCCAGACAGAACTTCAGGAGAACTTACGAATGAACTACAGGAGGAATCTCATTAGAAACTTCTGGAGTAATTTCAGAAGAACTTCTGAATAAAGTAACTCCTAGTGGAATTTAAAGGGGATCTATTGAATGAATCCCAGAATGAATTGCTTGCTGATGTATTAATTGTATTCCATTCCTTATGGCGAATCAGGGAATTCTAGTTCCTCCTGGTAGAACTCCCGAAGGAATCCCCGGAGAAACTACATGAGGAGTTTATTCCCAAAAGGAACTCCTAGAGGAATCACAGGGATCAACCACTCTTAAAAGTATTCCAACAAAGACTACTTTATGGAATTCCAAGACATAACAAAGAGAAATCGTACGAGATTATTTAGAGAAATCCCAGAATCAATCTTGTCGGAATTCTAGTAGTATTCCGTAGAAGAAATTCAAAAGTAAGTCAAGAGGAATCCCAAGTGATGACATAGGAGAATTCCATTAGATTTTCTAAAGCCAACCTAGAAGAAACTCTTAAGCCAATCCGGAACGAAATATTGGAGAAATCTCAAAATAAACTCATGGAGCAATTTCTGGTGGAACTTCTAAACGAAAATCCAAAAAAAAAAAATCTTTGAGTATCCACGGAGGAACTTTTGATGGTTTTACCGAAGGAACTTCTGCAAAACCTCCAAAATAAACTTCTTTAGAATAGCAACAAGATTTTCAAGCAACAGCATCCAAGAAGAGAAGCTTTAAGCCAATAACTGTGGAGGTTCTTAACCTTTCGTAACACCGTCAGCAACACGCTAACACTGAGCAAAAATGCGAGATTTTTTAAACTTGTTGTACAAGATACAATAGTGCGATCACTCGAGGGTTAAAGAAAAATAAGTTCAAGAGGCCAAGTTCCAGCGGAAGCACCGAGCCATGGTCGTGCATCTTGCTGATCAGTATGAGGATTGTATTAGTTGTGATCAGTAAGTAAAGAATCTGAATACCGACCGATTGAGATTATGGTTATATAGATCATCAGTTCAGAACCCCCTGTAGAGTTCATGGAAAAAAACATTTAAAAAATCTGGAGGATAACTGCTAAAGTTTATAGTTAATTTATTCTTTTTTGTCAAAGATTAACAAAGGTACCGACCAGTGACCATTAGAGTGGGTCAACGATGTATGGAGAAACTTTAAATTTGATCGTATCAACCCCGAACAAAGCTTTTTCAATCTATATTAGCGTCCAAAACAGCTGTGCAAAATTTGGGAGCGATTGGTTGCGTCTCCGCATTCCGCATTGCGGTTGAAATTTGTATAGAAGTTAGTATGGGAAAACGTTTCTTTTTTGCATTTTACTCATAAGATAAATTCTTTTATCTAATACATACCATGTAACTAATGATGTTAAAGTATAGCCTAGGATATGCAATCTGTACGTCATAACTTTTTTCACAAGTGTCGGATCACTTTGCGGTCTTCGGCAAAGTTTTTCGGCATATCCTAGGCTATACTTTAACGTCATTAGTTAGATCGTGTTAGACGAAAAATTTCAATTTATGAGAAAAATGCAAAAAAAAACACGTTTTCCCATACTAAATACAGGCCTGGTAGCGAGTCACTTTTTAGTGATTTGGTCACTATTTTTGAGTCGGTCACTAAAAAGTCACTATTTGCAGGAAAAAGTCACTAAAGTCACTTTTTTCAGTAAATTGGTCACTAAAGTCACTATTTTCGTTAATCTGACTACATTGAAAAACATTTATTGTCAAAATCGATGGACAAATTATCCTCAGAAACCTCACCTTTAAAAAAAATTTCGGCTGCGCCGCTCATTACACTATTATTATTGTTATCTTTATTAACCTTCATCACGTTGGAAGCAGCTCGCTGACGTACGAAAATTACCTTAACCCTTTGAAGACGGAATTTTCACCATTCTGGATGCAACTTCACTGGTCACGTTAGTGATGGCCGATTTTCTCGTCCTCAAAGGGTTAATAGCACTACCCAGTCAACCAGTCATCGTATAAGATGTCGCATAAGATGATAAAGTGGAGGCCATATACGTGAATGCCTCCATTTAGGCGCATGTAAAATGTACAAAATAAAATAAAATTAAAGTCGTGAACTTCTGTCAACGACCAAAATTTTTGAAGCACAATTTAGCGCTGATTTCGAAACCGATCTTCAAAAATTTTAAGTAGAACAGTTTTCGAGTTTTAGCTCAATATCGAGTTTTACAACTTTTTAAAATATGGAATTTATTAAAATTTTGTGGCTTCGTGGTCGTGCGTCTAGTGTTACCAAGCATTTAGTCGCATTGTGCTAGAAGCGCGGGTTCGATTCCCCCCGTAGCTGTCAGGAAAAGTTTTCGGCTGTGCCACTGGGCGTTGCATGCTAGTCCGTTGTCTAGTGTCGTGCTTCCTTCAAAGAGCGAATAGCTCACTGGAAGTACTAAACTTGTCCGTGCCTTTTTTTTAATTCAAATATCTTGCGTTTTGTTCAATCAATTTTAAATCTTTTTCCTTAAATTAAAAGCTGAACATGATACCATTCGATCATCTAAATGCATGTTTTGCGACAGATTGATGAAATTCAAGATATTGACAAGTTTTAGGGACGATTTCCTTAAATTTTAGTAAAATTTCCAAAAAATAAATGAAGAAATGCATTTTTTTATAAAAAAAATATTTAAAAATTCTTTCTCAGCGTTTATTTGACATATCATATGTAGGCGAGTTACAGTAAAAAATTCAGCTCACTCGGAGCATTGATTACGGGGAATAAGGTGTTTGAAGTGAGCGACTTTGCTTAAAAATGGAACAAAAATCAATTTTGAATCAACAACCTTGTATGGAAAGTCGAAAAAAATTCCGCTCTACTGTAATTTTTTTCCTTCGCATTTTTGAACTCAGGGCATGATTCTACACCAAAAATGATCATCAGCTTAACGAGTTCAAAAATGCTGTAAACTAAACTAGTGTAGCTATAGCTACAGTTCTCTCGTATTTCGAAGTAGTAAAAATAAATGTGTGGCTATGCTTCTTCTTCTTCTTACCGGCTCGACGTTCGTATTGAAACTTGGCCTGCCTCTCTACAACTTAGTGTTCTTAGAGCAATTCCACAGTTATTAATAGAAGGGCTTTCTGTGTATGCCATTGCATGAATTTGTACATTGTGTGGCAAGTACAATGATACACTATGCCTCAGGAGTCGAGAAAATGCTGCAACACAGCATTGAATTGAGTGGTTTTGTAGTTTATCTGAGGGTTATTCCTGAAAAAATAAAAATTTTCAATGTTGTACGTTATATTGAATTAGCTATATCGAGGGTATGTTATATCGAAAGTATTTTCATTTAAAATTTCAGTTAAATTATATCATCCTATCTACGAATTATTTCATACTGTTAAGAATTAGATGTTTGGATTGAGTTTAGCATAACTGAGTACGAGAACACATACCCAGCACCAGCTAACACGAAATCTTATAAAATGTGAATATGATGCTTAAGTGGAGTAAACACACAATAAAATAAAATTAACAACGGATTCATTTTTTCTCATTGAATAAGAATGGACTGCAACCAAAGAAGAACCTGAAAAAAACATTGAGAACACAAGGTGTGCGCTTTAAATTGTGCCAATTACATGATATTTCGATGTAAAATAATATTCCTTGAAAATATCAGGGTTTTCAAAATTTCGGTCGCTCTGCAAGTATTTATCATATCATATTGATCAGTAGTATACATCATCAATAGGACGGCTCCAGAGGCACGCCCTCCTTATAGTTTACATCATTATTTCGTTGTTAAAAAATGTTGCGGAAAAGTGTAAGCAAAACAAGAAACAGTATTGAACTTAAAGGGTTCCCAATGTCTGCAAACGTGCAAATAAATTTTAAAAAAATATTTTCTTGTGTGATGTAAGATAAGTTGATACATATTTTTATTGTCACCAACAATCAGTTATCAAAACTTTTGAAAATAGAAAAATATATAGTTAAGGCTTCCTAAATTGAACACTTTCCAAAACAAAAAAGGATTAAACGATAAAGTATTCATGAGCACAAACTCTGGAAGTTTAAATTTATGCATTGGTTTTTTGGGAATTCATTAATTGATCGAAAGTTCAACATATATACTCAATTTTTTATTAGTTTTGAGGTCACTATTCAGTCACTATTTGGTCACTTTTTTGCTAATTTTGGTCACTAAAGTCACTATTATTTTGCCTCCTGATCGCTACCAGCCCTGTAAATACCATACAAATTTTAATCGTAATGTGGAATACAGGGAAGCAACCAATCGCTCCCAAATTTTGCACAGTTGTTTTGGACGGTAAAACGAATCGAAAAAGCTTTGTTCCGAAAAATCGACTTTGTTGACCCAGTCTAGTGACCATGTTACTGCACTAAGATTGGATAAGAGATGAGTTTTAATGTAATGTAATTCCACGAATGTCACAAAAAGGAAGGTAACCAAACTAAAAAATTCTCTGAAATTTTTGCATTGGTTATTGCATTCGGACAATAAAAAAGTCTTACAGCACCATTTTATCAAGTAAACGATTGTTTTCGATACTTTTCTTCATAGCTCTATTTTGTGTATTGCTAGTAAGGTAAAATCCATCCAAACCAAGCTGGTTATAATTAATTCAAACTACCTATTACACATCAATGAATCGATTGCAGATTGAACTTTCAATGCCTTTACGCATCTAGCAGAACCATCTTACGCCCATCTTGGAGAACCTCATTCGATAACACAGCATAACAAAAATTAACTTTTTGTCTGTCTCAAGAGCAAACTTATGTGTCTCCGAAGGATTTTGGGCCGCTGAATCCGAATCCGGGCTCAGATTTTCTCTAACACGTCAAAATTTTGAGCTATACCTCAATTTATAGGGCGAAATATGCGATTTTGGGCTTTTTTGACTGCAAGCCATTAAGCAAGGAAATATTTTTTTAAGCTATCAAAAGGTTAATTGGTCAATTAACATCTGAATTAACGACTCATGCAAAATATTTCGTTTTATCAAATCGAATTTGATAGTTTTAAGCGATTTATGTTAGGTGCGATATTTCCTATACAAGTCACCCTCCAAAAGTTGCATGCAAGTTTTCATACTAACATAAAATGCTTAAATCTATTAAATTTGATAAGGTAAAACAAAATATTTTGCATAAGTCGTTAATTTAGATGTTAATTGACCAATTAACCTTTTGATTGCTTAAAAAAATATTTCCTTGCTTAATAGCTTGCAGTCAAAAAAGCCCAAAATCGCATATTTTGCCCTATAAATTGAGGTATAGCTCAAAATTGTGACGTGTTAGAGCAAATCTGAGCCCGGATTCGGATTCAGCGGCCCAAAATCCTTCGGAGACACATAAGTTTGCTCTTGAGACAAAAAAATGTTGCGCTGTGTAATTATCTTTTTCAATGTTCAATACTCCAATTGGTTCTTTGTTCGCTTCCACGTGCTTTGAGATCAAAACAGTAATTAACTCATTCAGTTTCATTCCGTTGTTGTGATGCGTTTCCGAATCAAGATTACATCGTACTGACTGATAGAAGTTATGTGTTACTGAGTCTACGTTTTTAGTGATATTTGAACTACCGTAAGTTTGAAAACTCTATTGATGCATCTGATCGCGATCGCCGTATGTGCCATGATCGCGGTAACCGCATCATCGCACCCACTAATTAATATGCACTTGCATCGGGTATCGATCTGCTACCTGTTCTACACCTCTCGTGAACATTGAACAAAGCGGTAACCTAGGCGGTAACACACCACGACACCACTCAACCACACTAGTAGCAGCTCAACCAGGGAGTAACCTAGTACCACAATCAACTGCAGCAACAGCAACGCAGCAGTATTGAAATTGATCACCAACGAGGTGGAGCTGCACTCACTTGGCAACTAACGATTCTCAAAAGTTTTTTGAAAAAAAAAAACAGTGTTAAAGAAGATTAAGTGATTTGAAAAGAGTGCGTTAGCAAGTGAGTGCAGCAAAAGTGCAGCGAAGTGAACCCGGGCTCATCCACGTAGTAGTGTTGCGAGCGAACCATTAGAGAGATCTTATCTGTTTCTCCCCTCCCACACTCTACACAGATTGCGACGAGACGCATCACCATCATCGGTAGAGCATTGTACACTCACACAAAAATCGTCGTCTTCATCAAACAGCGGGAGTTGATCTCCGTCCCAAAAGGGCTGAAGTGTACATAAAGTAATTAGCATATAGTGCTGCATCTTAGTGTGATAAGGGAAATAGTGTAAAGAAAGGGGCGCACATCTAGGCATAATGGCACCGAAAACGGCGGAAAAGAAGAACCAAAACAAGAAGGCACAGAACACAAATAAAGACAAAAAGGTAAATATTGCTGAATGATTTCATTGGGAATAAATGTGCAGTTAACACGTCTCGTTTGCCACAGTTGGTTTGGTTGGGGGTTGGTTTCGGTGGGTTTCGGCGGGTCTCAGAGGTGCTTCAACGGGTTTCGGAGGCATTACAGGACCGTTTGCAGCGGTTTCGAAGGGTCTCAGGTGTGTTACAGAAGGTCCCAGGTGGTTTCAGGGTGTTTTCGGAAGCATTTCAGGAAGTTTCAGGAGGATTTTCAAGGGGTCACAGAGACGTTACATGAGTGTACCCTGGGGTCTCTGAGGGTGCATTACGGGGTCCAAGGGGGTTTCAGGAGGCTTTCAATGGTATTTCAGGAAGTTTCAGAGGATTTTCCGCGGGTTTCAGAGACGCTGCAGGTGCGTTTTGCAAGGGTTTTAGAGGGCCTCAGATGCATTACAGGGGGTCCAAGGACGTTTTTGGTGGCATATCAGGAGGTTTCAGTCAGCGGGCTTCGTAGGTGTTATAGGAGTGTTTTCGGAAATTTAGGATGGTCTCACTTATGTTATGTGGGGTCCGAGGAAATTGCAGTTGGTTTTCAGAGATATTTCAGGAAGTTTTTGAGGATTTTCAGCGAGTTTCAAAGCAAGGCAGATTCAGATGATTTTCAGGGGGTTCCACAGGCTTTACAGGAATCTTAGGAGGTTTCGGTTTTGGGTCTTCAGTTAGCCTAGTGGTTAATGCTATGGATCGCCAATCCGGAGACGGCGGGTTTGATTCCCGTTTCGGTCGGGATTGTTTTTCGACTCCCTGGGCATAGTGTATCATTGTACTTGCTTCACAATATACAAATTCATGCAATGGCAGGCAAAGAAAGCCCTTCAATTAATAACTGTGGAAGTGCTCAAAGAACACTAAGTTGAAACGAGTCAGGTCAAGTTCTACTAGAGACTTAGAGCCATAAATAAGAAAGAAGGGGGTTTCGAAGAGTCTCAAGTGCTCTACAGAAGTCCAAAGGGGTTTTAGGGGGATTTCGTAGGTATTTTCGAAAGTTTTTGTGGATTCGGTGGTTTAGGAGAGTCTCAGGTTGGGCGTTGTAGGGGTTTCAGGAGGTTACTTACGCATTTTAGGCAGTTTCAGCGGGTTTCAGAGTTGTATTGGGGGGGATTCCTGAATCCTGAGTCTCAGGGGTTATGAGGAGGTTTAAGGAGACCTAGAGTATAATACAAAAATACATTTTGAATCGGGGCCGGATCACGACGTCCGAGGACATACAGTCCCGAACATTAAGTCCCGTTTTTTTGCGAAATAGCGTCCAAAAGTTTGGATACGTCATAATATCCTTTGCCATGTGCCTTCTTTCCTTGGACTTCGGGACGTACTTGCAAGTTCGGACGTTATGCTCCGAAAAAATGCGCCATAAAGTCCTGGGACTTTCTGGCCTCGGACGTTATGATACTGCGCCTTTTGTATCACTGCTCTCAGGTGAGCTCCAGGAGGATTTTAAAGGCGTCAATTGAGCTCTTCGAGATCCATAAACAAACATTGAACTAACAACCTAACAGCACATAGTTGCATGAGACTGTGCAAGCATGAATTTCATCCAAACACACAAGCTATGCACGTAGATTCGATGACGTTGACCGGCTAAATCTGACATTGTACGTTCATTTACGCACGTTCTACAGTGCCTAGACACGGATTTTCATGAAAAAAAAAATCATATTATTTCAATACATATTAAGATGTTTTCATGCTAAATTTATGCAATTAAATCTCTGATAAAATGATGACAGTTGGCGCTGAAAACTAATCTCGGAATAATAAAACTAGAAAAAATAGCATAAGATTAAAAGAAGGAAATGTTTCATATTGACAGTTAGCATGTCAAAAATTTCTTCTAAATTCCTTTGACTATAGTTCGGTCAAACAGCATTCGGCCAAATGGCCGGACACCAACACGCAGAAAAAAGCATGGTAAAATCAAAAATATTTCAGGTAAACTCAAATAAATTGTCAATTTGTTCTGGCAACAAAAATAAAACTGTTTGGAGCAAATCGAACGTCACATTTGAAGCAAATTCAATCCATTTTTGAAACAAACATGCATCTTCTGACAGGTTATGTTCGAAACAAATGTAAAAAAAATGTTTTTTGTGGCAGGTCGGCCCTACGGAAATATTTGTTTTCCAATTAATTTTACAAAGTCATTTCCTTCTCTAGGAAAACCCACTTCCCGCGTGGCACTTTCAATGCCAGCATCATGTAGATAACATACGCTCTCGAAATTAATGGGATTTCGTAGAAACTTTTGGTGAAACTTGACTTTTTTTTTGCAAGAGGAAATCTTGTTTGGTGCTGCCTAGGGTGCTGCAGCTGGAACTCAAGAGTTTTGTTTTTGTTCTCGACGGCGGAACGGGGGTTTATTCAATGGGTATTGTAGCAATCAATATGTAATTGAGTTAGTTTGAAAAATTAATATTTTAGTTTTAAAAATTTTAGCAGTTTATCGAATAAACATGAATATTTTTGTTTCAAACGAACGAAATTTGTCTCCGTGAAGTGTTCCAAGGCAGCATCTATTTATATATAACCCCGGGCAAAAGTACGGTATTAATTCCGCTGGAGATTTTTTCTCAGGATTTCAAACCAGGAGTCTTTCCTAGAAATGTATTACAAAAAATGCCCAGGAATTATGTTGAAAATCCCTTATTCTCCCGTGAGATACTCTTCTACAAATATGGCGTGATGCGTCTCGTACATTACAATATCAAACGTCTTTCGGAGATTAATCAGGGGAATCCTGGAATGTCTAAAGGAATTCATTGCATCGTTAGTGGAAGTCTAAATGTTGTCTATCTGATCACTTTCAAATTTTTTTGATAGAAATCCAGGAGAAATTTTTAGAGGAATGTCTTACAGAATTCCTAGAGAAGATTCATGTGGACAGAATATTTAAAGGAAAAATCCGGAAAGAGTACACTGAAACAGTAAATTATAATGGATTTTCCAAAGGGCTTTCCGGTGGATTTCCAGGTCTAACTCCTGGATTAATCTCTGACGGTTTCCATAAAACTGTTCTCAGCAGACGGAAAAACCGGTAATTATTTAGAAGGCACAGAATGTTGCTAATTGACAAATTGATAGATGAATTTGTGAAAAAAAATCGCGTTCTGGTGGGATTTGAACCCACGACTCCGTATTCGCTAGACCGGTGCTTTAACCAACTAAGCCACAGAACAGGTAATGATTATGCGGAATACCTAGAAAGCTAAACTGAATCCGAGCCCACACCATGAACATTCATTTTTTCGCAAACCATCTCTCTTTCGGCTTAGATGCCAATCCACAACACACCCGCGTTTGTGCTTATTAACTACAAGTGAGAGCGAATCGCTTTATATGAAACCGAGACCTACTCTCGCACTCAGCACTTACTCTCGTTCTCAGCAGAATCTGCGAGTTTATTCGAAAAATTTGGGATTTTCTGGAAGTTTTGGATGAATTTCTGGACGTTGGTCTGGTGTTTCCTTGTTTTTTTTTTTTACGTATTTCTGAAGTAGCATTATGCAAAACCTTTTATTTTGAAGACGATGTATCCATGTACAATTTCTAGGAGAAATTTGAGAGAAAATATTCCTGAATATGGAAATTCCCGAATAACCTTTGAGGAAACCCAGTTTCCAAAAATCTTGGATTAGTCAAGGAATTTCTGTAAAGTATCGACCAAATTTTTCACGATTTGTACAAAATAATTCTTGCTGCTTTTTGCAAGAAATATCTACTCTACATGACAATAGAATTATGTCATTCTCCGACTCAGTCGAGCATATATGCCACCGTTAACCTAAATGTTCCGTTCGATTACCAAAACTCGTCTGGCTCGTGTTTTGGAAATGAAGTGGAAACATTAGCACGCGACATCGGCCAAGTGCCATTGACTCATACACTATTAAATATACAGTCATTCCGCCTAATTGGGTTTCTTTTTGCTATAGCCAAAATCGCATCATTGATTCCGTCAGCCCCTCTGAATTTGAAACTCATTGTCTCTTTTTCTCTTCCTTTTTCTCACTCTCTTTCGTAGCAAGTGCAAGACAAAGTCGCCTCCAAGAAGAGCAAAGCCGCCAAGTCCAGCAAATCGTCCCGGACGGGAGCGACCACCGTGTGCTGTAGTTTCCTGCTGGCCACATTCCTGCTGTTCGGTCTGACCGGTGGCCTAATCGGTTTCGACACCTACCGGGCGGGTGGCAAGTTCGAAAACTCCCACACCGGACAGCTGCTGAAGCAGGCTGGCCTGCTTCCGGCGGTGCAGGATGCGTGGACCTGTACGCTCAAGTACAGCGCGCGGGGCTTCAAGTGGACCGAGGAGCACGTTCCCGTGTACTACGAGCAGACGAAAAAGGTAAGGCGCGGGTTGGTAAACTAGAAGAAGGAATAACCATCAAATCGAGTCAAAGAATGAAAAGAATGAAATCTTTCTCTTATAGTTCCATCCACATGTTGAGCTTCACTTCTTTCTATAACTTTTTATACTTTTTCGTTTTTATACTTTGATTACTTTTATACTTATTCATTGTCAATGTACCTAGTATACATTAGCTCTTTTTTAATTATTTTTTGTTTTTTTCCTGTCACTGTAACATTGATTAACTTTAGATCAAATTCTGATTGTTCTTCATTTTCAAGTGTCCATTATTTACATTCAATCGAGTCCTAGTTTACATTCGTTTAATGTTGTTTCCACCTTCTTTTTTTTCAGACCGTTGGACCCTACGTAGAATTTTCGATAGACTTCAGCAAAATTCTATGGAATGGGGCCAAGAAGGGCTTCGGCAACGTAAAACTGCTGGTCGAACAGAAAAAACCAGTGGTGGCTGAGTTTGTAAGTACCTACCCGTTTGTGCTTGATCGGCAATAAAAAGCATGTGCTTGGTGACGCGTATTGATGTCATTTTTTGTATCATCTCTACAGGTTGAGCAGTACGCTCCTGGACTGCCGAAGAAGATTGGTGACTTTGCCTGCTCGACGTGGACCACCGTCAGCACGTTTACGGTCAACACCTACAACCAGAGCTGCGAGTTCTTCAAGACTAAGGTGTTTGTGTAAGTGTGACGATTGGCTGCTTGATGTTTAATTGTGTCTTGTGTTGTGATTTTGTACTTAGCTTTTTTGACGGGTAGCCTTAGTTTCACATTCAATGTGGGTTCAAACATAAACCATAAGGGGCCGTTCATAAACCACGTAGACTTTTTGGGGGGAGGGGGGAGGGCTGACCAAAGTATTCGCTCCATACAAATTTTTATTTTTTTATATGGACAAAAGTCTACGAGGGGGGAGGGGGGGTCTGAGATGGCCAAATTTTGGTCTACGTGATTTATGAACAGCCCCAAAGCATGATGTATGTCTATGTTTAGCAAACGAAAAGCTATTTTATGTGATGGACTAGCTTTTAGTGATACAGGTCGGACTCGATTATCCGGAGTGAGGTTCTGATGCTTCTAAAACATATATCTGGAGAACGGAATGCTCTACAAAGGTGAAATTTTGACATTTTGTCAAGTCAACCTTGATTAGTGATCAGTCAAAATTTCAGCTTCTTACAGCATTCCGTTTTCGAGATATTAATGTGGGTAGCGCCAGAACCCGACTCCGGATAATCGAGTCCGACCTGTAGTTCATTGTTAATCCAATGGAAATCAATAAATTGGGATTTCCTGCTTTGAGTCATTTTACGTAGCCTGTTCGTTTCGGGGCAATTTCTTATAATTAAGGAACAGGTCTACCAAATCATCATCTTAACATTTTCAATTTGACTTACAAAACCTTCCAAACTTTAATTTTACTAGAAAAGTTTAAAGGTGACAGTTTTTAAGCAGTAATTTTAATTACCATTTTGGAGCGATGTAAAAATTATTGAAGAAATGTAAGATTTCCTGGAAAACCCTGGAAGACTAGAGATACATGGGGGACCTGATGGCTTCATATGTATCTTTATTTATTCGGCAGCATTCCCCGTGGCTGGTCAATGAAAATGAATGTATCAATCTTGATTAAAATATTGCACAAAACTGTTAACTGACATACAATTCTTGTGAGAACAAATGTACTTAAAACGCGTACATTTGTTCTCACAAGAATTGTATGTCAGTTAACACTTTTGTGCACTATTTTAATCAAGATTGATACATTCATTTTCATTGATCAGCCACGGCGAATGCTGCCGTGCAAATTAATTAAAAAATCTGATTGAAATACAGAGTATTATAAATAAATCACATATCTCTTGAAAATCCATCAGATAACTGGGATTACATGAAAATAGTTAGAAATCACATAAGTTCTATTTGAGCTCAATGTCTACACTGAGGCAAAAATTTCTTAAGAAATTCATTATACCGTTTTTATGAAAAATCTCATAAGAAGGCTCTTTTGAAAATCATAAGATATTTTATTTGGTTCCAACCACCCATCTTTCGAAGCGTCGATGGGCGCGTGAGTAAAGCACGCGTTCTCCAATCTCGACGTCCCTGGTTCGATTCCAGGTTGCGAGGCTTTTTAAATTGCGCAAAAATATTTCATAAGATGTTTTATGAAATGATGATGTCTTATGAAATCGGTTTCAAAATTCAAAACTTTTTCTTGTCGTAATTTCATAAGAGAAACTTATGACCTTCTTAAGATCTCTCTCTCTTCTTGGCGTAACGTCCTCACTGGGACAAAGCCTGCTTCTCAGCTTAGTGTTCTATGAGCACTTCCACAGTTATTAACTGAGAGCTTCCTCTGCCAATGACCATTTTGCATGTGTATATCGTGTGGCAGGCACGAAGATACTCTATGCCCAAGGAAGTCAAGGAAATTTCCTTTACGAAAAGATCCTGGACCGACCGGGAATCGAACCCGTCACCCTCAGCATGGTCATGCTGAATACCCGTGCGTTTACCGCCTCGGCTATACGGGCCCTCTTCTTAAGATCAGTTGTGTCAGTGTATATGATTTTTAAGGATATTCAACGAAAACGGACATGAAAAATAAAAATAAATAAAAACTTTTTTCAATGTCGCGTGACGCGTCCACTCTGGCCGTACCCTTAGGTATCCAAAGAATGTGCACAGAAAGGAGTACTTCGACTTAGTGGACATTTCAATTTTAGAAATGTCTATTAAATCGAATTTTACATAAAATCGAAGCAATTTTTTTAATTTTTATTCAAATTGTATACCATAATGTACCAAAACATGTAAATACTGCATGAAAATTGAGTTTTCGATAAAAGGCTCGGAGTTTTTGGCATATATGTATTAGTAATTCTCGCTAAATATCGAATATGCTACTATCTCGCTAGGCTTCCTTCGGAAATTTAGAGATTCGTGACAAGCACTTGATAGAGCGAGGTTACTGGTTGTGCTGTATTTGCCGAACGATCTTTCTGTACGAGTAGCGTAGGTTTGTGCCGCCTTTTGTTGCAATTCTGCGGAGTAAAATAAAAGTAAGTGAAGTCAAAATTTTCAACTTTATTACAACTGTCTCCGGAAAAACTACCCAAATCAAATCATCATACTACAGATTATTTCAGAACATCTTCCATGTGTTACCCAAAGAGTCAAACATATCTTCAACGAAATCTGGCATGAATCGCTTCATGAATGCCTCCATGATTTTTCACAAATCATTTCAGAGATTGTTTGAAAAATTCGCCAAGGGCTTACTTTAGAAATTCCTGTGGATATTTATTCAGATATATCTCTAAGCACTCGTTTGGCGTATCTATTGAAGATTCCTCTAAAAAATCCAACAAAAATTTCTTCAAAAATTCTTCTAAAAAATATTTCTAAATAAATTCTTTCCGAAACTCGTCCGAGTATTAGGCCAAATATTCCCTCACGGATTCTTTCAAAAAATCTTTCATGGACTAATTCGCAGATTTTCTTCAGGGATTTGTTAAGAAAAACCTTCTATTCTACAAATTCCATAAAAAAAAATCTTGCATGATTTACTTCTGAAATTCTTTATTTTTTTCCAAAAAAATATCCATGGATTTGAGTAGAAATTCCTTCAGAGATTCCTCAAAAAACCAATCAGAGATCCCCTCAGAAATTTCTTTTTACATCTATTAAAAAATTTCTACTGAGATTCCTTCAGTAAAACTTTCAGCGATGCCTTCAGCAACTATTCCACAGTTTTTCAGAAAATGTTTCAAAAGATCCTTCGAAAATTTGTACTGGAGTTCTGTCGAGAATTTCACCGGAAACTCCCACAGCAACTTCCAAATTCTCCAGAAATTACACAAGTGATTCCTCCAGAAGTTTCACAAAGAGCTGTGTATGAAAGTTTATATGAGTTGCTGCAAAAATTCCTCCAGGGATTTCTTTAGAAAATTTTTCAAAGATTTATCCTAATTTTTTTGGGACTTTCTAGATTTTTTTTTTTTCAAAAAATCCTACGGAAATTCCTTTAAGCATTCTCTCAAACGATCTTCTAAGCATTTATTTCAAATTTTTTTTCCGCGGTTTGATTTATAAATAACTTAACTTTTCGAAAATCTGATTTTTTGTCAGATATTCTTTCTGGGATTTCTTTAGAAATTCTTCAAGAAACTATTGCAGAGACTCCTTTGGAAACTCCTCTTAGATTTACTTTAGAGAATCGTCCAGGAAATCCTAAAGAAATTCAGTCTGAAATTCTTTCGCAAAATCTTCTGGAGATTTTAAACCTTTAGAATGTCCTTCAAAAATTTCTCCAAGAACTTCTTAAGAAAGTCTTGCACGGATAGCTTCCAAAAATGTTGCGTGGATTCCTTTAGAAAATCCTTCAAGAATTTCCCCAGTTATTTTATCATAGCGATTTCTCCAAAAAATATCCAAAGTATTTATCTAGAAAACCTTCCATACTCTTAAAAAAACTCCATGGATTTTTTTTAGAAAATGATTCATGGATACATTGACAATTAGAAAATCGGAACTCCTTAAAAATTTTTACAGAAGCTCTTTGAAGAATTACTTTAGAAATTCTACAAGAGATTATTAAGGAAATTTCCAAGATATCTTCACTTTTCCTTAGGTATTCCTTCAAGACATTTCTCGTCCAGAAATTGTTCTAAAAACATTTTAAGAAATTCTTAGGAATCCTCCATGGATTCCTTCAGAAATTTTTCTACAAATTCTTTCGAAGATTCTTACAAGGATTCTTTTATGGAAAGGCTGAAAGACATTCTTGCAGAGAATCCTGCAGAAATTCACATCAGAAATTTCGTCGGGTCTATGTTTTTTTTCTTAGAAAATTCTGCCAGAAATTCCTCCAAGTGTACCTCTAGGAATTTCTCTGTGGATTCTTCCAGGAATTCATCAAAAAAATGTCCGAGATGAACTAGCCGAGGGCTAAAAATCTCGTTAATACAGATAAAAAAAATTAAAAAAAGTGTGTAGGATTTTTTATTATTTATACAGGTTTTTTTTTGTCAAAAATATCTCAAGAGGTTTTGTTAGGTATTCCACCAGGGGTTTTCAGGTGTTTCTTTTGGTATTCTTTCTGAAATTTCTTCAGAAAATCCATCTGGATTCTTAAAATATTTCAGTTTTTTTTTAGAAATTCTCCCATGAAATTATTTAGAATTTGCTACAGATTTTCTATAAATTCCTTCTTCAGCGATTCTTTCGGAAATATCTTTAGACACTTCTTCAATATTCCTAGAATTGCTTTAGAAATTTCAGCAAGGATTTCTTCAAAAGTTGTTTCATGGATTATTTTAGAATTTGTTGCAGCAGTTCCTTCAAAGATTGATGGGAATGTTCCATGAATGAAGGAGCTCTGAAATAGGAGAACCTTGACTAACTAGCTCTTTGAACTTACCAAGACAGCACTGGAAATAATTTATTATTTTGCTACAAATGTTGGAATCCAATCACCTGAGTACACACCAAGATAGAAAACGGAATCTGCTAAAAATATCAGGAATTTATTACAATTCTCTGTGAAGAAGTCATAATAAATGTTGAAAAAAAGTTTGTAAGAATGCTTTGAGGTAAAGTCTGGCGAATGGACAGTTTGCATGCATCCGCCAAAATTGTCATTGCTAAGGGATCTGTAAAAATATCGCCAGAGAATCACCCCATATACTCCTCTTATCATGATCATCGACAATGCGAGAGATACCTTCTGCTCAAATATGAACGAGACTCGTTAAATAAAAAACAAACGGTTAATTATTCCTCAATATTTGTTTTATATCTTGCAAATTAATCTTATTCGGAGGCGATACACATATGCCAACTTTTTTTTTATTCCTTATAGCACTTTTCATACGCCTCTTTTGGTATCATATTGCGCTCTCTCTTCGAATTTTCTTTTATGACTTCAATCGTCTGAACAAGTTATTACGAAGAGGCAATTCGAGTTTTGGAAAGAGGAAAAAGTCACATGGTGCCATACCAGGTGAATACGGCGCTTGAGGAACAATGTAAACGTTGTTTTTGGTCAAATAATCGCGAAATAAATTGATGTGCGAGGTGGTTCATTATCGTGATGCAAAAACCATGACTTGTTGTCCCACAATTATTTCATTTAGAGACAAATATTCTCACGCAAACGCTTCAAAACGCCCAGAATACATTCAGCATTGACAGATTGATCATCCGGAAGGGATTCCGAGTACACTACACCTTGACATTTTTGATGATTTCTTCGTTTATTGATGTTTCTGGACGAAGACCATGAGGGAGACTTTTAACTGATATACGACCCTTTTTGCACGACTTTTTCCAATCAAACACACATGCACGGGATAGAGCAGATTCCCAATATGCTTTCTACCACATTTTAAATTAACCCGAAACACTAATTCTGTTGAAATAACAAACAAATCCTTTGCTGAACTTTGATTCTATAGAAAAATTCGAAAAACACACTGGAGGTTAACTTGTTTAAAGTGGCGTTAAAAAAAAACTTCATGACAAATCGTGCTCTACTTTGACATGTAAACGTATAACAGTCCTATAAATCTAAGAAAAAAAAATTGTGGACGATATGTCATCCGCGGACCATGTAAGTCATAAAGTCTCGTTCATATTTGAGCAGAAGGTATTAATAAAAAATGATGTCAGAAAGGAAAATACGTGATTAAGGTAAATATATAACATTAACTAGTTCATGACGTATGCTTTGGCGCTGTTATGGATGCTTCACAAAACAATTTATTGATGTGAAGTGATCCGCGTGTACAAAGGCTGTAAACCCCTGCATTATAAGTCATCATGATTGTTGAGGGACTTGGCTTCGAGTAAGGACACGGACACTTGAGAAATAACGACTAGCTTTATTTAAGACGTCCGTACTGGTTGGAGTGTTACAGTGGAATAATCTGTTATGAAGAAATAACAATGGTGGTTGCTATGCTGGCAACCCAGGGGCAATTGCTACTACGTTAACAATGATGAACTGCAAGTACAAACTGGTTGGATAATAAAAATTTTACCATTGAAAAAATGTACATAAAATCGAGGGTCTATATAATCGTGGGTCCACTAAATCGAGGTATACCTGTAGTTAACGAAAAAGTAGTGTTACTGAAAGGGACGAATGGAAAAATGACAAGTAAAACGGTTTTCATAGCGTATTTACCAAGATACAACACATAAAATTTCAGTCAATACAATGTGATGTATTGAAAGCATTCGTTTTTCGTTTTTTAAGGATTATGCCTAAGAATATCAACATAATGACCATAACGAAAATATCTTGGACTGGTCGGAAGTCTAACCCACACTCGCGTTTATCACTTCAGCTGTATAGGCTACATCTTAAGGACCCTTTTGCACGTATTTTGTATAGTAGTGACACTCGTTATAAAAAAAAATCATATTTCGTGCGGATTGCCCGCATCTTATATATGTTTCTATTCCATCAATATCTTAGTATTTATAAAAGTACTAAATATAAATATTCTCCGTTTCATTTCTTTCCAGTGGTCAACTATCACCGGAAAACTTGGGAAAAGCCTTCAACAGTACCCAACAGGCTGCTGCTCAGTACTATAGCTGGTTCCACGAACAGGTGGACTTCTACGCCAAGGCCAAGTAAACCCAGTGGCAGCAAGCCTAGCAGCATCCTTTCAGCGTTCAATGTGATTCTCACACTCAAACACACACACACATGATGATGTTGGATGGAAGAACCCAGGGAACGTAACACAAAACCAGGTAAAACAGTGGAAGACATTTTTTTAAACAAACAACAACCCAACATCGGAGAACGTCCTCTATCCAATAAGAAGAAGGCTGTTTTGCTCTTGCAATGTTGCAGTCCGCCATCTTTCGCAACTTCTATAGAACAAGCCGTAGTGAAGTTAAATTTGCGCGCTTTACCAACAACTACCAGAAGTGAAAAATCGCTTTGCGCATCCATCACACTGAAATCCCACTCGAAATACAGCTAAGGAAGCGCGCGCACGTCGTGAACAATGGTAGCTAAATGCTATCATTTCAGTTTAAGGAAGAACATTTGAATACCTAATTGTAACTTTGTGTGGATGATGAAGAACAAACATTGCTTAGGAATAATAGTTATATTTTTCTTGTTTTCCACGAGACAATAACCAGCTTCTCGTGTTATTTTTTTCTTCTTGATCGTGATCTGTATGAAAGAGTTCTGCCGATCAAGAATGACGGCAATATTGCGTGAATTTACTAGATGTACAGACGACAAGGACCGCGGGATTCCTATTTGGTGGTTTATTGTGTAGCAGAAAATATTGAAGAGGTACGAAGGAAAAGGAAGTTTTGTTGAGATGAACTGGCGAATAACAAAAAAAAAAAAAAACTGATGATGACGGAGAACAAATAAAGCTGAACATTTGCGAAAGCAACAAAAGTGAGCATTTCAGTAACAGCGGTGAACATTGTTTAAGTACATTTGATAGACTCTTTTTTTTTTAATAATATTTTACTAATTTAATTTTTTGTTTAATACTAAGTCTCCGGTAACTGTTTAATGAAAATGAGAGGAAAATATAGAAAAGATTCTAAATTAGATTAGCATTATGGCTTATGCCGGGCTATAGAAACGAAAGAAATCCATGATAGCAACTGATTAGTTTGACATAAAATTTGAAAGATTGATTATATCTCACATCATTGCTATTCATTTCTATTACCGGTTGGCTTTATCGTGATTTTTTATAACAGCATATGCTGTTTGCACAATTTTTTAGCGTTTGTATTTTTCAAATTCTGAGCGGAACTAGGTGAGCATGTAGCCCCGAATATCATTACATACTTGCACTTGGAAGATGATAAGGTATTTGTTCCCTTATTAAGCGAAACTGGGAGCATTTTTTCATTTTTTTGGTTTTTGATTTTTCTTTAAATAACGAAGCTTTTTTTTTTTCAAAAACAATTTTCATACACATGTAGAGTATGGATTAAGGTAACTTCTGAATTTTTTTGTGGTGGAAAATGTTTTCCATTTTAGCAGAAACCATTTTTTGTGAAATTTTGTTCAAAAATGGTTTCTGTAAAAACGAAAAACATTTTCCACAACAGAAAAAAATCAGAAGATACCCTGATCCATAATCAACATGTATACGAAAACCGATTTAGAAAATAATGCTTCGTTATTTAATAAAAAATCAAATCAAAAACCAAAAAGTGAGGAAATGCTTCCAGTTTCGCCTTAAGCATGTGGCTTCCATTTTCATCCTGCGAAAAACAAAGGATTGAAGCACCGTTCATTTTGTTTCTTATTTTTGTATTTTTGTTAGAAGTGAGCACCCATGAAAACAAAAAGAACGGAATCAATCGGTACCTTACGGCAGCGATTACTCGCTTGTTTTCAAATTGGATGAACGAGGGCGCGTGAGATTACTGATGGCACACATACCCTATATTATTTATTACTTTATTTTTTGTTCGTGAATTTTAACTAGTGCTAATTCTTTACACCATGATAAATTCTCCGTTTCTGCAAAAATGATGCAAACAGCTTAGGTATCATAATCTTTTACCTAACTTGGCAAAAACTTTTGGTTACAACCCAAGTAACCACGCTGCTGAAGCCATAATGCATGCATACTAGGGTGGCCCACACTTATATGAAAAACAAAAATTTCGAAAAATACCAAGTCTTACCTCCTTAATCAGTTGTTTTGGACTCCCAGAAGCTACGTTCAAAATTTGAGCAAAATCGGTTGAGCCTAAGGGGGCGCTCAAAACGCTTGAAGTTTGTATGGGAAAACTTGGCCAAATGTATGCAGAAATTTTAAGTTTTCGAATTTTGCCGCTAGGTGGCGCTGTAAGCGTTTAATAATCAAACCCTTTGGTATTATTGTAGGTGACTGTATGCCAGAGAACTTTGTCGAAGACCGCGAAGTGATCCGACGGCTGTGAAAAAAGTTACCGTGACCGTACCTAATTCCGTTCACTTAAGGCGATGCACTAAGTCTAACAGCTGTAGAAAACCCATCTTCTGCATTTAATGGCTGTAATTGTGCAACGCTGTTTCATTATATCTCTATATTGCTAGAAAAATATAATCAAGGTTGCAAGTACTCCACTTATTTTGAAAATGGCCGCCAATTAAAACAAGTTGTTGTTCGTAATTCCAATCAGTATGCTCCTAACTCCGTTCACTTGTGTTCCTAATTCCGGTCACTCCAAGTAATTATCATGTTAAAAAATAATCATATTGTTATTGTTTGTTATAGTGATAGTTATATTTTTTTGTGTAAAATACATTTTTTTTCCGCATTAAAATGTGTTAGTTTTATAATAATTTGGATTTTTTTAATGTTGTTGCATTTTTTTAGAATTTTTCTGGATTCTTAGAGAGTTTTGTCAATTTTCAATGATCTCATTCATTCAAAAAATCTTCTCCGTCATTTTTGCTTCTCACTACATGATTTCAATCAGAGCACCCACCAATTGAAGATCAATTCCTTTTCATTCGAATGAGTTGTCACAGAAATGACTAGCTGAGCACGAAACACGAAAAACACTGCAAAATTCCGCCAGACTGAAAAAAATCGAATGTCGCGTCAAAGTCGGGTCAATTTTTATCGAATGTTGGACCACTGTTGGGCCCATATCACATAACTGTTACGTCTATGTTGGGTTTGGAGGCCAAAATAAAAACAGGTCAATGATAGGTTCATGTCGGGTATGACGTCATCTATGACGAATCAATCTTTGAACCTACGGAATAAATATTTAAACAATTTATGCTTGCTAGCTGGGATTAGCAATGATATGTACCGGTCATCTATCGTCATAGTGCCTTGACTGATGCTGGAGTTGGTTGTTCCGATTGTACTGCATTTTTTCATAATTCCTTCGCATCCATGTGTTGATTGGAATTAGGAGCAAGTACAACCTCTAGTATCCTAATTCCGGTCATGTGCCTTTTTCATTTCCAGCATCATGAGTCGCCGACGAAAAAAAAATTTGATGTTAAATTTATAAAAATATGTCCTTTACTGTATTGTTTTGATACTTGTTTGTTTGATTTTGTTAGTATTTCAATGAAAATACAATTAATATATAAATTGATGCAATCCCCAGGTCCCGAAAAGAAAAAAAGTAGTATGGCGGCCAATTGGATGATAAATAACATTTAAGATATATTCACAAAAATACATAAACAATCATTCAAATTTTAATTATAGTCTGGCGTGAACATAATTATTGAAAATTTTAAAAACAATTTGCAAGAGTTTTGCGACAATTTCGGCTAATGCTCGTCGTTTTGATTCAAGTGAACGGAATTAGAAGCTGATTGGAATTAGGCGCGGTCACGGTATACCCTAGCCAAAGTGAGGCAAAGTATTGAGATTTTATTATTGATATTATTCCTTTACATGTATTGGAAAAATAAAAATAAAGTTTATCCTCACTTTTCCTAGGGTATAACTTTTTTCACAGACGTTGGATTACCTTGCGGTCTTCGACAAAGTTGTTTGGCATATAGTCACCTACAATAATACCAAAGGGTTTGATTATTGAACGCTTACAGCGCCACCTAGCGGCAAAATTCGACAACTTAAAATTTCTGCATACATTTGGTCAAGTTTTCCCATACAAACTTCAAGCGTTTTGAGCACCCCCTTAGGCTCAACCGATTTTGCTCAAATTTTGAACGTAGCTTCTAGGAGTCCAAAACAACTGATTTAGGAGGTAAGACTTGGAATTTTTCGAAATTTTTGTTTTTCATATAAGTGTGGGCCACCTTAATGCATACATACGGTGTAATACCGTCGGTGTATACAGGATGTTAGGTTCGTGAGTGCAAACTTTTTAAGCAGTGTTAAATGATAAAACAAAATGTTCTACGCATATGACCGAATCTCAACCGTTACGTAGTTATTGAACTTTCAATTTTTTTCACTATTCTTATCTCAATCACAAAGAACAGACATCCAAGTCCAATCTGATTTTTTTGTAAAGGAATATTTCATCGGCAACACAAGTGGCAATAGCGTGGCGCTGCAATCAGTTAATTTTCCATACTAATTTAATTCACCACTTAAAATGTTTCAATTCACCACTGACTGTGGCAATATGGTGTTTGGCGGCGTTGGTGTTGTCATCGTGTATTGGTTTGCAACCTTAATCAAGTGAAGATTCAAATCCTTGCAGAACTTTCTGAATGAAATTTGTTCTAGCCTGGAGGTCTGTTCTCTGTGCCTTAAACTTGCCTAAATTGGTTTGGGTAAAAGTTTGACCTACTCCTAGATCATCACACGCCGGGGATAATCAACCCAAACTCGGAATTACCAGTTTACTTCCAAAATCATATGATTATGATTATGATCATATTATGATCTCAAATAAACAAACAACAGCGACGTCCTTTTCATTCATGCACGCCCATCTGCTTTGGTTCGGCAGGTGATCAAGACACTTCCAGCGTGCGTCAGCTCCAGTTCCAGCGTCTGCAAAAAAAGTGCTTACAGTTACAAATTTATGATCTGAATTGATTCATTGGTCCTCTCTGGAGCCACCACGTAGGGGGTTCAGGGGCAAGATGGCCACCCTAAGCTTAGGCGCCTTGGGAGCATATACTTTCATTAGAATAAGGCTATTTAACATTGATCCCCTTTGTTTCATGTCTTTTCTATCTTATTAACACAAAAAAGCATTTTATTTTACACTATGAATGCAAAATAAATTCATTTGAAAAATGTTACTTTCGACATAGAATTTTTGCCATATGGGGCAAGATGGCCACCCCAACGGGGCAAGACGGCCATAGAGCTAAATTTTTACAATTAGTGTGCTTTAATCCCTAAGCAACGTTGAATAACCCAAGGTCGAATCATCCGCAACGCTTTGCCTACAGATGGTGTGGTATGTGCCAACATTTTCTTTATGATAATGTTTGAAATGAAATTGATAGAAATTTCTTTGGAAATGTTCTATGATTTGGTCTATTTTTTTCAGCAAACTTGTTTCTCTCGAAACGATTTATCTGCAAATACATTACTACTCTTTTCACGCATTATAATGTAATTCAACGTCTTGTAACGAACCCTCTTATGGCGGTTTTAGCTACGCATTTCCATCTCTGTACCAAAATATTCAATTAAACCAATCACCGCTCAAGAGCAAATAACTTCAAAGTTTTTATGAGGTATCATCTACATCGTAGTTAATTTTAACAGCCCCAACTAATATGAAAAAGCAATTTTCTGTGGTTTTGCAGTATCTTTAAACATCAATAACAGTTTTGAGGCTGCTTTAGATTGATTTTTGGATGGCGACATAGGCCTTACCACAGGTGGCCATCTTGCCCCGAATGATTACAATACGTTTATCATTTCTTATATGGCATAATCAATTCAAAACATTGAAATTTTATTGTTCAGGATCAACAACAGTCACATATAGACACCATTAAAAATTAAAAATAATTTTTAAAACGATGTTATTTCATTACTAATCCTTAAAATCAGATGACCTGATACTATAAGAAAACACTGTTTTTGAACACTCAAACTTCAAACACTATTTTATAGTAGATTTTTCAAACAAATAGTAACTTTTTCGCACATGATAAACATGAAGCATTGTTTATAATCACAACCCATGCAGAAAATATTTTTGTGTTGCGAATGAATGCTTAAAACACAGGGTGGCCATCTTGCCCTACAACCCCCTATGTGGCAACCCTAATCTCACCTAATGCATCTGTCAGGAGCCAACATGAATCCTTTGTGCCAACAATGCCAACAATGGAATCCTTTGTGGATAGTATTAATTTTCATGCAAATCAACGTCAACGGCGTTGCGTTAATTTTCATGGATGTTAACGTTAACGTTAACGAGTTGCGTTAATTCAACGTCAACGGATTCCGGTAATTGTAACTTTAACCCTTATGTGGCCGGCAGGGTACCCGGGTAGGGGTAGGCGGGGCATTATGGACACCCGGGGCAGAATGGACACCCTCAATATTTTGAAATATGCGAACTTTTTTGAACTTTTAATGATTAGAGAATATAGTCCATTTGTCTAAAACGTAGTTTCAGGAAAGAAACATTCGAAATTAAAATTATACTTGATTTTACACGAAAAAGTTGCGTCCTCCGTTTTTTGTGCATGGAAATTATAATTTTCACGCCATCTAAAATAAGATTTAGTGATTATTTTATTGCAGGTCGATTAAAATCTGATATTTCTAGAACACATGCAAATAGTTTTGCTGTATCTACATGCTTAACATGTTTATATTTTCTTCTTTATTATATCAAAAAACAAGTTTGGAAATATCTTCCGCTGCCGGGGCAAAATGGACACTCACCTTTTTGAAAGAAGCGGCAAGGGAAAAATATAACCTAAATCACAAACCAACCAAATTATTCGATTTCAGTACATTTCCGGTTAAATGTTCACTATAGTAGACATAGAGTGAAACAAATTGGTCAAAAAACGACAGCAGTGGAAAATAGTTGTTCTAGGCACACCTGTACATGCCGACAAAAACGAAGCTTTATCCAAAACAGCCTGAATTTAAATTAACTGAACAAAAATGAACTACTTCGGCGGATTATTCATCCATAATAGTTGATTTGTAATGAAATGACTTTATAGGTATAAATAATGTACGAAATTCGTAAAAGTCTCATGGTGTCCATATTGCCCCATGGGGGTGTCCATTCTGCCCCGTATGCTTGAAGACGGTCATGAAAAACTAACATTTTTCGTAACATTTTTTGAAGTGGATAAATCATTTTTCTTCGTGAGCATTCTTATGCAATAGATGCTAAATAGACTTTAAAAGGATACATGTATCAAAAAACCAAACTTTTTTGACATCTTGCCAGGTAAAGTTGGCAAAAACCTTAGGGTGTCCATAATGCCCCGCCTACCCCTACCCAGCACCCATTAAAAATACACGGTGTAGAAAAAAGCAAAAAGTTTGCCGGCCACATAACGGTTAATTAGCTATTAGTGTATGATTGGAACTAACCATGCCAGACAATATTTGGTGCCCAATCATGATCGGTGCCGATACTCTTCTCCTTTTGACGTAACAACCCTACTGGGATAAAGCCAGTTTCTCCGCTTGTTTTGCATAAGTATTTCTTTCTACAGTTATTAACTAAGAGCTTTGCTAATATTACACACCGTGCCCCCCTCATCCCTAGGTGATCTTGTCTTTTGTTCATACAAAAACAGCCCCCGCCCCTGTTTAATGAACAACTTATGGACGGCCCTCGTCAGCAAATAATGTTAAAGCTACCCAGTTAATAATCTCTCAACAAGCACACTTTAAGAAGTCAAAGCAAATTGTTGTTGGCGGGGCAGTATGAACACCCTCAATATTTTGAAATATGCGAACTCTTTTCATTTTTTAATGAATGGAGAATATAGTCCATTAATCGTAGTTTCAGGAAAGAAACATTCGGAATTAAATTTATACTTGATTTTACACGAAAAAGTTGCGTCCTCCGTTTTTTGTGCATGGAAACTATAATTTTCACACCAACTAAAATAAACCAACCAAATTCTTCGATTTCAGTATATTTTCGGTTAAAAGTTCAATATAATTGACATAGGGTGAAACAAATTGGTCAAAAAACGACAACAGTGGAAAACAGTTGTTCTAGGCACAACTGTACATGTCGACAAAAACAAAGCTTTATCCAAAACAGCCTGAATTTAAATTAACTGAACAAAAATGAACTACTTCGGCATATTATTCATCCATAGTAGTTGTTTAGTAATGAAATAACTTTATAGGTCTAAATAATGTACGAAATTCGTAAAAGTATCATGGTGTCCATATTGCCCCATGGGGGTGTCTATTCTGCCCCGTATGCTTGAAGACGGTCATGAAAAACTAACATTTTTTGAAGTGGATAAATCATATTTTTTCATGAACAGGGGTAGACGGGACATAATGAGCAGCTTAAGAATTTTGCCACCAAATCCAGTAAATTAAGTGCAACCAATGTGTAATTTTATCGTTCAATCCTCATTTGAACCTTAACTGACAAAAGCTAATCGTTGAAATTACGAATAAAGTTATAAATGTTGTAGAATTTTATGTTTTTAAAATTGTATAAAATCAGTTGCGTTTTGGGGGTGGGGCATAATGAGCACCCTGGGTGGGGCAGTATGATCAATATCAGTTTTGTACACAATCAAATGCCAACGGTGGCGTATGGGTTCCCCGCATGGTTCGACTACGCTTAAAGTCACCGAAACAAAGTTCAAATCAAGCAGAACCGTATACTGAAAATGATGCTGGACCTGAGCCCGTTCCACCCGACCGACGAAGTGCACAGGCTTGCTGGTGTTGAACGAATCGACGACTGGTTCCAGAGACTAGTTCCCAAATTCCTGCTAAGTTGCTCGACCTCTATAAATCCTCTTTTACAAGAGTTGGCCGCATAGTTTCTTTTTTTTTGTAGTACTGTGATATTAGTATTTAAGTTTCCTTTTCTATCCCGTTTTTCTGTAGTTATTTCGAAGGTTTTTGTTTGTATTTTCCTTCCATGTTCATTTGTAGTTGGTTCGTTATAAATACTAAATGTAGTCTTGTTTATATAATCGATATAAGGAATTCCGTATCACGATAAAGAACTTTATGTACAAAAATGTATTGGATAAATCTACGAAATAAACAATAATAAAATAAAATAAAACGAATAATGATTATTATGTAGATGATCTAAATTAATTTTACCAGAATGTTGTAAAACTGTTTTTTTACTATACTGAAGCAAACGTACCTATGGCTTTAGGGTGTCGACTCAATTTTGAAAATCAAATTCCCTGACTTTCCAGTCACTTTCACTGAAAATTTCAGGTCATGTAAATCAAAGCTTAAGGGTGTCTGCTCATGAGAAAAAATAAAATTCTCTGAATTTTCCTGGTTTTTTCTAGGAGTGAAAACATAGAAAGAAAAAAAAAATAAGTAAACTGAACCAGATTTTTTCCAATAGATTCTTCAGAATTCTTCTATCTGATACACTGTGTTGGAAATAACTTTTGGCACGTCCACCAAAAACTCCCTAATTAAGATGAAAATCCTTCCAGAAGACCAACAAACAATTCTTTTAAAAACGCCAAAACTGCAACTAGGATATTCGAAAGACATACCCTCAGAACATCATTAGGATGACATCTTGATTTTGTTTTACTACCTAGAACTACTCCATGAGCTTCTCCAGATGGCTGCAATTTTGCCGCAAATTTTGCATGTATGTATATTTAAATTTCGTAATGAAAAAAATAATCTTAAAATAAAATCCGCCGAGCACTCTATATAAATCCTTCAGCACGAGTTTCATCTAAAAGTTCAGCAAAATTATTTCTGATGCTAATGTGCATAAGTACAGTAAATGTATTGGCAATATCTGAATGCAGTTTATAAACTTTCCTAATTTAAAAAAAAAAGACTTTCATGAATCGTGTAACGTTTCATGGAATATTCTCTAAGAGGTCTGCCACAATGCTGACAAACTCACTTATGTAGAATTCATTTAGAATTTTTTTTATCGAAAATTCGTCACACTTATTCTGTAGACATTATGTCCCAAAAATACTTTTAAAAAACTCCATCAAGCGCTTTCGAAAAGTCGTACGGATTTTCTTGCTAAACTTTCTTATGTCTCTAAGCATTGATGTAAAATCTGTTGAATCCTAAAATAAGATTACAGGATGTCTGGCATGTTTCGAAATTCTTCAATAACTAGGAATTGCAACATGAATTTCACTCGAAGGACTTTTAGAAGATTGATAATCCCGTCTTCGTTACATACCTAGTTATCATTTTAAAATAGCTGAAACTTTTCAAATGCTTTTCAGGAATGGATCAACCAGCATTAAAGAGAATGTCTTTTTGTTTTGTGCTTTTATCTTCTTGAATTTCAATAAATTTGCATTTTTTTGAGATCTTAGGTAAACTCGTTACATGATTCTTTCCATATTCTCATCGAAATTCTTGATGGTTCCTTTACGGTAGACTAAGATCTTTGAAGGATTTCTTGAAGAACGGTAAGATTCTGTGTTTTTTTTTCAGAACCCACATCTTGTAAAATATTCCTTTAGACTTTACATAAAACCATCAAGAACCTGAACTATAGTTTTCCACAAGGCCATTAATATACCAATACACCAAGGATCGAAGAAATTGCTTGCATTTTTCAACCGGACTTGTAATTTTTACATGAAATAAGTCTTCATGATAAAATTCAGAACACCATTATGTTAAGGACAAACGTCTTGAAATCCCGCTTGAACAGTGCATCAAAACTTCAGAGGCACAAATCTCAAGAAACAAGTTTTGTGCATTTTAATATTCTGTTCTTGCTCACTTGTAATAACCATAAAATAAGAAGCTCAGGTGCGTTGGTTTTGTTTATGAAGAGATTTGTGCTTTCAAAATCGTGAGTAGGTGCCAAAGTCGGCCATTTTGGGATTCTAACAAGTCTGTCCTTAACTGAATATTACAAAAATCAGGATGAAGTTCATACATTGATTTGATCATAAATCAGAATCATGGATGTAACAGTTTAAGGCGAAACTGGATCCATTCCCTCACTTTGTGCATTTTGATTTTTTATAAAATATTTTCAAAATCGGTTTTCGTGCACATGTAGAGTATGGATCAAGGTATCTCCTGAACTTATTCCTGGTGGAAAATGTTTTTCGTTTTTGCAGAAACAATTTTTAACAAAATAACACAAAAAAATGGTTTCTGCAAAAATGGAAAACATTTTTCCCCACAAAAAAATCAGAAAATACCTTGATCCATACTCTACATGTGCACGAAAATCGATTTTGAAAATACTGCTTCGTTATTTTATAAAAAATCAAAAACCAAACATATGAGAAATACCTTCCAGTTCTGCCTTAAAGAAACAATTTAACTAGTTTTTGAAATTCCTTAACTGTAGGAATATGTATAAAACATTCTTTTATGATAATGATTAAGAAAATTCCCTGACCATCAAGAAAATTCCCTGACTTTCCCTGATTTTCCAGGTCCAAAAATAAATTCCCTGACTTTCCAGGTTTTTCCAGGTAGGCGACACCCTGAACTTTACAAAATGAGGCGTACGCCAAAGATGATTCGGTGTCAAGAAAAGCATATCATTAACGCAAAATTAACGTATTCGTTAACGTTAAATCATCGCTCAGCGTTAACGTAACGTTGATCAACCAGTCAGAAAAATCAACGCAAAATTCGTTGATCGTTACATTCAACGTTAACGAATTAACGAAACGGCGATAATCGTCGATTTACGTTAACAACCCTGATGTGAAACAATTGGGCGGACAAGATTTGTGGATTCTCGCAATTACCTATTATGTTTTGTATTACAACTGAAGGAAGGAGGAAATGAGAGTTAAAGGGTACTAACTCGATTGTGGATGATCTCTTGCGGCTGAAAAAGAAGGCTGATTAACATTAGTTAGTTTGACCCTTTCCTTCCAACGACTGGTATGATTATTAACATTTGGTAGTTTTAAAGTCGATTAGTTGGTAGGTAGATGTAAAGGGCCATGGAGAGAGAATGGGTTGATTGATTCGGATAAAAAATATCTCCTGATGAATTTTGCATTACAGATTTATCAAATTAATTTATTAAAATGACGAATTACGATTTCATCGAACTAATAAGCGTCGACGCGTGGCGCCTTGGCATAGTATTCACTGGGCTTTCTCTCACCCATCAGACCCTGACGATGTCTCTCCAAACGCATAGCCTGCAATAAAATTGAAGCTATCTTCCTATGGACGCTTTGAAGAATGAGTTACAGCACTCACCTGGAATCGCTTCATTTGCAGATTCATGAAGGCGCACTCCTGGAAATCGGCCAAAATGTTGGCGCACTTTTCCGATCCCTTGACCGTTCCGTAGGCTTCCAGACAGTCGATCGATGCCATTTCCAGCTCGCCGCATTTGTCATACTGCTGGAAGTTGACCATCGATGCGGTCAGATCCGTGAAGGGAGAACGGAAGAACGGTCCCAGCGACATCCTGCAGGGGCAAAGAACAGATTAATGACGAATTGTGTCCAGTGGGAAACTGTTGCACGAAAGGAATATTTCGAGCGACCAATCAAAACAAACGGTGATGTAACAAGTTTCCAAAAATGTAAGAACTGCTTATTAATTTTTCAAGCAAGAAATAATTCTCAAGATGTATCAATCACTCTTTAACGTCAGCTTTGTTGGAAAATAGTAATTCTAACTACTATAGTTTAATTTTTGCTTAAAATTCATAAAAAAAAACAGACCTTAAAAATTCACACGACCTGCACTGCAATGAAGAAACACAAAACGATGGCAATCTGTCAAACGGACCATGCATGCAGACAACAAGGGACATGTTGAAAATGGAAAATGTACTAATTTACACTAATGCACTGAACGAAAAAACGAATTCAATCAATAAGGGGATTCAAATGATTGTATTTTTCTTCAAGTAGGAAATATTATGCCTCTCAAGAAAAATCAGAATATGGCGATTATCTGCCTCTGGCTTCTGATATTAGTGCGACAGTCACTAATCATAACAGCGTCACCAGATTTAAAAGTATATAATTCCACTATATGGGGTTTGACAGCAAGAACACTCATTATACTGAGCTACTATTGCCGTTCGTCACAAATACATTCAAAAACATCTGTCACTTCGCGAAACCCCCGTGCTTATGTTTTTGGCGGGATCACTTTTTCTTTTGTTTTGCCTTGCGACTGTCATGCGGCGGTATGCCTTGCGAGCGTACGACCGCCGCAGGACTCTAATAAAAGATAAGCGCGACAATTGGCTTCTTTAACGATGTTGAGATAATTCGATATTCCGAATCTGCATGTCAAACTGAGCCGAAATCCAAATTTTCATGAGTTTTGGTGAACGGGAACCTATTTAAAAATCAATTTGAAGTTTGTATGGGAGCGATTTTTCGAATCACCCCTCGTCGCAGTTTGTACTGAGCGGAGCTGTCAAACAGTTGCCCAGCTGTCAAAAGGCGATTTCTAAACATCTCTTTGAAATTGATTTTAGGTACCAACACAAATTTCTAAAAATCTGAAAAAAATCAGAAAAAGGTGCTCTTTCGAATAAAATTAAAAAATCAATACATTTTTGTAAATTTAAAACCCCAATATTATAGATAGTAGAGTAAACATATGTCGAATTCGTTTTTGAACCTGGGTTGGAACTGGATTGGCGGAAAATGTGTAAACAAACAAACGTCAAACAAACTCAAACAAACTTTAGTACAAGCGAAACCGAAGTCGGGTTGGGGTTGAAACTGTGATCTCATCCAGTTCCAACCCAGGTTGGAACTGAATCAAAAACGAATTATAGATCCGTGTTGATGAATCCGTTGTATCCAAACGAACTGTCAAAATATGTATCCAAACGAGCATGACGTCACGATTTGGACAACATCAATGGAGGGCATGACGTCATAAGCGAACGTCCCACTCTTGAAAATTACTACTTACACGCTTGAAACATTTTAGTCAGCGGTGTCCGCGGATCTATGTTTACTCTACTACCGTCTACCCCCGTTGGTTTGAACGACACCTCATGTAAACCATCGGGGTTCATTTTTAATTTGAACTTCCAGTTGCCCTGTGGGCATCGAAGAACACACTGATAATAACTTTTTTTGCTGTTTTGTTTTGATTATGCGTTCCATTTCACCCCGTTCCATGAGCAGAATGACGTTTGAACCATTTTTAATTTGAACGATGTGCAGATTAGCGGGGGTCAAATTAAAAAGCGTTCAGATTAGGGAACGTTCAAAAATTACGTCCAACATTTGGGGGAGGGGGGGGATGTCTAGAAAAGTGTGACAGTACGTGTATTGGGTATAGGAAAAGTGCGTGACAGAGGGGGGAGGGGGGGTCTAGAAATCCCGAAAAACGATGGACGTAATATTTGAATCTTCCCTTAGATGCGGTCAAACCAACGAGGGTAGACGGTAAAACGAATTATGTACTAAATCGAGATGCTAGCCGTCCTAGAATGACAGTTTCATCTCCATACTGTTCCGCAATCGTTGCTTGTAAACAAAACAAGCGTAGTCAGTGGCCGGGTAGCGGTAGGATAGCATTATCAGCAAAATTTAAACGATTTTATTCAACTTTATTGATTAAAAGTGCAACATTTTATTACCAAAATGAGTTCAATTCAATGCCAGTTATGGATGGGAAGCGTAAGTAAAATCATTCATGAAAAGCGACACTAGCTAATCTACTTCTCGGTCGTGCATTTTTTTCAGCTGGAATCCTACATGACGGAGAACTTCATTCTGGCGGCGTTCCGGAAGATGGGCGAAGATCCCCAAACGGTCAAACTGATGAGGAACAAATACACCGGAGATCCGGCTGGATATTGCTTCGTCAGTTTCAAGACGGACGATGCGGCCATCGATGCCATGCACAAGTTGAACGGTAAGCCAATTCCCGGCACAAATCCATTGGTTCGGTTCCGGCTGAACAGCGCCACAAACAATCAGAGCAAGGCTCTACTAGCCGATCGAGAGTTCAGCGTTTGGGTCGGCGATTTGAGCTCCGACGTGGACGATTACAGCTTGTATCGGGTGTTTTCCGCCAAATATACATCGATCAAAACGGCCAAGGTCATTCTGGATAGCTCCGGGTTCTCGAAGGGCTATGGCTTTGTCAAGTTCGGACTGGAAGATGAACAGAAGAGCGCCCTGTACGAGATGAATGGTTTTATCGGATTAGGAAGCAAACCGCTGAAGATTTGCAATGCAGTTCCGAAACCCAAGAATGAACTGGGCCCGGCTGGCCCCGTAAGTGCAGCAACGAGTGCAAGTGGCATTCTGGGGTATGGCGCTGCTACCGATTACTCGCAGTACTATGATCCATCCGCTTACTGGCAGAATTACAGTGCCTGGCAAAGCTATTATGACCCAAACGGTACGGCCGACTACGCCGCATACCATATGCCCGCTGCAACTGCGACTGTGGATGCCACTGCGTATCAAGCATATGAACACCATCAGCAGCACCAACATGTTCATAGCCAGGTTGAAGACGAGGAACTGACGCTGGTGGACCACAAGTTTAGCCTGGATGTAGACAAACTGAACCGGGAGGTGATGGAGCGGGATCGGAATCTGTACGATGCGCTGGAAAGCTCCAAGTGGATGCCGGTTGAACAGCTGGAAATTTTTTGAACTAGAGTTATAACACTGCACTGCATTTCCTAAATTTACGTTATGATTTTTGGGTGTGAATAAAATGGACTTGATTCCATTCCTTTAAAATATATAATGCAGGTTTGAATTATTTCGAAAATTATCCGTATGTGCAATGATCTAGGGTACGGGTATCGGTTTTTAGTAGTCTTCGGGAAATTATACACAAAAAAATACAATATATCTATTAGCAAAGCTATATTATATAGTATGACCCATAAAAAAATGCGAAAGTCATCGTTCCCCTACTTCGAACTGATTAACCTCGCATGTATCTATTGGATAGTATAGTAGAGCCACTAATCTTATAATGGCAAAGGAACATAGACTTATTCCATGCAAATACCTTCGGAAATATAACGTTGAACATATGGATGTCGAAATCGTCCACGCGCTAGAGGCCGTTTTTTAAGGATATAATTTTCTGTAAAAGCTGTACATACACTTTGTACAGCGCCTAAATGTATTCTATTCTAATTGTATTACATCGAACTGTTTGCCGTTGCGCTGCTATCACTTTCTACCCTATCATGGTAGAATGATGAGCACGAGGATGTTGATGAGTGGCTGTTGGTTGTTCAGTTTTCAGTCCGATTGGGGATCCATTATGGGTTGTCGTTCGCCGATGTCTAAGTATCCGGGTCCATTTGAGCCATGGGCTCAGAAGAGGGTCAGTGTCAGCTGCTGTCAGGAGAGTAACTGACGAAGTGCCGGGGCTGGGATCGAACCCATGACCATCTGCTTATGAAGCAAACTTGTGAGCAATTGCGCCACGTGCCCCGGCATCCACTGATGATGCGCCTCCGAATTTCACGACTTACGTTGTTGTCAGCCGTCAGTAAGGAGCCGAGGTAGACGAATTCCTCCACCACCTCGAAAGTATCCACGTCTATCGTAACACTACTATCCAGACGGATCCGGTCGTGTTCGGTTCCGCCTACCAGCATGTACTTTGTTTTTGGGGCATTAACCACCAGTTCGACCTTTGCTGCTTCTCGTTTCAGGCGGGTGTACAGCTCTGCCACCGTTCCAAATGTTCTGGCGATAATGTCCATATCGTCCGCAAAGCACACAAATTGACCGGATTTTGTGAAACTCGTTCCCCGGCTGTTGAGCCCGGCTCGTCGCATAACACCTTTCAAAGCGATGTTGAAGAGTAGGCATGAGAGTCCATCACTTTGTCGTAGTCCCCGGCGAGATTCGAATGAACTGGATAGTTCACCCGAAACCCTTACGCAGTTTTCCACGCCGTCCATCGCCCTGAAGTTCTCACATTCCAAATGGTTACCTTTCTTTTGAATGGGGCAGATTACCCCTTCCTTCCACTCCTCCGGTAGCTGTTCGGTTTCCCAGATCCTGACTATCAGCCGATGCAGGCAGGTGACCAACTTTGCTGGGCCCATCTTGATGAGTTCAGCTGCGATACCATCCTTAATAGCTGCTATGTTGGTTTTGAGCTGGTGAATGGCTCCTTAACGTCCCTAAGCGTGGGAGTTGATTCATTTCCGCTGCATTGGCGTCGTCGTTTCCTTCGTTGCCGTGGCCTCCCGTGCCTACATACGTTCTCCATGCCATTCAGGTGCTGATCGAAATACTGCTTCCACCTTTCGATCACCTCACGTCCGTTCGCCAAGAGGCCTCAGTCTTTATTCCTGCATATACCGGCTCGCGGCACGAAGCCGTTGCGGGATGCGTTGAGCTTCTGAAAAAAAAATCCGTGTTTCTTGGGAACGGCACAGCAGTTCCATTTCTTCGCACTCCGCTTCTTCCAGGCGGCGCTTTTGCTCCCGAAAGAGGCGGGTCTGCTGTTTCCGCTTCTGTTTGTAACGTTTCACGTTCTGTCGAGTCCTTTGCTGCAGCATTACCGCCCTCGTTGCATTCTTCATCTCCAAAACCGTTCTGCACTCTTCGTCGAACCATTCGTTCCGTCAATTCCGTTCCATGTAGCCGTTGGTGTTCTCGGCTGCGTCGTTGATGGTTGCTTTCACTGTACTTCAGCAGTCCTCTTTTTTATATAGAAAGAGGAAATCTGCTTCTACAGATACCCGAGAGGTGGGTCCTCAGGTTATGTGGGGTCGATACTAAAAGCTCTTTCTCTCTCTTCCTTACCTTCACGGTACGCCCGTTAAGGATGACTTCGAGAATCAGCAGTCCTCTAGAGGGGCCTCATCGAGCTCGCCCTCGTCTGGCAACGCGGCCTCGAGATTCTGCGCGTATGCTGAGGAGACATCCGGTTGTTTCAGTCGCTCTAGGTTGCACCGTTAAGGGCCCATATAGCCGAGGCGGTAAACGCACGGGTATTCAGCATGACCATGCTGAGGGTGACGGGTTCGATTCCCGGTCGGTCCAGGATCTTTTCGTAAAGGAAATTTCCTTGACTTCCTTGGGCATAGAGTATCTTCGTGCCTGCCACACGATACACGCATGCAAAATGGTCATTGGCAGAGGAAGCTCTCAGTTAATTACTGTGGAAGTGCTCATAGAACACTAAGCTGAGAAGCAGGCTTTGTCCCAATGAGGACGTTACGCCAAGAAGAGAGAGAGAGAGGTTGCACCGTGGCGGTCGCCGGTACCGTACATTGTTGATGACGGAAAGTTTTGGGCGCAGTTTGACCATCACGGACCATCGGAATATCAAATGTTTGTTTATAAAGCTTGCCCTGATACTGGAAGAAAGTAGAATCATGTACAATCTCTACCATTTCGGTGAAACTTCTTTCATCCAGCGTGGTGTGGTCTTTTATTTCACCCACCTCAACCGTATCGATTCCAGTGCAAAGTCCACCGATACCGTACGAAGAGGGACGCCTCACTTATTCGTTGCCGCTTATTAAACCGTTTCTCCCTACTATTTTACCTGAGCCTCTCCTCACCATGAACGTGATGCAGGGCAAATTACTGTTTGTATGCAAAAACAGTTTAGGCCTGGTATGGAGATTGATACCAAGTACCAACCAGATACCAAGATTTCACCTAACCAAACCCCCCGAACTTTGATGATATCCAGAGTTTTATCCATCGCAGAGAGCGCACACTCGCACACACAAGTAAAACACACATTCCGTCAAGCGCCTTTCATATCCTGACCGCATTCCGTGTCAGTATCGGTTCACCCAGTCCCACCCACTGCAAGCTGCTACCCATTCGGCCATCAGGCAGGATACTAGCAGAGCACATTATTATCTCGATGGCTTGATTTGTCTGCTCCTCCGCGCCGTGTGCTTCATAGATAAACTGCCTGCGAGTGTGTGCGCCTGTTGTGGGCTGCTCTGCCGTAAGGATACACGCGTGTGAAGTCTTCACCATCAGCAGCAAGCAGCAGCAGTATTATAGCGAGCAGTCATCATCGTCGGTCGGCAGCGCGTGTGGTGTGTAGCTAGAGCGGTGATAAGCGAAAGGACATTTTCTCCGAACGAAGCATGTTCTGCTAAGTGCTGAGAAATTTGGGAGTCTGTCGTGCGTGCGTGCGAGCGTGTGCTGTGCTGGACTACACAAATTCCTCCGGAAATCGTCGGGCGAACCGAGACGGCGGCGTGTTTTTTCCAACTTGCAGTCCTTTCCGGTCGTGGTGCGCGTAGTTCGTCGGTGCGTATTTCGCGTAGTGTACCAGGCAGTGAAAATTCAACCTCCCGAGAAACCTGAGGATATAGGAAAAAAGCGCAGCCCTTTTCGATGGAAAATTGATGAAAACCTCAAGTGGTGGAAAAATTATAGGTCACTCACATTCTCACGTTTTCTATGGCTTTTCCTCGCCGGACACCTTCTTCCTCTTCCTTTTCCTTTGGACAACTCCAAACCGTCCGTCGTCGTTCGGTGGCTACCAGGGCAGGAGAGTTCTCTTTCTTTTGCTCCGGCATTGAAGCCTTCTGCTGCTGTGTCTAGCGCAGTAGGGTGATCCGGGAATTGTTTGTGTTATTATTAGTGGATTGGATCAGGAAGTATAAGGTTCTAGTGTTTATCATTCAAACCCGATGAAAAGATATCAAGCTTAACTTTACCAAACACCTTATGTAACATATGTAAACAAAAATGAGATTTTCACATATGCGCTGAATTTCGTTAAGGACTACTTATATCACTCATTTTTGGGGATGATTTGTGAAAAAAATACCCAGATTTTTCTGAAATGCTTAATGCCCGTTTCTGAAATGCATAATAGGAACAGCGGACTTCCCCTTCGATTTTCTCCGTTTGTGGATTTTGTTAGATACGGTGTTTAGTAAAGTTAGGCTTGATATGACCAATGGGACCTAAATGGGATCTAAAAAATCGACTGGAGCGAGGATTTATTTTTTCCATACAAGCGTGTCCCATGCTAGTGTACCTCTTGTAATACATTGAAAATTTGTAATTACTAATGTGTATAGGGTAGAAGAAAACTTCCAGCAAGCTTTAGCACAAGCAGATGGAGGTGGTCATTGCGATACACAAACGTGAGAGTATGTGAGTTATCGAATAATCTTTAATAATCTTCACAACATGTGCATTTCTTTGCATTAGTCGATCAAAACTCATAAAAATAGTCCAAAAATGTACATCACTGTATGTCTGCAAGCTAAATTATTGCTGTATTGTAGATTTATAGCATTCATTGTTGCTTACAGATACAGTGTATCAAACAATTGTCCGTACAGCAATTTTTTGGACAAAATAATTTTTCATTCAAATGTTCATAACTTTTTTATACATTAATCAAAAACGCTGAAATTTTGACCAATCATGAATCGTACATAAAAACTCCATTGGTAAAATTTTGAGCGAGATCGAATAAGTTTTCTGAAAGTTGTAGAACTTTTAGAAAAACTTATAAGTTTTTTGAACACATTTTTAAAACATTATATCTCAGTATGTACTCGAACTTTTTCAATTTTTTTTGTGTTACAGCTGATTCCTAAGGCTTTCACATGCAGCTGCATTTGAGGTTTTATATTCACTACAAAAAATATGAAAAATGTGCTTATGTAGAGGACGATGTTTAAAAATTTACCATATTTGCACATAAAACCTGCCAAACGTTTCCGACCAATAAAAGTGCATTAACTGAACGAAAAATACATAGGACCTACTCTTCATATGTGGTTTAGTAGGTCCTGTATAAAAATATTACATTAAGAGAATTTAAAAACGTTGAAAACACTTGGCACTTTTATTGATCAAAATATGATAAATTTCCTAATGGCACTCTGAACATATACAGATTTTTCATATTTTTTGTAGTGAATACAAAACCTCAAACGAAGCTGCATATGAAAGCCTTAGGTATAAGCTGTATTACAGAAAAAATTGAAAAAGTTTCATCGAGTACATATTGAGATATAATGTTTTAAAAATGTGTTCAAACATTTTATAAGTTATACTGAAAGTTCTATAATTTTCAGAAAACATACTCGATCTCGCTCAAAATTTTACCAATGGAGCTTTGATATATGGTGCATGATTGGTCAAAATTTCAGCGTCTTTGATTGATGTATAAAAAAGTTATGATCAATTGAATGAAAGATTATTTTGACCAAAAAAATCCTGTACGGACAATTGTTTGATACACTGTAGTTTCTGTAATTTAGGTAAAATTTTACCTATTATACTAACCATGGCAAATAAACTCGCCCCATATCACCAAAAAATTGATAAGACTCATGTCGAAATAAATTTCATATGTCGAAAACATCACTATAATATTCACAAAGAAGGAAAACGTGTGAAAATTTGGCGAAATTTTGAAGTTTCAGCATTAATTGCTAAGTGGATCTTTTTTCTGTCATACCCAAGTTTTGAGCAATTTTCCCAATCTTATCAGAATCCACTTTATTCCCCAAAAACCAAATAATTTATCGAAATTATTTCACCTCCAGTATGACCAGTTACAAAGTTTTGGTTTGAAAAACTTTTGTTGAAAATAAATAAATAGTTTTCATCCTAACTCATTCATTTTAACACAAAAACTAAAACACGCTTAATTTTTCTCAAGAATATTTCATGTATATACATACATATCACAAATTTTTGAAATATAATATGATATTTGATAAATAATCAAAAAAATTGAAACAAAATTAAATGGCACTCTGTGACATGGTATCATACATGTTTTGAGATATGATTAAAAATTGGCTTGACATTATTTTTATGGATATTTTTTTGTGGTTTTTGTTGGTGCTCATGTTTGGTTTGATATTTGAACGGATTGATATCTGTCACAACAATACGGAAAGACAATAAAAATCAAGTATCAAATAAATATCACAGTTTATATATTGAAACGGTTCAAAGAACATTAAGCTCGGTTAAATAGGCCTATATAGATAAACATATATTTTGTGGTAACATATTTCTGGCATTTTTTATATAGTTATTCATTACTAAGTTTCTGTTAGGTTTATATTTTTTTTACGTAGGTAATTAATATCGATTCTTCATTTCTATGACCCGTAGTGTAACATGGCCATGTTAAAAAAATGAGCTACACATGTTTTCTATCATATTGCAGAAAACCAAAATTCGACTAATTATAAACATACGAAACATACTATGTTTTGTCTAAACATGATTGAAAACAAGTTTTAAACATGAAACTGCAAATGTTACTCTAATGTGACCTATAGAACAACATACTGAGCATGTATGTTAAAAAATAAAGTGTACATAAATAGAACATACCCAACATAATCAAAAACAACATGTAAGGTTTGTTTGAGAAAACAAAATATTTTCTTTAATACGACTTCCTAATAGAAGATCACTGTGAATTAGTTTTTAGTATCATGAAAACGACATATCCATGACATAATATGTTGCGAGAAATTTCATAACAACTGGTGTAGGGCAAAGTAATTATTTTGCTATATCGGATGATGTTTTCGGTGATACGATCGTATTAATCTTGAAGAACTTGAAGGTTGCCCACAAGAAATTCATGGAGGATTTCTAGAAGAATCTTTTGAAGGATTCTCACAAGAAAATATCTGGAGGATTGCCACAAATAACCCCTGGAAGATTTTCAGGAGGAACTCCCAGATATAACTTCTGTAATATTTCTACAAAGATCACCAGTAGGGCTCCCACAAGGAGCTTCTGCAAGATTGGCACAACGAACTTCTGGAGGATTTCCAAAAGCAACTCCTGGAGGATTCCTAAAATGAACTTCTGGAGTATTCCCAGAAAAAAAGCTATTGGAGGAAACGCAGTAAGAAATCCTGGAGAAATTTTAAGGACGAATAAAGATATAATCCAACAAGTATTCAAAATCGGAGTTCCAGAAGGTCCTTATCTAAAAATCTTAGATAAAATCCTAGAAATCCCTTTTAAGGCGCAACCCCAGAAGGAACTCTTAGAGGAATACTAGAAAGTGTTTCTGTAGGGATTGTGGAAAATGGTTCCGGGTCATTTGGCAGAATGCCGTTTGTCCGAACGCCATTTGGCCGAAAACTGAATGATGAACTCAAGTGAGCATGCCACTTGTATACAACAGTGGAATAACTCTAGAGAATAGCTTATGATTCAAAGAAGGAAAAATCTCTGACAAAAAATCACAGTTTAAAGGCAAACTAATTCCTCAATGGTAAAACTAGAAAGAATAGCCCATGATTAAAAGAAGGAAATATTTCTGATGATCATATTGGCAGCTACAATGTTACCCGAAGTTTATCCTCACCTATCAACTGATTTGATCATAATTCGGCCAAACGGCAGTCGGCCAGACGACCTTTTCGGCCAGGGCCAAACGGCGTTCGGCCAAACGGCATTCGGCCAAATGGCCGGACACCGTGGAAAATCGTTTTACAAGAATTCCCGTATGAAATTCTAAAAATCGGAGGAATAACTTTTAGGAATTTCGGAACGATCATCTTGTTGAATCTCAAAGGAACTCTAAATAAGAGAAATTTCTAGAGGATGTGTTGGTTAATTCCCAGAATGATTTTCTCGGTAGATTCCGATTCCTGATGAAATTCATAAAAGAATCCCCACAGAAACTCCCAAAGGAATTCAAAAAGGAACATCTGGGTTAATTCGAGTTGGACCTCCTGCAGAAATCTCAGAAATTCTTTCTTCGGAAAATTCTCATCGATTACCAAGCGGAATGACAAATTAGACGAATCCCAAAAGGAATTTCTCGGAGAAACCTAATAGAATGTTTGAAGAAGTTCCAAGCGGTTGCATAGAAAAATTGCTTGAGAGTTCCTAAAAGTATCCCAGAAGAAACTTCAAAAGGAATACTGGGAGCAATCTCAGAAGATAAGAAGGAAGAATTGATGCATTAAGGAAGTGGACCAACATTCAGTGAAAATAGACATATTTATGAATTTAGTTTCTTAAATTTACAGATGGACCCCGGAGTCACAGAATTGTGGGGGAAGCCTGTTGTCGGCGTAAAAGTAAACTACGAAATCAAGATGTGCTAAAAGACGTAAATAAGTGTTAAATTTTAAAATAAACTGCTTAATTTTACATTAGGAATGTGTTAGTACAACTTTTAATTCAAATTGAAATAATGTCAAATATATTGTAACGCTTGATGGAGGTCCCTTTGGTACATGTTTTAAAGATTCTTGTTTAGAATCATATGCATTGTAATCGATTTTATTGAAAAAGATCCTGAAGGATTATCAACTTTCCCCCAGATTGCGAGAATTATCGCAAATAATCATGGAGATCTAGGGGACGCATGGTTGGTTACCACGGAAAGAAAAAAATTATACTGAAGTTAAATTTCTCTATTACGGCCTATCGTCCACTCGCACTTTTTACCAATAACTATTTCCCCACTGTCTTGTATTGGATTTATTCACTTTCTGGGTAAGATTAAGACCTGACATAAGTTGATTTTTTACGAAAAGCAAAAGCCAAATTGGTTAGAAGACTCTTGAATAATGGGAGTGAAGTGGAAAGCAGTTTGTTATATGATATTTTACTATACCAATATATCTACTTAATATTTCTTATGCAACAGTTTGTGAACAAATTTCAATCATCTATATGAAAATATGTATAGGGACTCCCATTAATGTATCGACTTCTGTGATAATTTGAAAACCCACTTAATTATAATTTCCTAACTACATTTCACACTTATTTCGTTAAACTGTTGTGCAGCAGACGACGCTGTCATCATTGGCGGAGCCAGCATTTTCTTTTTTCTCACTCACTCTCCTAAACATACACGAGAAGGAAGAAGATAGAAGAGGGGGCACCTTGCCTCCTCTTTCGTCTCTCTCTTTCTCGTGTATGTTTAGGAGAGTGAGTAAGAAAAAAGAAAAAGCTAGCTCCGCCAATGGCTGTCATAAACTCAAACGAACTTGTGTACGTTAGCTGCTGCCACAAAAATCGGTTATTTTAAACTATTTCATGAACACTCAAAAAGGTCCACTATAGGCACAGTCGCGGAGAGTCAGATAACATGAGAATCAAATGAGGGGTGCACTATAGGCGCCAAGATATTTGTAAATAATCCAACAGTAGACCCCAATCTCTTAAGTCCACTGTGACTCTTTTTCACAAGGTTGTTTACAATATCAAGAAAGCATTCGCTCAAAAGGAAACTTGTTTGGGTGTTTTCTTAGATATCGAGGGTGCCTTTGACAATATGCCTTTCGATACCATATTGGAAGCCGCACGGAGTCATGGTTTATCTCCAATGATTTCCAATTGGATTCATCAAATGCTCAAAAACCGATATCTCTTCTCGACATTGCTTCTAGCAGGGATTAGGAAATTGAGTGTTTGTGGATGCCCCGAAGGGGGAGTCTTGTCACCGCTTTTGTGAAATCTCGTAGCAACTCAATAATAGCGGTTATCCTACTTATGGTTTTGCCGACGACTACCTAACATTGTTAGTTGGTATGTGTATCATCACCCTTTTCGACTTGATGCAAAGTGCCCTTCAGATAGTTGAGGGTTGGTGTCGCCAATATGGCCTTTTAGTAAATCCGAGTAAAACATTTATTGTTCTTTTTACGGAAAAGCGAAACCGTAATGGCGTTCGACCTTTGCGTCTCTTTGATTCTGAAATCGATGTGACTGAACAGGTAAAGTACGTTGGAGAAAATTGATTTCAAGCTTTCCTGGACATCTCATATTGAGTTCAGATTCAAGAAAGCTTGTATGGCCTTCGGGCAATGCCGGCGAACCTTTGGTACCACTTGAGGTCTAAAACCCAAGTATATCAAATGGATTTACACAACTGTTTTTCGGCCAATATTGGCCTATGGATGTTGTATGAACCGCTAGGTATCCAACGTACTGCGAACCTCTGCGTCCCATGATATGCAAATAAGATAGGCAATGAAATGTGAGCTCATCTCGCCCGTTTGCTCATTGTCTGCCAGATCGTGTGATTAATAGGTAGAAGAAAAGCTTTGGCTATGGTCTGATCAGATATAGCGTAGTCGATGAAGTTTGAAGAGTTTAATTGAATTAGATTGTTGAAATTTATTGCTATTTGATTTGTGCAAAGCGATCGGTGAGAGTAAGCTGAACTAGTTATAGAAATTGTACGTATGTACAAAAGCGTTTAAACACGAAATGAAATGAACTATAATTCTTTATCTTTAAAATGATTAGGTTAGTCCTTTACGAGTGCACAATAGATTCTTTTGAATTTCATCTAAGTTTTCTTATGAGTAAATTCAACAAGAAGTAAGCACTGCGATTGTGCCTTGAGTTAGGTGTACGAAATTATAAAGGACTGTCTTTAGGCGCTAGAAAAAAGCATTGACCAGTTTGGAAGAGGTGCAGGACAAGACTGTTGTAAGGTGGTTTTGAGGAGAAACTTAAATTGTAAGACGTCTGATTGAACCCATAATTTCGATTAATTAAATAAAATGTTTCTTTTTAGCTTTGAGCGTATTTCCAGTAAGGTAACGTCCAAAAATTACGTCCAACATTTGGGGGAGGGGGAGGGGGTCTAGAAAAGTGTGACAGTATGTGTATTGGGTATAGGAAAATTGCGTGACAGAGGGGGAAGTGGGGGTCTAGAAATCCCGAAAAACGATGGACGTAATATTTGAATCTTCCCTAAACGCTACAGAGAGGTTCTTCCGTATAAATCCGAACAGATGTCTTGTGTGGTGGCAAAAGGGCGAAATGAGAACGATGCATTCAAAGTTAGGCCATCCCCAGAGGATGTGCTTAAGAGCCAGTTCGCGAGAACCGCGACCCCCTTTCCAAAGGAAGTGGAATCGATGTGCTCCGATTGAGCTGAAATTTTCAGGGTATGGTTTTCCATATAAAAGATGATATCTGGCCGATTTTCAGATTTTTCCGTTAGGGGGAAGTGGGGTAAAATAGCCCTCAAAGATTTCATGTCTAAAAATAGGTAAAAGCACTTAAATCGTAATAACTTCCGCAAAAGTTAACGGATTCAGCTGAAATTTTGCATGGACACTCTACTCCTATGGCACTTCCATTTAAGCCAAGCGTTGGATATTCTGTGATATTTAATTTGAAGAAATAGGTTATTTTCATAATTTTTTTGACGATTTTCAGGGCGCCTGTTTTCGTACCAACAGAACTAGGATGAAAAACTGAGTACTACGTTTTGAAGGATTACCCAAGAGCTTTCATTTGATATGTGACCCAGAGGCGCCAACTTAAAAACTTTCGAAAAAAAAAATTTTTTTTCGGGGTATGCATTTTACCCCATATTTTTTGTGTCTAAAGAAGTATTGTCGCAAATTATGACAACGTTATTTAACTTGCAAGGGTTTTTCTTCAATATTAATTCAACAGAAAAATGATGACTAAGAAATGCAATTATTAGATTTTTTCATTTGGGGAAAGTAGGGTAAAACGGACTAACTCAACCTCCTTTCGAAATAACGTTGCTACGATGTTCTCGAATTTTCAGAATTCTTTATTCTACTCAAGAATAGATGCTTTATCACATATTATTTTTTTATTCTTGAGAGGATAACGGGGTAAAACAATTCTCAAAAAAAAATTGTTGAAAATAATCAATATTTCAAAACTTACAAATTTTTCTCGATTTTTCTTTTGACATGCATCTCCGGTTCAATTTTCTCTCTTCTTTTCTCGTGAAAGTTGCAGCAGTGCACAATGGTCCACGAAAAAGATTTACGAGGAAAGATGCATTCAGCGCCTTCAAATGATTTTTGGACAAATATGGTCTTCTACAAAGTTGTTCCCAAAAATAAGGCCCTCTTTTCAATGTACATAAAAATTAGGGTGGTCCATTATGTCAAAAAAATTGGGAACCAAACTTTTTTATTTGCAAGAATAACTGTATACATTCTTCAGGAAAGTTGTAGATCTATCAACTTTGAGCAAATTTCCTGAAGACATTTTTTATGTAGCTTTAAAGTTTACCGATCTAGAGATTTATTTCTGAATAAGCTTAGGGTGGTTCAAGAAAAATCAGTTTTCTGGCGACAACTGTTTCAGTTTCGATTTTTCATCAAAGTTACCCAAGAAACACTTGTAGAGCATAGTTTTTTTAAAAGGTGTTATGACGGGTTGGGGCAATCATAAAAATTATCTTTTGCCCGCATTCAAAAGAAGAAACGTTGTTATAAAATATATCAAAAAGAGGGGTGTTTTTTTTTTGTAACTCAAGTGAAAAATACTTGAAAAGTACCTATTTTTTTCTAGATAATCATCAAAAACTTTTGAACGGAATGACGTAGCAACATTCTCAGCGAACGAAAATGCGCTTTTTTGGAAGCTGTAAAAGTGGTTCTTACGCGACTTAGACGTGAAATTTTAAACAAAAAAGATAAAGCAATAAAACTATTTGTTCTAGCGTCCCCCTTTATCTTTATCTTTTTTGTTTCAAATTTCACGTAAAAGTTGTCTAGGAACCATTTTAAGAACACAAAAATAACGCGCGCGCTGGGAATGTTGATTCGTCATTCCGTTCAAAATATATTGATGATTTTCTAGAAAAAAATAGGCACTTTTCAAGTATTTTTCACACACCAATCGATCATATCACCATTTCAAAAAAAAAAAAATGATATTTTAGGAAAAACACCTGCAACTATTGAACCAAAAGAGATAAAGACCATTTCAGCGCATGAAACGACGCGTCTCCAAATGCTCTACAAGTGTTTCTTGGGCGACTTTGATGAAAAATCGAAACTGAAAAAGTTAACGCCAGAAAACCGGTTTTTCTTGAACCACCCCAAGCTTATTCAGAAAAATACCTCTAGGACGGTCAATTTCAAAGCTACATAAAAAATGTCTTCAGAAAACTTGTTCAAAATTGATAGATCTACAACTTTCTCGAAGAATGTATACAGTTATTCTAGCAAATAAAAAAGTTTGGTTCCCAATTTCTTTGAAAATATGGACCACCCTAATTTTTATGTACATTGAAAAGAGGACCTTATTTTTGGGAACAACTTTGTAGTAGACCATATTTGTCCAAAAAATTATTTGAAGGCGCGCTAAATGCATCTTTCCTCTTAAATCTTTTTCGTGGACCATTGTGCACTGCAACAACTTTCACGAAAAAAAGAGAAAATTGAACCGTAGATGCATGTCAAAAGAAAAATCGAGAAAGAATCCGGTAAATCACACACAACGTGCTGATCTGTGACATTTCTCGACGTCAAAATGTTGTCAGACTTGCTCATTTGAATAAGCAATAAAAAATAAGATTTTTTTTTCTAATTTCATGAAATTTCGCCAAGTTTTACCAAAGCATTTGTAGGTTTTGAAATTTTGATTATTTTCAACATTTTTTTTCTGAGAATTGTTTTACCCCGTTATCCTCTCTAGAATAAAAAAATAATATGTAATAAAGAATCTATTCTTGAGTAGAATAAAGAACTCTGAAAATTCGAGTCCGATCAGAGAACATCGTAGAAACGTTATTTCGAAAGGAGGTTGAGTTAGTCCGTTTTACCCTACTTTCCCCAAATGAAAAAATCTAAAAATTGCATTTCTTAGTCATCATTTTTCTGTTGAAATAATATTGAAGAAAAACCCTTGAAAGTTAAATAACGCTGTCATAATTTGCGACAACACTTCTTCAGACACTAAAAATATGGGGTAAAATGCATACCCCGAGAAAATTTTTTTTTTTTCGAAAGTTTTTAAGTTGGCGCCTCTGGGTCACATATCAAATGAAAACTCTTGGGTAATCCTTCAAAACGTAGTACTCAGTTTTTCATCCTAGTTCTGTTGGTACGAAAACAGGCGCCCTGAAAATCGTCAAAAAAAATATGAAAAAACCTATTTCTTCAAATTAAATATCAAAGAATATCCAATGCTTGGCTTAAATGGAAGTGCCATAGGAGTAGAGTGTCCATGCAAAATTTCAGCTGAATCCGTTAACTTTTGCGGAAGTTATTACGATTTTAGTGATTTTACCTATTTTTAGACATGTAATCTTTGAGGGCTATTTTACCCCACTTTCCCCTAACGGAAAAATCTGAAAATCGGCCAGATATCATCTTTTATATGGAAAACCATACCCTGAAAATTTCAGTTCAATCGGAGCACATCGATACAAGAAGGGGTTGCGGCTCTCGCGAACTGGCTCTTAATGGCGATGTCTGGAGCGTTCTCTTCAACTCCCACGGCAGCGCTCGAAGTTCTCTTTGAAGTTGCTCCACTACACATTCACATTCTCAAACAAGAAGCACTTTCTTGCACTTACCGTCTACGGGTACTCGGTCTACTAGAGGAAACTCATGTGAACCGCACATCAACACACACCTCGTTGTTTCCACTTTTGGTGAATTGGGACAAAATTGTCCTTGCTCCAAGCGATCTTACTATTGCTTGCTTGTAATTTCCCATTTAGGACATTTTCCACGAAATTCCCTTCCCGGATATCTGGAAAGAAGTATTTTAGGCGGCATCGTATGTTACACTGATGGCTCCCTTCTCGAAGGTCGAGCAGGTGCTGGTGTTTATTCTCGTGAGCTAAGGCTGCATCAGTCTTACTCACTTGGTAGACACTGTACGGTTTTTCAGGCCGAAATCTTTGCTCTTATGTGCGGAGTGCAATCAGCACTTCAGCAGCACGTAATGGGCAAAGTAATATACTTCTGTTCAGATAGCCAGGCTGCTATTAAAGCACTTGCTTCGGCCAACTCCAGGTCGAAGATAGTTATCGCTTGTCGAACTCAAATCGAGAAGCTGAATTCAGCAAACGCTGTTTACCTTGTATGTGTACCTGGTCATTCTTCCATCGCTGGAAATGAATTGGCTGATGAGTTAGCTCGCACTGGAGCATCACATGACTTCATTGGCCCTGAGCCAGCTATTCCTGTATCGAAGTGGTAAAGCTTCAGATTCACACCTGGGCTGTCACTCAACACAGACAATATTGGAATAGTTTGGAGTCATGTCGTCAAACCAAATTGTATTGTGCTGAGCCATCGGGTGGCGAAGTATCTAACTAATATGTCAAAGCAGAATTGCATCATGCTGGTCAAAGCATTGACTGGCCACTGCCGACTCAGCTATAAAATGGCGAATATTCAGCAAGCTGATTTATTTGCATGTGATAGCTGTGAAACCGATTATGGAACTTCGTATCATTTGATATGTAACTGTCCAGTTTTTGCGCAGCTGCGTTTCCGAGTATTCGGTAAACACTTATTAAGTGAAACTGATTTAGAAACCTAAGTCTTCAGGATATTCTGTTGTTCTTAACCCGCTGTGGTAAAGAGCTGTAGGCTCTCTTTCGCTTTATGAGTTGTTACAGTGCCCTTTTCAGGGCGCTGTTTGAACCCATTGTGGTACGCTTATACGTTTAGTTTTTTTTTTCCTTTTTCCCTACCTGTCCTTATCCCCGTCCTTATCATTATTTCCTTTCTTTTCCGTCAGGTAGATGAAGAAATAGGCTATTACTATGGCGATGGCACAATTGACCCAAATGGAGGATAACGTGCCTCTGAAGCCGGTTTTCTAATACCTGATAGACCCCAATGGGGTCCATTATAGGCAACGTCGATGCATACTTTCAAATGCGTCTTTCACTGGAATAATTAATTAATGTTGTACGTTTGACAGTTTTAACATAAAGAGGGGACACGAAAATTGTTACAAAAAATCACTAAGGACAATCCTTTGAGGTAACATTGCTAAAAAGCCGCAGAAGTAAATTTGTAAATAAATGGGTAAATGGGTCAGGGGGTCCACTACTAGCACCCAAACCCTACATATGACAACTATTGTATGATCGATTATCAACTCAACTATCAGAAACATTTCTTATTCAATACAATGAATCAAATTTCAACCAACGTGAAACAATAATGACAATGTCGCAACGTGCATTTTTTGCGACAATCCACTCAATGCGACATAGGTTTGTCCTAACTTGAACAGAAAAGACAGTTCACCACGAGTTTGGAGATGTTTAGGCTTCCATTGCGACTTTCGACTTTGAGTCGATAAACACTGCAATGCAGCTGAAGATCAATGGTTGATGGTCAACCAGTATCAATTTTGGATTAGTAATAATCGATTATTCACGAGTTGAAAAGTAGGTACCGTAAACCATATTATTATTAAAAAGTGTCCTATCAAGTATCGTGCTGTTTGAATGTGATACTAAAAGATATTTGTCAAGAAAATATTTAAAGTATACTTTATCTAACGGGAAATCGGCTGATCAGTTTCGACGCAACAAGTTTAGCTTCGATTTTATCACCAACAAAACAAAAATTCAGTCACTCTCATTATCTGTTACCAGTTGTGATAAAGATTAATCACCGCGCCTTCTTTTATGCTTGGTTTGCGTTTTTTTGTCCGACAATTCTCTTCTCTGATTGAATGATGAACTTATAATACAACCAACCCGTTCCGGATCCTGGCCCACCCTACTCGTCCATTCGGATAAACTTCACACAGATATTACACTCCGAATCGGAGTGTATTTCATGCATTGGATATCGATTAGTTGGCTCGTAATTGTGTAGCGTGAGTGTTTACAGTTCTAGTGTTCTCTGACGGTCGGTGTGTCGTACGGGCAGCGCCATGTGATTAATTCAATTCAACCATTCCATCACTTGATCCTGGCCCAGGTCAGTTCAGTGGAGTGCCTCATCGGAAGCCCAATGCTATAGAAATCTAATAGCTTTGGATAAGAGTGAATTCCCGAGGAAAAGTTTCGGATTTTGGTCGCAGTGCTACAAGCAACGCATACATGCACAAGCATAGCATACTGCTTATGCTACTGTTGGTGCTTTTTTGTTATGTAAAACCACCCCTCGCGCGCATACGGTCGGGCTTTCCATAACCTCATTTCTCAGCGTGTAGTTTCTTCCTTGACATCTAGTAGTGTAGTGCCTATACTCGAGGTGCGCTGGTTATTGCTTGCTCTCGCACTCCCAAAAATGTTATCCCACCATATCCATCGCATCACGGCCACGGGAGACATACGCTTTCGCCGTGGTGGATCTCTCATCAGCAGGACATGTCGAACCCCTTTCCCGCATGGCCTACCGCGTGGACACACTCAAAGAATGTAGTCCATTCCAATATTGACATTGGCAGGACGTTTATGATTATTATTGAAGTTTGGAAACTCTACTGTTTCGTACCATCATCAATGGCAGCGAGCGTACTGGCGAGGCGATATCCAACGCGACGACGACCGAACAACATCGTATCGTGCACAGTGCGTTCAGAACGTGATGAGAGAAAAATGGTCTTTTGAGGATACGATGAGTGCTGTAGTAGTGATGGATTTTGGGATTACAATAATCGACTAGTCGAGCGCTCGTAAGTGAATGATGGCGATATCTTTGTGTTATAGTGTGCTTTAAAATTGGTACTATCCAAGACGCTACATTACAGCATCTAGCGAAGAAAAGTGCTCCAGGTGCAGTGAAATTCTAATAAAATCGGCCATAAAAGCAGATGGAATATTAAATCATTGTTATATCAGACGAACATGGTTGCATAGTGTGGTACTACAAAAGTGAAGAAATAAAAATAATGAAGATAAATCCAGAAATAAAGTTCATCGGATCGATTGATGGTAATACGTTCATTGATCCCAATCTGAAATGTTCGTGCCCTGTGAATACTTTAATTGACCATAATCATAGCATTTCAGTCCAGTTCGAAGCTGTCGCGTGAACTCAATTCGATACAATAAAATCATTATCGAGAAAGAAAAAAAAGTGTATAATAGTGGGACTGTGTGCTGTGGTGACGCCAATCATTTACGCTAGAAGATGGCATAGGAAACGCAATGAATGGTTTGTGATAAAAATAATTCGAAGAAATTCTAAATCTACATCTTATGATTACGTGTATAGTTTAGATATACGTGAACCAACACTGAAATGAAAATATGCAGTACCTATTGGAATGTCTTAAAATAAGTATTTCTTCTGTAGGTTCTACACAGGTGCTGAATCGTTGTCCTGGGCATTTATGTTGATTTTTAATTGTTTATCTCACATCTTACTTCTATATCTCTGATGTGCTTAAAATATTAGTCTACCATATTGATATGCTACATTATCCATATCAAATCAATTTTAAACGTAGGCGTATTTAATGGTGATTCGAAAGACGTTAAATTACATAACCAGACAAGATCACAAATAAAACTGTTTGACTATTTATCAATTAACTCGAACAAGAAGTTTATTTACACTACCGTAATCTGGGGTAACATTGATTATATTTTCCATTGTTTTTTGGGTAAATTGCCATGATAAGGCAAACATTATATGTTTTATATTTTTAAAACAAGTACTGGCCCTCTGCGTATGTGTACAGCTCATTGAAAAAAATATTTTGAAATTTCAAAACATGTTTGAATAGTGTTTATAATTTATTTTTTTACCTTGTTGATTTGGGGTAACATTGGTCATCTCAGCGATCAATGTTCGTTTGTGTTGAACATATCCTTACTAACTGAATTCGGGGTCCCTGATTATGAATATATCAGGTATCAGGTAGCAGTAGGTCAGCTCCAGAGGCACGTTCTCCTCCATTTGGAAAATTTGTGCCATCGCCATGAACACGAGCCTGTTCATCATTTACCTGACGGAGAAGGGAAGGAAAACTGATATGACAGGGGAAAGGGCAGGTAAGGGAATAGGATCGTCATACACGCAAAAGCGTACAACAATGGGTTCAAACAGCGCCCTAAGAAGAGCACTGTGATAACGCATGAAGCGTAAAGAGAGCCTATCCCAAGTAACAATTTTGATTTTTGTTAAGGTTTTATTACAGCAATAATTAAAACTCACAGTTTTATGACTGCTTTTATGAAAACCATTGATAAAATGTTTTATAGTATACTTGAAGATATTCATAAAGACATATTTTAAGAGTAAACAAAACTTTCCGATATATAAACCTTCTGGCAATCATTATTGCCACAATAAAACTGTTAAAACTCTCAACAGATAGCGATCCGTTCGATTAGTAACGACATCTGTTGGTGGAAAAGCAGAAACTACGACACTGCTAGGTTTATTGCGGTCATCATGAAAGTAAACTTGCTTTCGTTTTATTTTCGCTGATTATGGTCGTCGCCATATTGAATAATTAGCTTACGTGAATGAAAAATAGTTTATTTTGCTTAAATAAGCAATGAATTGATAGTTTGCCTCTATTTTCATAACATACTGACATAAATAAACTCTCTCTGCTGAGTTTTCTTGTGGTTCGAGATAGTTTTACTAAATGCACAAATTGATTTATTTCATTCCAAGATGATAATATTCACTATTTTCGAAGCGCATTAATTTTATGATTCTGCAACCCCAATATTCACGGTAAATTCGGATGCGCATGAGCCTACCAGCACAATAACTACTGAAATATTACATACCGTAATCCGGGGTAACAATGATCAGAATTTTCGATCTTTCTTGAATAATTCTCTTGTTAAAGCAAATGTTACATGTTTTATATTTTTAAAACAAGTACTGGCCCTCTGATTATGTGTTAAACTACTCGGAAAAGTATTGTAAAACTTTTAAACATGTTTAAATAGACTTTTTAATCTAATTTTTGATTTTGTTGATTCGGGGTAACATTGATCATGTCAGTGATCAATGCTCGTTTGGGTTGAAAATACTCTTACTGACTAAATTCGGGGTCGCTGATTTCGAATATGTTGTTCAAATTCTTACAAATTATGTACTTTTTGAGTTATTTTAAGATTAAAATCCTCCAAACCGCGAATAACGCCTAAAGGTAGGCAATGGCTTAAGGATTTGATGGCCTACTTTTAATAAATCGTATATTCTACTGAAAAAGAGCATTTTTATAAAAGTTTCATTTATTAAATCCAACTCTAGGATATCATGTTGAAGTAATACAGTTATTTCGAACCTCATATTGTATCTAGTATTCATGCTACGCATGAATGTTTGACCACGTATCTCACTGCGTTACGAAACACAATTATGCAAAAATCGATTTATTTCAATGTTTATGAAATGAAATTTTCAAGAATTACATGTCATTTAATAGCTAAATAATAGCAGATTACGATATACCATTCGATAGCAGAAACAGATTCAATGTAAAATGCTTGTTTGAACATTTCATGAGGTCCGTCAAGCCGATCAATGTTACCCCGCTGATCAATGATACCCCGTTTTACGGTACTTTGAAATGATCGCTTTCTACTTACGAATGATGTATCCTCCTGAACTTTACGTGCCATCGCAGAAGCTTCTCTGCATCTTGAGCTGTCATAGTTTTTGTTGAAAAAAAAAAACAACAACAAACGAGAATGGAACATTTTTCAACTAGGTTTTAAAACGAGTTTATTGCTACTCTTAATGCGGGTTGCAAAACCTCTCTGAGAGTGGTCCACTTAGCCGGAAGATGTTCTTAAAGAGGTTATGAAGAGGTTTTGATGTATGATTCAGTTTTATTGCAAGTTTTATAAAATTGGTCATGAAGATCTCTTGTAGAGCCGAACAAAACTTAAAATGTTACTTGGGATAGCTCTTTACCATAGCGGGTCAAAAACAACAGAACGTCCTGAAGATTCAGGTTTCTGAAGTCCTTTACACCTAATAAGTGTTTTCCGAATTCTCAGAAACGCAGTTGCGCAAAAACTGGACAGTTACATATTAAATGATACGAAGTTCCATAATTGGATTCACAGCTATCACATGCAAAAGAATTAGCTTGATGAATATTCGCCATGTGATAGCTGAGTCGGTAGTGGCCAGTCAATGCTTTGACCAGCATGCTGCAATTCTGCTTTGACAGATTTGTAAGATACTTCGCCACCCTTGGCTCAGCACAATACAATTTATTCCATTATTGTCTGTGTTGAGTGGCAGCCCAGGTGTGAATCTGAAGCTTTACCGGACACTCCGATATCGGAATAGCTGGCTCAGGGCCAATGAAGTCATGTGATGCTCCAGTGCGAACTAACTCATCAGCCAATTCATTTCCAGCGATGGACGAATGGCCAGGTACCCATACAAGGTGACCAGCGTTTGCTGAATTCAGTTCCTCATTTTGAGTTCGACAAGCGATAACTATGTACCTTCGACCTAGAGCTGGCAGAAGCATGTGCTTTAATAGCAGCCTGGCTATCTGAACAGAAGTATATTACTTTGTCCATTACGTGCTGCTGAAGTGCTGGTTGCACCCGCACATAAGAGCTAAGATTTCGGCCTGAAAAACGGTGCAGTGTCTACCAAGTGAGTAAGACTGATACAGCCTTAGCTCACGAGAATATACACCAGCACCTGCTCGACCTCCGAGAAGAGAGCCATCAGTGTAACATACGATGCCGTCTGAAATACTTCTCTCCAGATAACCACATGTCCACTCCTCCCGGGAAGGGAATTTCGTGGAAAATGTCCTATATGGAAACTTACAAGCAATTGTAAGATCACTTGGAGCAAGGACAATTTTGTCCCAATTCACCAAAAGTGGAAACAATGAGGTGTGTGTTGATCTACGGTTCACAGGAGTTTCCTCTAGTAGACCGAGTACCCGTAGCTGGAACTTCTTGTTTGAGACGAATGTGTAGTGGGGTAACGTCAAAGAGACCTTCGAGCGCTGCCGTAGAAGTTGAAGAGAACGCTCCAGACATCGCCATTAAGCACATCCTTTGGAGATGGCCTAACTTTGATTGGATCGTTCTCACTTCGCCCTTTTGCCACCACACAAGGCATCCATAGGCCAATATTGGACGAACAACAGTTGTGTAAATCCATTTGATATACTTTGGGTTTTAGAAACCAAGTTGTACCAAATGTTCGCCGGCATTGCCCGAAGGCCACACAAGCTTTCTTGATTCTGAACTCAACATGAAGTGTCCAGGAAAGCATGAAATAATCAAGAACGACTCCAACGTACTTTACCTGTTCAGTCACATTGATTTCAGGAGTGTAGAGATATCATAAGAAATTAGAAAAAAAAAATGATTTCAGAATCAAAGAGACGTAACGGTCGAACACCATTACGGTTTGCCTTGCCTTGGGGGCATCCACAAACACTCAATTTCCTAATCGCCGCTTGACGCAGTGTCGAGAAGAGGTGTCGGTTTTTGAGCATTTGGTGAATCCAATTGGAAATCATTGGAGATATACCATGACCCCGTGCGACTTCCAATATGGCATCGAAAGGCACGTTTTCGAAGGCACCCTCGATGTCTAAGAAAACACCCAAGGAGAATTGCTTTTGAGTAAATGCCTTCTCGATATCGTCGTAAACAACTTTGTGTAAAAGAGTCACAGTGGACTTTCCAGATTGATAAGCATGTTGGTTCACATGAAGAGGCACATTGGCCAGATGAACATCACGGATGTGATGATCCACAATGCGTTCTAAGCATTTCAGTAGAAAAGAGGTCAAACTGATAGATCTGAACCTCTTTGCTTCTTCATACGAAGCACGACCCACTTTCGGGATAAACTGTACAGTAATATTTCGCCAGGATTTTGGAATATACCCTGTAGCAAAACTACAAATAAGTAATTGTTTCAAAACATGTTTGAAATGATCAAAACCCTTCTGAAGCAAAATAGGATAAATCCCATCTGCCCCAGAGATTTGAAAGGAGCAAAGCTATTTAGTGCCCATTCAATCGATTCTAAAGTTATGATACTCCGAGCCGAAGCTCAAGAATCATAACTACAAGAAAAAACATCAGGTTCATCCGAAGATGTAATATCCACACATCCGGGGAAGTGTTTTCTGAATAAACATTGCAGAACTTCCTCATCAGAGGCAAACGAAGTTAGTTTACTTGAAAATCCTTAGGTTTTGCAAAAAACTGGCTTCACTCAGATTGGAAACATTTGTACAAAGGTTTTTCCAGCCGGATCGTTCAGAACATTGAAGAGCTTTCTGGTAGGCCTTGCGAGCCGATCGGAAAGCCTTCAATCCAGCAGAACGTCGTCCGTTCCAACTCTGTCTACATTGTTTCCTAAACTTCGCCAGATCAGAGTTCCACCAAGGGGTTCATCTTGTAGTCTTTACAGACCGCAGAGGGCAAACTTCTTTAAAAGCTTCCATAATGAAGGCCATTGTAGTATCAACGGCATCATCAAAATCACTTGGAGTTTCAATGGATGGTGAGTGCCCATGAAATTTGGCTGCAACCAAATCGGTTAAAAGATCCCAGTTGGTTGACCGGGTGTTCCAAAACCGCAAAGTTCGTGAAGTAACATTCACATTTCAAACAAGATGTAGCGATGGTCAGATAAAGATTCTTCATCTGACACATGCCAGTTGGTCAGCTCGTGACTAATTCTGAGAGTACTCCATCAAACTGGAGCCTCTCAAGTTAATGTCTGAGCTGCCCCAGATGATATGGCGAGCATTAGCATCACTGCCTACAATTAGCGGAAGGCCTTTCGAAGTACAGTATGCTATGACGTGTTTGAAAGCATCCGTGGGGGATGGTTCGTCATGCGGTAAATAAACCGAACAATAAACGTATTTTCTGTTGAGGTTTCCAACAGATACATCTCTAGTAGTTAGTTCAGAGATGACTGTAGCAACGTTGTTGACAAGCACACGTGCTCGAGGCATGACACGTGAGATTGCCATTTCATTTTTACTGGAAGTAGCAAACACCGGATTCACAAGGTTTCCTAGATAGAAATTCCCCTTACGAAAGTAAGGTTCTTGGACTAACGCAACTTGGGCTGTATCATTTTGAATAAGTCTGTAAAGTTTGATCGTTGCTGTTCTTTTGTGCTGAAGATTGATCTGAGCTATCCTGAATGCGCCAAAGGCAAGGATGCACAGAATACACTGTATAAAACGCATAATGCGAATCCATATAGGTGAAAATTTAAACTAATTAATACCATCTTCATAATCCCGCCCTTATTCAGCCTCAAGTATAAGATTGAAGAAGGGCAGCTGATTGTATCGGAGAAACAAAAGGTCCACCGCGCTATCGCTGCGGTTAGCGCAGTAAGGGCAAATACTGTGGAGGGTGCCCTGGTACTCCACAGGCTCCGTTTGCAATTAGGTTTTTATAAGACCCCCCTAACCATTCGTTCCTAGGAACGGTAAGCGTAAAGTCGCATAACACCTCGAATTAGGGGCCACCTGATTAGTGGACTCCTACCCCTGAAACAGGCGATCCGTAGTGCTATACTTAACCAGTTGAACCAACAGCTACCGACACTGCACAGCTATCTAGGCAGATCGGGAATAGAAGTTAATATTGGTGATCAACTTCATACGAGCCCGAAAAGCCGGCAAAAAAAGTGGTTTTCAGAATCCTGCATGAAATCGACATTATTATCGCAGATAGGCTAGGGCTGGAAATCTCAATAATAAAGACAAAAATAATACGATAGTTTTTTTTATCTGTATCGACGAGACTTTTAGCAAAAGGCTAGTTCATCTCGGGACCCACGCTTTACTTTCCATAACTCACATTTTATGAGATTGTCGGGAGTGAGATTCGACCCCAGATCCTCGGCGTGATAGTCACATGATGTAACCATCACACCAGGTCCGCTCCATTCATTCAGCATGAAGACCAGGAGAATGACAGTAATAATTCTGGAAAGAATTTCAAAAAAGTTCGTTGAGTTCATGGGGGTGACTCTAGTTTTACCAAAACAAACTTTCAGTGTCACCCCAGCTTAAAATATTTCCTTTGAATTATTATACAAGCTATTTATAAAAAGAAAAACAAAGCAGAATAATAAAAAGTTCAAATAACTATTTCAGAGCTTTAACGCAAAAATTCAAAATTCTTTAAATTCAAAAATCTGGTAAAAATTTAAAAAAAAAATATGAGGTTATCAGAAGTTACGAAAAACATTCGAAGACTTTTAAATATTCACTTTATAACTGAAAATTTAGAAGAGGGAAACCTCGTTGAGTGAGTTTCTTTCGAAGTCTTTCCAAAAAAGGCAAAACTTTGGTATAGAATACCAAAGGGTGTGAGGTGATACTAGTTTTACTAAACAAAACAAAAAAGATGTTTCACCTTCAATAACAAAAGTTTGTTCTTTGTGCTTTGGCCCAGCAGCCTGTGGCGCACCTGAGAAACATCCACGGCGCACAGCTTGGGAAGTACTGCCACAAAGGTATGTAACCCCTTAACTGCTGTGCTGCAGACGACCCTGTCATGAACTCAAGCGAAATTGTGTATGTTAGTCGCTGCGAAGTCCGGTGCGAAATTCGACTGTGATAATAATGAATTTGGGTCGAGTCTAAATGGGTGTAAATGTCGCAATAAATGAAAACAAATGAATCATTCAACGTTTTATGGAAGATATCCGCCTCGAACTCATGGAGGCGCTTGGTGGTTTATGGGGTACATCAATATCATATAGACACATTCTACGGCCCCCGTATCATCAATATCAATTTTTCAAAGTTGAGTTATGGTATATTTGACATTTTTATCACATTCTACATTACTTTTGCTATCCAAAAATGTATTCGACATGATATAAGTATGACAATAAATATAAATTAAACGACGATTAAGATTAACATTAAAATCGTGATTTTAAGTCATTTAGGCACACTTTTCATCCAAACTGTCGTATTTTAAACACCAACACACTTGTTTTTTAAAAGTCTTCCATCATTTGTAGATAAATGTATGTAGATTTTTTAGCATAAAAAGATTTTCAATCGGAAGACTTTACAACTCTGAAATATGGCTGATCATAGTATGGGTTTTTATTGCGTTGTAACGTCACGAAAAATCAACATTTTTAAATTTTATTCAAATATAGAAAATGTTACAAATATCAAATTTCGTATGCTCTTTGTACTCGAAAAGATCTTTCAAATGAGACTAAAAGAAAGAAAATCGGTTCACGGAAGCCTGAGTTTCACCCGGTTGAAGTTTGCGTTGTAACGTCACGAAAAAAGTTTTTTGGAAAAGACCAAATCTTTCTGGCTTGGACGGCTTCTGAATTGGACAAACGTAGTTCTATATTCAAAACAGTTTCGTTCTCGTTGTGTATGAGATCTTTTTCAAGATATCGTTTATAAATTGCGTACCATTGCCCGTTCATAAACTACGTAGACTTTTTAAGGACGGGGGAGATGGTGTTTGGCCAAAATCTACGATGTAATTGTACTGTGATATTGTAAAATATTTTAATCGTAATGAAATACCACTCAAACCGAAAATTTCTGTGATTTCAGTAGCCAACAGACGATACACTGAAGAAATTACAAAGTTATTAAGTTGGTCAAAGACTTACAGTTGATGGATAGTTGGATTTAAATTTCCACCAACAGGCGGCGCTAGAGAACTTACAAATTTTAAATTTCATACATCTCAGGATCCCTATAACATAGAAATACGATTTCTTCGGCAAAGTTGTTTGGTAAGTAAGGGACTTGTAGTTGATTTACCAATAGATGCGAGATATTGCCACTAGAAGACGTTAGTTTCCATTTTGCAAAAACAGTAAAGGGATTAGAATGTCTTGAAAAGTATTCTACAAGCTGCAACTTTTTTTACTTTGGACACATTGTATTCGAATCAAATAGTAATCAAAGATCAATATATAATTCTTAACTTTCAAAATTTAATTTGATTTGATTCACTTGTTCCTAAGATATAAGAGTTAATAGAACAACAGTCAGTGATTCTGCTTAAAGCGCTCCATATTTGTGTAGAGCTAACCAATCAAGTCCAAATTTGTAGAAATTACAGATAACAAGATGAGGAACTATCAGTCAAAATTTGAGACTTTTTGATATATTTTATAAAAAGTTACGGTTTATTGAATGTATTTTGGGTAAATAATAAAGTTGGCATGCTTTTAAAAATTTGAAACTACCACCACTGTGTGGCAGAAATTAATACCAGACGGCTATTAAACTGAAAGTCCTTGCTCTACCAAACAACTTTAATGAAGCAACCATCTTTCCAATTAATCACGATCCTGAGATAAGTAAAACTAAACATGTGTATTCCCGCTAGCGCCTCCTAGTGGAAGGATTTGAAATCATACGGCCCATCAATTGAAAGTTCTTGACCAGCCAAACAATTTTGTCGAGGACACCAACTGTTTAAATAGTTAGGATTTTGAAATATATGGAATGGATATTACGTCAGTGTTACATCTATTTTTGATATAACAAGAATCACCGACAAACAGACGTAACACCTACGAAATTGAAACTCATTTATCTCAGGACTCTAATTACTTAGACTTTAGACTTTTAGAATGTTGATGTCTTTGGAAAAGTTGTTTATCTTGTCAATAATTTTCAGTTTAAAAGCCGTTTGGTTCAAGTTTCTAACTGACTAGTGGTAGTTGAAATTTTGAAAAATCATGCACTTTATATTTATTCAAAAAGTATTCAACATGTTGTAACTTTTAATAAATTACCCAAAAATTTTGCCAAAAAATAGTTCTCAATTAGTCAAAATTTGTTGAAAACTTTTTGAGAAATTCTAATCGTTTGTAAACTATTGTAAACTTTTAATTATCGTCGCCCAGTGTGTCAGAATCCCACATCCAATAGTAAATCAGCTGTAAGTTTTTTTTTTTTATCAAAGACACTAACTCTCTAAGTAGTTATGACTCTGACATATATAGGATGTTTTTTTATGTCAAAATTAGGTCTACTTGTCTCTGGAATCACAGAAATTGATGCCCCTAAGTGGTTTAACAACTGCTCGCACATCTTAAAGCGTTTTTTTATTGAATCAATGACATTGCATAAATTATTGAAAAAATATTTAATTCGACGGCATGATTAGTTTTATGCTGCAAAATGTCTGGCGGTGCGAAGTAATGAATATCAACGGTTTAGTCTTTGGGACAAAATTAGATGAATATGGGTGGTACTAGGCCGAAGATGGGTACCATTAACTTTCATGAAGGAGTTTTCATACTGCTGATATATAGCAATAACTTGGCGCTCCGAGCCATTTATCACAAAACGGATTTTCAATAGAATAAAGTTGCTCTTGGAGCAGTGAAAATAATGCAATAATATATTTACAAATTTGGGCAATTTTGGCTGATTATTCTGATTCTAAAATGATGCGCATTTTCGTGACGTTACAACGCGAGCAGAAACTGAACGGACGTTGTAACGTCACGAAATGTAAAAATCCAAAAACGAATCCGAAATGTATATGTTTTATTTCACTGCATTGAAGAGCAAACCAATAAATTTCAATGGTGGGAGAAATTTTCAGTTTAAAATAAAAATCCGAGCAAATTTTTCAAGATGTTGGTTGCGCGGTAGAGGGGGTCGAATTCTAGCGCGTTGTAACGTCACGCTACAAATACGCATTTTAAACAAGTTTTTCTAATGAAAACTTTATGTTAAACAGGTCAAACATATCGGAAATTTCACAAGGAATCTGCGAAATGACAAAATATTTTGAGGTTTACAGTCGTTTTTATGAATTATAGTGAAAAATCTGACTACGAATGCGTAGATACGTTGTAACGTCAGGTAGAATATATCTTATCTCGACGGCGTAATGAGTTATATGCTGAAAATTTTTAATATCTGGCGGTGTAAAAAAATGGATCTCAGCGCGCTAGTCTTTAAAACAAAACTAGAAGAATATGGGTGATACTAAAGCGAAGATAGGTGCCGGTGCCATTAACCTTCATTATGGAGTATTCATACTACTGATAGCAATAACTTGGCCCTCCGAGCCATTTATCACAAAACGGATTTTCAATAGAAAAAAGTCCCCCTTGAAGCAGTGAAGATAATGCAATGATGTATTCACAAATTCAGGTAAATTTGGCTGATTATTCTGATTCTAAGATGATGTGCATTTTCGTGACGTTACAACGCGAGCAGAACCCTGTTTGAAACTGAACGGGCGTTGTAACGTCACGAAATGTAAAAGTCGATTATGCGAAAACAAATCCGAAATTTAAATGTTTCATTCCATTGAATTGAAGAACAAACCAATAAATTTCAATGGTGGAAAAAAATTCAGAATATCATAAAAATCCGAGCAGATTTTTTAAGATGTTGGTAGAGCGTTAGAGAGGGTCGGATTCTAGCGCGTTGTAACGTCACGCTACAAATACGCATTTTGAACACGTTTTTCTGATAGAAACTAAATGTTCAATAGGTCAAATATATCAGAAATTTTACAAGGAATCCGAATATGAAAAAATATTTTAAGGTTTACGCTCGCTTTCATGAAATATAGTGGAAAATCTGACTACGAATGCGTCAAAACGTTGTAACGTCACGGTAGAATGTGTCTATAGCATTTTGAATCACAAAGTGGTGCGTTTCCGAGTTCATGCAATTTTCCTGCTCAGCTTAACCAAAATGCCGATAAAAATCATTGCAACTAATTGATGTCTAACTTAACCTTTAACACAAGCGATAACTATCTAATGTGCTTTTAGAAGTAAAAGGAATTAATAGCAGCGTTCCCTCTCCCTTTTGGAGCACTCTCCCTTCAAACCCGATGTGTTACGGCACTCGGAGGAACTGCGATTTTGAAAGGATGAAATAATGTTTTTGAGCAGCTACCGACGACCCCTTTAGCGGCAGCCCGAATCCTAATGTTCTCCATACATATCGACTATATAACAATTCTTCAGACTTTGTCTCCAAAATACTTTACCTATTTTTTCCCTTTCCCAACAGTTTTGGCAGCCGGACCAGTTTCGCACACGGTGATGGGGGTGTACCCCCTGACGGGAGATGCAACCACCCCAACGTTACATACCGTCAGTTTCTGATTTATACGGTACAGACGAAATAGAATTCCTCCTGGACGAAATACGGGATCTCGAACCGGCCTGCTGTCAGCTAGAGGACATTCAAGTGAGTATTTGCTCCATAGACTGTAAGAAAAAACAAGTTGTTCCAAATCTAGGATAATGGTGGATCATAATTGTTTTCGGCCGACGATTACCTATTCGTAATGTGCAATCATATGTGTTTGTGGTGTCCACAAAATCGATACGCGCTATAATAATGCATCTGATCTGATTCAATAAATGCATGCTGTTTGGGGAGCTTGTTTGCGGGCTATGCTCTATGGTGTCACATATGTGACTGTAAAGAAAGACGATTGAGTTTTGAACGAGCATCCGAAACAGCTTATCCCGTCGGCGAGCACCGGACGGCGGCGCCACCACCGCCGACACCATCATCCAGCCAGCAGCCGGCAACTTATGTATCATTGATGAAGGGCGGAAATTGGAAATCCACACAGCAGAACTTTAAATAGTTTGAACTTTGGGACACTATTCGATGGAATATTTAAGCTTATTTTGTTCCCTGTTCGCATGGTGGTATGAATAATATATCTACTTCGACCAGGGATGCTGTACGTATGGACGATTAAAAATAACGTGAACATAGTAGGAGAACGATACCGTAATCTGCGGTGTAGTTGATCATCAGAGTCCAATGATCGAAAATATGAAACGAGAGGCTTTTTTTTTTTTCAAACAATCGCTTCCAATGAAAGCCTGTATCTAACAAGGATTAGTCCGGCAGCTACCGTCGGCTTAGGGAGAGGGTCACAGAAGGTAGCCTTTCCCAGCGGTTAGTGAGACTTTGAATATGACCTCAACCTCATGGATTAGCACGCTTACTTACCTTACCGATCAGCCTAAGGCCGGAGTGGCCTCTGCTGTACATAGTAGCCGTCTCCATTCCACTCGGTCCACGGCTATATGTCTCCAGTTCCGCACTCTGCGTAGGGTCCGCAGATCGTCCTCTACTTGGTCGACCCGCCTAGCTCGCTGCGCTCCACGTCTTCTTGTACCGGTCGGATGACTCTCGAGAACCATTTTAGATTAGCACGCTTATCCTTACTAATTTCACAGATTTAGGAAAATCCTTGGGTTACCTTTTCAAATACCTATTTGCTAACTTTTTCCTTTCTATCTTCCAAGGCCAAGTTTGGAACTCCTTCCGAACCTGGGGCCTTACCTACGCTAAGGGACTATGCTATCCCCGCAAGTCCCTCGTCGGTGACCCTCTCCTCATCGCCAGCCCCAGTCCCGGCTGTCCTACGGTATGAAAGGAGGCCAACGACTAGGATCATGACGCGGAAAAAGCCCCCCGATGATCCCCTCCATAATCTCTGGAGATTGCTTTGTAGGAGCCATTACACCTCTCGTCTTAATTGGCCATCACGATCCTATAGGCCATCACGATCCTATAGGCAACATCCCACGGATTCGCATTGGCACTCTGAAAGAGACCCTCAAAGCAGGCCTTTTTGCTTGCCGTTATCTCGATCTACAGCGCGACTTCAGCAGGGGCGAACAATACCTGCCGTTCGTTTCGCTCATCCTCAGTTCGTGCTCGCCGCATCCGCCGCCTAGCCCGTAGGCAGACGCGGCGCAGGTCCGCAATCGCGTCGGTCCACCAGTAAGCCAGTGGTCTCGCATTTCTAGGGTGGACTCGCCTAGGCGTGGTCGCATCGCACGCACGCGAGAGCACCGCTACCAGCTCATCGTAGGTTATGCCCAAGGCGGAGCGCCTCCCTAAATACCTCTTCGTCGAAGTATGATGTCTTTCACCTGTGAGAGCTTGGCCTCGACCTAGCCGCCTCTTCCTTAATCCGCTGCCTGATTTTGCTGTAGTCGATACTGTAGCGAACCGTCAGGTGATCGCTGTGATTGTAGCCATCTTCTACTCTTCAGTTCGAATTACTTGTTAGGCCAAGACTACAAAAGGTCACGTCAATAATCAACTCCGCACCGTTTCGGCTAAAGGTACTCTTGGTACCGACATTAGCCAAGTCGACACCCAAGTAACATTTTAAGTTTTGTTCGGCTCTACAAGAGATCTTCGTAAAATAACCCGTTTTAAAACCTAGTTGAAAAATTTTCCATTCTCGATTGTTGTTGTTTTTTTTTTTTCAACAAAATTTATGACAGCTCAAGATGCAGAGAAGCTTCTTCGATGGCACGTTAAGTTCAGGAGGATACATCATTCTTAAGTAGAAAGCGATCATTTCAAAGTAATTTTTTAGAAGTTATTGTGCTGGTAGGCTCATGCGCATTCGAATTTACCGTGAATATTGGGGTTGCAGAAACATAAAATTAATGCGCTTCGAAAATAGTAAATATTATCATCTTGGAATGAAATGAATCAATTTGTGAATCTAGTAAAACTATCTCGAATCACAAGAAAACTCAGCAGAGAGAGTTTATTTATGTGAGCATGTTATGTAAATGGTGACAAACTATCAATTCATTGCTAGTTTGAGCAAAATTAACTATTTTCCATTCACGTAAATTAATTCTTCAATATGGCGACGACCATAATCAGCGAAAATTAAACGAAAGCAAGTTTACTTTTATGATGACCACAATAAACCTAGCAGTGTCGTAGTTTCTGCTTTTCCACCAACAGATGTCGTTACTAATCCACCAGATCGCCATCTGTTGAGAGTTTTAACAGTTTTATTGTGGTAATAATGATTGCCAGAAGATTTACATATCGGAAAGTTTTGTTTACTCTTAAAATCTGTTTTTATGGATATCTTCAAGTATACTATAAAACATTGTATCAATGGTTTTCATAAAAGCAGTCATAAAACTGTGAATTTTATTTATTGCTGTAATAAAACCTTAATAAAAATCAAACAAAACCAATTAGCAATGGAATTGTTACTTGGGCATCTAATATGGCCAGTCTCTTTAGCAGGATCTGACCCCGCTGGTGTGACTTTCCCATTCCACGGCACAGGCATTGAAGTCACCTGCTACTACAACCGACCTCCGCCAAATCAGCACGTTCGTTAAACAGTCCATTATCTGCGTGTACTGCTCGTTCGACCACCGGGGAGGCGCATAGCAGCTACAGAAGTAGACCCTGTTTACTTTGGCGACTACGAATCCCTCATTGGTAGTAGACACCAACACCTGGACGAGGTACATATGTACCCGTCGTCCATATCGTCACCATTTTTTCCGGTCTCTTTGGACTTGGGTTCTGTTCATGGATTTCCCGGAACAAATCAAACATATGAGTGGACTCGTACAACATTGTGCCTTATAGTCTTCAACGCCGCAGCGCCTACACAGCTTGCTCATATCAGGGCTTTTACAGTCCCATGACTTGTGCCCTTGTTCCATACACCTGAAGCAAAACTCCGGTGGCTCATGCAAGGTCAGTTGGCATACTGACCAGTTCGTCTTCAGTTTCCCTACTGAGCGATTCCAAGCAACAGCATCAAAATTAAGGAAATTTTTTAATTCATGATTTTCTATTGAACTGAAACTTTGCACAGTTTTTCAATTCCATCTAAATCGCCATTTTTCGATATCAAATTTTTATTTTGAATCACGACTAACTTTTCGAAAGGGTGTATGTGAAAATGGTTCAATAATATTCAAAAATCTGTACAGCCAAAATGGTTCGTTCGATTGCTATGAATTTTTCAGCAAAGTTAGATAACTAAATGGTGATTCCTATGAAAATATACACTGTGAAAAAAACATCTTTTTTAACATTAAAAATATCATTTTTGTCACAAAAACTCAAATATCTCAAAACCCTATCTTTTTACCAACGCAATTTTTTTAGGGAAGACGGTCCATTGTATTAGCAATCTACCATAAAAATTTGGTGATGGTAAACTAATAAACAAAAAAGTTATAACATTTCAAACATTTCACAATTTTCACATTTGGTAAATATTTTTTTCTGTGTAAATTATTTCGGTCAGAAATCGCAGTTTGATGCTGATTTTATTGTTCAGCAAAGTTAGATAACTAAATGGTGATTCCTAAGAAAATATACACTGTGAAAAAAAATCTTTTTTAACATTAAAAAATATCATTTTTGTCACAAAAACTCAAATATTTCAAAACCCTATCTTTTTACCAACGCAATTTTTTAGGGAAAACGGTCCATTGTATTAGCAATCTACCATGAAAATTTGGTGATGATAAACTAATAAACAAAAAAGTTATGACAATTCAAACATTTCACAATTTTCACATTTAGTAATAATTTTTTTTAGTGTAAATTAGGCTAATACAAATTTCGATTTTCTCTTATGTCACCGCCCCCTCGGAAAATTTTGGTCGGAATTCAACATTTTGAGGGGGGCACAAATAAAATGTTCAAGAAAATCAACAAATTTAAGGTGTAATTCGAGTTCCACAGAAACTTTCTTAATAAATCCGATGAGTTTATCTATGTTGCCTAATTGTTTGGAAATTTTTCCATCGAATACATTTATTATTTATCATCCTCCCCCTTAACGAGTCAACGAGCGCTGTGACAAAAGAAGAAAATGAGATTTGTTCCTGCCTTTATTTCGGCCGGAAATCGCAGCTTGATGCTGATTTTATTGTTAATGGCCTTGCGTGAGTAAAACAAGCTGTTTTTATTATGTATTATGTATATTATATGTACAGTAATGTTCCGATTTTATCACGCCCTCCGCGCATTAGTCGTTTATTCATTATTTGCTGTTACATTTGAGGACAAGTGTTTTCCCTCTTCTTCAAAATGAATGTTGAAAGCGTGTTTTGCAACGTTAAAAATATTGAAATGGGTATAGATGTTGAAGTATATATCAAAGCATTTTTGAAAAGGGGCGTGATTAATTGTTTAAACTGATGTCGCTGATGGTACGGTGACATGACTCTCTGCACTTAGCACTTCTGGCAATTTCTCAGTTGTTGTCGTTTTCGAACTTCCTACGCCCTGCTTTACCGATGATATACAGATGGCTCGTTTGTCAAAGTCTAGACGGCAGGACGTGCAAATGCGTAAATTTGGATTCAATTTGGGCATAACCAGTCTCTTTCAGATTATCTATGGTGCTTTCGGTGAGATTTCGTAACTCCTTTGATCATTTTTTTTCATCAAACGGTCTACAAGAGAGAGTTGAGTTGAAGACCTTTGAGAAAGCGACTGTTCATGTTGTTCGTTAGATTATAATAAACAAAATCACTTATTAGTTTTAACTGACTAGTTTGGTGTTGTTTGCTTGGCTGAAGAAAAAATTTACTATTTAATATCCATAGCGGTAGTATTTTTTTTTTTTTTGCTTTTTCGTGAGCATTGTCATGGTATGTATACAGACAAACAAACGTAACACTGACGAAATTTTCATTGAGCACGCCTTTAACGATCATTTTGAATCTTGGTTGTGGCTTTCATAACCAGAAGAGTGCCCATCATTTTTCTTTGCGTTTGACGTTTCACACTAGCGCCTTCTGATGACGATATTGCACATCGCAGTATTTCGTGAAACATTTCCACCAGGTGGGGGTAGTGTGAACTGGGCGATGGATTTTCACGTGGTAGGTAACTCTCATGCATTTGTTGTTGTTGAAGTTACTCGCATTCTTCCGATCATAAAGTCTGTTCTCTAAGAGGTATTTTTTTGAAGATAAACTAGACGTATACGCGTATATAAAACTTTTATTATACAGCTTTTGTCTTAAAAATAAGTTTAATTCCATTTTTCTTATAATCAACAGCTTTTCAACACTATCAAGGGATTTTTTCACCAGTCACGTACAATAAAAAGTATGACACTCTCAATATTTTTGATCAAAACACTGGATCGCGTCTAAGTTTCAAATAGATACTATAGAAATTATGAATAATCAAACAAAAGTATCATGAAAACAACTTGTTTAATTCAGGCGGTAGCCTTTACAATAAAATCAGCATCAAAAAATAATTCTCAAAATAATTTACACAGAAAAAAAATTTTTTTTGTTACTAAATGTAAAAATTGTGAAATGTTTGAAATGTCATAACTTTTTTGTTTATCAGTTTACCATCACCAAAATTTTATGGTAGATAGCTGATATAATGGGCCATTTTCCCTAAAAAATTGACGTTGGTAAAAAGATAGGGTTCTGAGATATTTGAGTTTTTGTGACAAAGATCATATTTTTTTATAGTAAAAAAAGAAATTTTTTACAGTGTATATTTTCTAAGGAATCATCATTTAGTTATCTAACTTTGCTGAAAAATTCATAACAATCGAAAAATCCGTTTTTGCTGTACAGCTTTTAGAATATTTTTGAGCTGTTTTAGCATACACCCTTCTGAAAAGTTAGTCGTGAGTGAATATGAAGGTTTGATATCGAAAAATGACGATTTAGATGAAATTGAAAAACTGTGCAAAGTTTCAGATATTTTTGAAATGGTCGCTCAGGATCGACTGACATGACTCCGTGGAATTCCTCTACTTTAACGGGCTGGTTGGCGTCCGCCATACGTAGCTGTACCAAGGCTACCTGTGTCCCAGCCGGGCCATTCCGCAGTCGAACGGCTGCGGTGGCCACATGCACCTCGCACTGTTGCCGCAGTGCCGTGATAATCTCTTTCGCTTCAGTGATTTCGTCTAGGTTCTTCACCTTCAGAGTCGCCTCTGCTGTAAAAGCCCTCACCTCGACCCCTACGCCAAGGACCTTTTCCGCCAGACTTTTGTAGGTGGCGCCTGTGCGTTCCTTATCGCGCTTGAGCTCTGGGATCATTTCACCCGTATGAGTACGTCTAATACTGCGCACGTCGGCTCCCAGATCCACGAGCTTAACGTCGCTTCGCATCGTCCTCAAGACGTCCACGTACTTAGACTGTTCGGTCTTGTTGATGAGCGCGTCGCCTTTCACCCGCTTGGCACTTGTTCCTTTATGCCTTCTTGGTTCGGCTTCTTTTCGACTTGCGGCTTCCTCTTCCGCTCGACTTTCGTTCAAGAGGGTCCTCCCCTTGGTTCACCCTACTCTGTGGTTGCTGAGGGCATAACAACGGTCGCAACCCCTGTTCCATTGCATCCGGGACGGGCCAGCCTTTTTAGGCACATCCTTCCCAGCTTTTCGGGACGCCTGGCTGGGGTTCAACTTGCTGGCATTACTGCCGACCTCCGTGATTAGTATCCTTTTGGTCTTTGCGGGCACCGCCAGACAGCTCTTCACCTGACGGCTGCCTCACCCGCTTCTGCGAGTACTTATCATGAGCAGTCGCATCCACCACATCTTTTGGGCTACCTGCGAAAGCGAAGGCCTTCGTCTGGGAAGACTTCGTATCCTTTATATTCACCGGTTCCGCCGCTGCTGCAGTCTTCACGAGTGTCACGTGATCCTGCTTGGCATCGTCCATCGTCGAAACAGGGCCGTTTTCAGGTCCTTAAAAATGTTGGACTTCGTGGACGCAAGGTCGATGATCTTGCCAAGCTGCTGTTCAGCCACCTCGATTGCGGGCAGTTCATCTCTTTTTTTGGTTGATGGCACTCAACAACCACGCTCCTTCCAGTATCTCCAGTGGCAGTCCTTTTCATAGCCGGCGACTACGCGGCTGACTCACAATTGTAGTTTTTCGTTAGGCCCCGGGACTGTAATCCCTGTTGCGAGTGCCGTCTGGTAGCTCCTCATCTGACGGCTGCCTCACACACTTCTGCAATTGCTTGCGATTGTGAATGCGAAGGCCTTCATCTGGGTAGACTTCGATATCTTCAACTTCACGGGTTCTTCTGCTGCCACAGTTGCCATGTGTTTATTATGGTCATGCCCGGCTGCCCGGCTGCCATCGTTGACTTACGAAGTCTCATCGGGGCGTACCTGAATTTCTTACTGATATTAGTCTTCGAGGACGCTCAAGTCAGTGATGGAGTCAAGTTACTGAGCAGCCACCTCCATAACAGATGGCCCATCTATATTTTTATTAATGACCCTCAATCCTCATCAACCATGCTCCATCCATGACCTCTTTCGACAAGCTAGCCGGGGAGGAAATGGGGTTTCCTACACTGCCACTACGTGTACAGCTTCCTCTTTCTGTTGTCAGCTCTGCTTAAAGGAGATCTACCTAACCCACTTCTTGTCAAGTGATTAATCTCTCCAGTACCGCTGATTTTTGCGCATATTTCAGCCTCACGAGTTGCAAGGGAAAAGAGATTCACTACGCCATAGCCCTTCATTAATTTATTGGAAGCAATAGTGTAAATCCGTATGTAAATCACATGGGGGACTTTTCCATCTGTTCAGCAGGGTGCCCTCAATTCCATTCCACTCGAAACAATAAACGTGACTCCATCTTGGAACTAAGAACTTTGCTTCCACATCATTTCTCTAAATGAGCTCTAAAAGAGCTAAAATCAGAATATAACATTTATCTAGAAACCCAGTCCACTATAGTCATCTATGTAATCGCATCTTAAACTTCTTTCCATCGCCCACAGGATTTCGAGATAGCTGGCAGCAGAGCAGGTGAGCTTTCTATCTCGCTCGAATCACCGTTGGGCACCTGCACATCCTGGGACTCGCATGTTCATTATCGTCAAAGGATAGGGAATACACCGCTACCGTGGGGCGTTGCGCTGCACTGCGACGCCTCACATATTACCAGCCCTACGGGCATCGTGAGGATATTGCTGGTGGTAAGCTGATTTGACAATGATGCTTGATACAAGTACATAGCTCACTCACTTAACTAATTTTTGCTCTTTTGTTTTTAGATATCATCGGCAGCCTGTCTTGCTTGTGAATGTTCGGCCGGTACCGTACAAGTGGGACTATTTTTACTGCCACTGATCGGGCGGTTGAGGTTAATGGTGAGTACTTGAGATTGGCGAAGAGTTTCATTAGACGTGCTTGAGGAGGATCTATCATTTTTTTACACGTGTAGTTGCTTGTGCAATAACGAAGCGGCAAATACGAGCAGTTATTAATTATGGTCATGCTTTTAGTTCTCCTTGGCATAACGTCCCCACTAGGGCAGTTCCTTTTTCTTAGCTTAGTAGTCTATAAAGCACTGTATCTGCCATAATCTGAATTCATAAAAACGACTGTTACACTTTCCTGCCAACCATTTAAAACGTTCTGCTGACAATGACCATACCATCCGCAAAGCACACGAATTGACCGGATTTCATGAAAATCGTTCGTTGGATGTTGAGCTCGGCTACTCGCAGTATACATTTCAGAGCGATGCTGAAGAGTAGACATGAGAGTCCGTCATCTTGTCGCAGTCCCTGGCAAGATCCGAATGAGCTGGATACGCAGTTGTATGCATCATCCATCTTCGCTTTGATCAGTCTGGTCAGCTCCCCCGGAAAGCCGTTTTCAATAATGATTTGTTGCTTGTCGCCTTGAAGTCGATGAAAAGGTGATGCGTTGGGACCAGGTATTCACGGAATTTGTAGAGGATTTGCCATATGATGAAACTCTGGTAACGTAAACTGGAGAGTAGTTGATCAGTGGGGTAAACCTGATCACTCAATTACCCACGGATATCGACTTCCAAGAATGTTACCATTCCATTTAAATGTTACGTCTCTGGATTGCGAATAGTTGAAATAGAATTGTTGCTTTCTTGAAAGTCGATATTCTCGGGTAGTTGAGTGATCAGGTTCACCCCACTGATCAACTACACCCCAATTTACGGTACGTTGTTGACCGGCCGTTGATGAAGCCGGCTAGGTAACTAGGTACTCCTTCAACCCTAAAAGGGATACCTGGGGTCCATTGGACCCCAGGCGCCTTTCAGAGCTCGTCTTTGATGGAACACACTCAACGAGGTGACGAAACTGAGGCCATGAAGGTATCCCTTTTAGGGTTAAGGATCCCTTAAAGGTCTTAGGATTGCACCAGACATTTCGTGAGCTCCTCATGGCCTTCTCCTAGAAATGCCAGCTGGGGTTCCTCAAGCAATTCCTCCTGTGGTTCTTCCAGAATTCTAGCTGTGGTACCTCTTTTTCTTTTGGCGATTCTTCTAGAGATTCTGTAAAGATTCTAACGATTCTTCCAAGGTATTTTTTTCTCCTGGAATTCTTCCAGAAGCAGCACGGATGATTCGTCCAGAGGTTACTTCAGAGATTTTATCCAGGTATTCTTCCAGAAACTCATCATAGAATTCCTTCAGGAACTCTTCTTGGCCTTCGTCCAGGAATTACTGCTGGGAATTTTCAAGCAATTCTAGCTGTGATTCTCTCAGAAATTTCTCCTGGGATTTCTCCAAAAATTCTTATTGTGATACCTTGAGGAATTCTTCCAGGGATTCCTCTAAGGATTTCTTCAGAGATTCTTTCAGGAATTCTTGCTGGAATTATTGAAGGCAATCTTCCTGGGTCTCCAGAAGTTCCTCAGGCGATTCCACTAAGGATTCCTTCAGAGGTTTTATCCAGGGATTCATGCAGAAATCCCTCTTGGGATACCTCCAGGAGCTTCTCTGGGCCTTCCTCCAGAAATTCCAGCTACAATTTCAAGAAATTCCTTCTGTTGTTCTTTCAGCAATTTTTACTAAAGACGCCTCCAGAAATTATAACTGTGGAAACTTTAGGAACTTTTCTAGAGGATTCTCTTGGCCTTCCTGCTGACATTATTCCTGAAATTATTTTTGTGATTCTTCTAGAGATTTCTACAGGGATCCATCCAAGAATTCTTCCAAAGGCTTCATGGAATTTCTCCACAACCCAACAAACATTTTGCTGTACAAGAGTTGAACAAATCACTTTTAAGCAAACTGTTATTCAGCTAGTTTTGTTACCTTCTGCAGGCTGCTTCCTAGAAATCCTCCAGAAATTCTCCAGATACCTCCATGAATTCTTCAAGGGATTTCTCCTGGCATTCTTGCTGGAATGCTCCCGTGCAATCTTCCTGAGATTCCTACAGAAATTCCTCGAAGCGATTCCATCAAGGGCTCCTCCATGGATTCTCCAGAATAGCTTTACCCGTTATTATAGAGATTTCTCTAGGTATCCGTTAGGGATTCCTCCTGGCATTTCTTCGAGGAACTCCTCTTAGGATTCTTCCAGAAGTTTCTGGTGAGGTTTCTCCAGAAACTCTTGTGCAGATTTTTCCAGCAATTACTTCTGGTATTTCTCCAGATATTCATACGATGATATCTCCCGGAATTATTCTAGGAATTTCTATCCAGAGATTCCTCCAGGAACTCTTCTTGACTTTCCTCTAGGAATTCTAGCTGTGTTTTTTTTTCTGGGAAATACTTACTGTTATATTTCCAGGAATTCCAAAATAGAATTCCAGCGTGCGTGGAAGTTGGATCGTTTCCGTCCCCAGCTGTCATATTTTATCCATTTCCGTGGCCTTCTGTATCTACGTTCTCCATGCCAGTCAGGTGCTCATCGAAATACTGTTTCCACCTTTCAATCACTTCATGCCCATCCGTCAAGAGGCTCTGTTATTGCACATTTCTGTGCATGGCCATGCTCTTAGATATCAATTTTAGCATATGGACGGAATATTGCAAATGAAGGATTTATTTTTTAAATCATGTACTAGGCAGATCCTTTGCCTTAAGAAGGCTTTTATTTCCATAACGATTATGCGCACAGTTCAAGAACTATACAAACGCACTTTATAATCTACGAATGAGTGTAATCAGTTTTGTACCTTTTAACTCCGCCCTATTTTGCTTATCCTTTGACAGATATGCGTATTTCGACTACCTCTTGTACCTCAGTGTCAGTTATTCACTCACTGACACTGACACTGAGGAAGATGGGACGAAATAAAAAGGTACAAAACTGATTACACCAATTCGTAGAGGATATTCTGCTTAGAGGGTTCGAAAAGTCGGTACAAGAGCACTTTATAATCTTATCTATATAATATTTTAAATTTCAGGTGTTTTGCGCCCTGTTCTCGCTGTTAGTAACGTGTTTAATGCTATTTTTGGATATATCACATATAGCGTTAATGTTTCCCTTCAACTGGGGAAAATTGGTAAGTGATTCCTTTCTCACTCGCGTTATCAAAACTAATCGTCATCCTTCTTTCAAGAATGCATGGTTGTACCTGACAATCGGTTTATTATTTCTCGTTGGTTCATCATTGCTAATACACATGGTGTTTTTTGCTGAGGAATTTATGTGGGTGCCAAAGCACACAAAGGACACATTGTTCATATCAGCGGTAAGTGTTCTTCAGAGAAACTTACACCGAATCGCATAACAACCTCACTGTTGCAGATAATTGGTTACGTTTGCTCCATCGAAGCCGTGATCCTGGCGGCCCTAACGAAATGCCCCTCCCAGTACCGGCACGTGATCGACGACTACAGTGACATGTGCTTGGAGGAGCGCGAACTGAGTCCCATCTGTAGTAACGAGTTAACGAATATCGCAAACAACACTACCGCTACTACTGATAACAACAACATTAACGCGACCGAGCTATCGAATCATCGGAACTATAATAACAACAAAACAACTGAAACGGGTGATAGCGTAACACCAACGTGTAATCAGAAACCTTATATACCAGGTGAGTGTACTGTACAGTTTACAATAGTAGGTAGGGTATGTGTTCCATCATTTGTATTTGTATTTGTATTTGTATTTATTTATTTCTCCATCTACCCTTATTGGGCTCAATGAAAACTTAAAACTAGATTCATAACATATTACATCATAAGGACATCAACCTATAGAACATTACATATAGACGATAACAACAAAAATATTCAACTACAACATCAACCAATACACTTTCAAATAAACATTCAACATTAAAATTCAAAAACTTCTCAAAACAAGAACACAAGATTCACAATAAGTTAAGGCTTCCAAGTCTCATTATGCCGATTCACGAATTCACGGAATTTGCGTTCATTGCTAACGCTCTGCAATTTTCATCTAAAACTAGCTTAAAAGATATATAATCAAGTTTTGAGCAATCTCTTCGTTTGGAAACCAACCTAGGGTAATTGATCCGATCATGGAGGAGTTAAGCACTGGGTTCATGTTTAAACCACAATTATATCGCCCCAAGCAAACTTTTTACATGGATTGAATTGAAAATAATAAAATCCATCCTTAATCTACGGGAAATAACGAAATATTGCCACTTTGATGTTGTTATGAGCATTTTATTCGTTTTTATCTGAAAGAACATTGTGTTCCTAATGTTGCGGTATGTGTTCCTAATGTTGCGGTATTTTGTTCCTATTGTTGCGGTATCCCATTGAAATCATATGGGATACCGCAACATTAGGAACACTACCGCAACAATAGGAACACAGCAGCAAACACATTTAGGAAAATATTTTTTTAAAATAGGTTTTTGGGCAAATCTTAAGCAAACAAATGGTGCAATCTCATAATTTAAGCACCATACATCTATTAAAAATACCTTTTGGTAACATTTCAGTCGAAAAAGTGCTCAATTGCCATTACCGCAACAATAGGTACTACCACAACGATGGGAACAATTACCCTAATTACATCAAAGCTATCCGTAGAGTTTATGCCTAAACAACGAGATACTAATGAACTGATTTCGTGTTCGGTCACTAATGGATCAATATTGGTCAAAACAGATCAAATGTATTGCTTCCAAGCGAGTGCAGCTGCGACGGCCGATCATCTGATTCGCACACATCAGCATTCGTTTCTCCGCGAAGACAAGGCGACGTCACGGGAGTAGAATGACAATGTTCCCTCCTTTCGAACGATGGTATCGTAGGTCCGGTGATAGTCGCTAAAGTCTCCAGTATCGTGTTCACTTTGTTTTTCAGTTCTGCGATCTCCTCGTCCACAGATCTAACAGCATTAGCGGTGCTATCATGTGCACTCGGTTCTTGGCGATCTCGATATTTGCAAAAGTCGTCCATGCAACAATCGCACAGCCAAATAACGTTGTTCGCTAGTGCGTTCCACTGATCTTTATCAACACCGACACACGCTGCGTGGAATCGGCTAGCACATTTGCCTTTACATACAGTATACATTGCACCTTTGTCAATGTTTTCGGAGCACTTTTTGCAGTTCATGGTGAGCGGCAAAGACAATGAAGCACTATCAATTTAGGGCGCTGAACGGCGGAACCACGGGTAATTTAAGCAAGATTTTATAACTTCAATGACGGTTGAATCGATATCTTCGGATTGTTATCGGTAGCAATAGTTTGGAAAGACGTTTATCAAGTCACGTTACGAATTTTGGCGGCTGAGAAACTCAGAAAATTAGATTTCAATAACGGCCAGACAGCGAACACATTATTTGGCAACTACACGAACACTTTTCAACACTCATTAATCTCACGCTCCCATATTCATCCTATTCGAAAACAAGCGATTACGGCACTGATTGATTCCGTTCTTTTTGTTTTCATGGGTGCTCAACTCTAACAAAAAATACAAAAATAAGAAACAAAATAAACATCGCTTCAATCCTTTGTTTTTCGTAGAATGAAAATGGGAGCCACATGCTTAAGAAGGGAACCAATACCCTATAACCAAAAATCATCTATCCTTGCTGGAGGAATCCTATTGACTCTGCCACTTCAACATAGACGATGCTCTGGCGATCCGTCTCGTGCCTCATATGTCGCGCCACTCGAAGCACTCTTCGTCCCCTCCTAGCACAATTGCGCCTTCCTCGGTGTCATAAATTAGTACCCTATTCTGGAGGTACAGCTCTCCAGTGTCCGGCTTAGGCTAACCGGGATTCCAGGGTGATGCACGTTCACGTATTCCCTCCTACGGGGGCCTTTTTTTATAGAATGAGGAAATCTGTTGGTTGGCAACAACTCTGAAAAACCTCATTCTGCCACTACCTTACCTTGCCTCCGCGATACGCCCGTTAGGGATGACTTCGTGAAGGGAGGGACCGTACTTACGCACTCTCTTTATTAATCGTCAGCTATCACGTATAGCTGTCCTTTAGGGGGTTAACCCGACTAAATGTTGGTCGGCCCGCCGTTTCCTCTGGAGATGAAGCACGATTGTGGATACCGTGGCTAATATAGCGTCCCACTTGTCCACCCCCGTACACATCCGTTTAACTATGTTGTCGGGAGTAGTATCCCACCGCATACCTCCCACATGCTCGACCTATGCCTCGCAAAGCGTGGGCATTCGAAGAACACATGATGTGCCGTCTCCGCCTGATTTGCACACTCCGGGCAGGACGGCGAATCTGCATGCCTGAACCTGTGCAAGTACTATCTAAATCACCCAGGCTCGACAGGAATTGTGTCAGGTGAAAGTTCACTTCGCCATGGAACCCACGTCCATCGGAACACACTAGGTATGAGCACATGTCCAGCTACCCTTGACCGAAGAGTCCCAGTCTCTCTGCAATTTTATCATGGATGAAATTCTGACGATTCGTTGCGCACCTCTTGTTCCTCTTTCCTCGTAGCACTCAACATCCTCGGTCAGCACTAGTGCTATGGGCATCATGCCCGCTAGCACGCATACCGCGTCTATCGAGACGGTACGGTATACACTGGCCACTCTAAGGCACATTATTGTGCGTTTAGCACCAAATTGATTTCCGAAAAAACTTCATTGACTTCCGCTGCCTTTCCTATGCGTTAAACATTACGTCGGAAGTAGTGCGCTGTATAGCAAACCAGATTTACTGTACAGCGCACTACTTCCGACGTTATGTTTAACGCATAGGAACGGCAGCGGAAGTCAATGAAGTTTTTTCGGAAATCAATTTAGTGCTAAACGAACAATAACCTGTGCGTACTTTCTAGTCGCTCTACATTCCGATTCACTTCGAGCGCATTCGACCATACAGCGGCGCCATACCGTAGTATGGACATAGACACTGCTACTGACGCAAGCAGCTTTCGTTTACTCGAGACAACTGCCGAACTGTTTGACATCATCCTCGATAATAGAGGCTTGCATCGAAAACATAACCTCATCGAATTCTCATACGATTTGTAAACATTGCCCTCAAATTTTTTTTGAGGGCAAGGACGGCTTTATGGACCGACGCCGAAGGAAAGAAAGAGAAGGAGACAGTGATGACGTCAGCGTGCAAGCGCTCATGCCGTAACCGCCACGCTCGCCCTCTTACAGGCATACTCGACATGACTAGGGGTAGTCGGGGTAATTTGGCCAATGGGGCAATTTGAGCACCTCATGAAAATCACCTAAAAATTAATATTTTTAACAAACTGACCTTACAGCTCTACTAATGGCCTGATATGGAAGCAATTGAAACGTTAGAACGAATTAGTTTAAGCCCACAGTAAATTAGAAAAATAAAATTGATAAACGTTGGCCAAATTACCCCGAAGAAGGCTGAATGAAAACACAACATAAGACAAATGCATTAGATAGCTTTACAATTATTATTTTTTCTGTATACATCAAGTTAATACACTACAATTCAATGTCTATTGGTGCATATTATGTTTGTGTTGCATTAGGCGAAAAAAAATCTTCATTGAAAATTGGGTGCTCAAATTACCCCGACCGACGGTTTGAAATCGATGCAAATATCATACTTTTTTCAAAAACCTATTTTTGGCATGTAAACACAATTTGACTTTGATGAGTATTGTGTTGTTCTTTGCTCAGTATTGTGTTGTTCTTCGCAGAGAAGAACATTAATCAAGACAATTTGATGATCGGCATTGAATCACAATAACCACACAACAATTGGTGAGATCTTTCTAATATTATTTATTTATAAATAATTCTACTTCAGTATATATTTGCTATATAACTGCATATAAGTTGAAAATTCGCTATTTTCAACATCCTTTCATCTATTGGAAGATGTTTCAGTTCTGGGCTCTTTCTAAGTTGATGAAGGGATTTATAAATGTTTGCAAGGACTTGGCCAGGTGTGTGGAGCTGAGTGAATCTATGACATTGTAGATAGTAGCGACATCAGCAATGTCAATGGATATATTCAACTTTGCAACTCCATCCAAAATTTGTGCAAGTATTCATGCTATGCTATGCTATGCTATCAGAGAGTAAAAAAATGGAAGATTGAAAGTGAAGATTGACATTCTCATTTTTTCATTCGTGTTTGGCCACATTCATTGTCAGCTGAATGCCTCACGGTGTGTCTGGTAGAAGAAATTTATTACAAAAAAATAAGCATCGCTAATTTTTACGTTACGTGAAAATTGATGCTTCTAGCTTTCATTCAAGCCCAACATCGAAATATTCCATCGGGGGAACTTTTTCATACAAAAATTGGGAATGTTTGTTAAGTAGAAATAGGGATTAATTTGGAACCGTTCATTTTGTATGGGGAAAAACAGTATTCTGAAAAAGTTGTTCGAGATCCCTCGGTGGATTTTTTTGAGGGACCGTGCAAATGAAAGCTGAAAGCCTCTATTTTTGAATAGCGAAAAATTTGACGATGCCTATTTTTTTGTTATAAACCTTTCCCATACACACGCCGTGGCCTCTCTTTTTTCATTCAATTCTCTGTCACGAATATTTTTTCGCACGTCGTAAAATGTCCAATTTCTATTAACTGACGCACAATCCGACTTATTGGACAAATAGAGAACATAATTAATATTCTAATTAACTACTATACACAAGTTTTGAGGTTATTGGAAGTATAATCGGGAGTTACGGTCCAGTTCTATTTCTCAGTGAAAATTGTCAGTGACTGAAAAATGAATGAATTGGTGAAAACATTCATTCACCACAATGAATTTTATTTTGATCCCTCAGTTGAGAATCTTCAAAATACACGTTGAATTTCACTCATTGAAAATGAAAATTTTAAACTGTGTATGCTATAAACAAAATTTGACTTTGATATTTTCATGTATCTTGCGTAGTATTATCAGAATCATTATGACCATACGATGACCGGGTGACTTATCGTTGTTTTCTGCATGTTAAGACAACTTTTGCTTAGGGTGGCCAAACTACTCCGATTTACCCTACTGAAGTTCAACTTGACGTCGACCATGACTCCAAGATGCTAAATCGAGCACCCGCCCGTGGTGACCACTGCCTGTTGTGCAGACTTGTGGTTGTCCACCACCGCCACCTCCGTCTTGTGGTGTGCGAGTGTCAGTTGTCTCGACCTCATCCATCCCTCAAGCATGTCGATCGCATGCGCTGCCGTCAGCTCAACCTCTTCAACCGACTCACCGTATACCACAAGGGTAATGTAGTCAACAAAGTCAACCAACTTTACTCCCGGTGGTAGTGCTGGCCTCAATACGCCGTTGTATGCCGCTTTCCACAGTACCGGGCCCAAAATTGTTCCTTGTGGTACCCCCGCGGTGATATTGTACTGTTTTTCGCCCTCCTTAGGGTAATAAATCAGCACTCTGTTCTGGAAGTAGCTTTCCAGAATTCGCCTTAGGCTAGCCGGGACTCCTAAGCGAAAAATGGCGCTCTCTGTGGCGGCCCAGCTAACACTATTGAAGGTGTTTCTAACGTCTAGCGTGACGATCGCGCAGTAGCGGATGCCTCTCTTCTTTCTGTAGTCCTGTCGGTCTAGTCTAGACCAAAAACCTCGACAGAATGATCCGCTTTAGGAGTTTCCCGGCCTTGTCTAATAGGCATATTGTTCTATATGCCGACGGGTCGTCTGGTGGCTTCCGGTGCTTGGGCTATAGAACCAATTTTTGCCTTTTTCACCTATCCGGAAACTCGCCTCTATCCAGGCACCTCTGCATAGCCAGTCTGACCATGTTAGGGCTAGCCTCGATTGCCACTTTGATAGCCACCTTCGGAATGCCATCCGGGCCCGGGGCCTTGTTCAACTTAAATGGTTTCGCAATTGTGGTTAGCTCGTCATTTGTCACTGGGGGAACCTTGCTCGGACCGAAGTGGTCATGACCATTCATGGTCTAACCTCGTGGTGCGGGAACAACTTTTCCTCTAGAGGCATCTCGGAATAGCGTTCCGGTGGTGCAGATGTACCCTTCTTATACACATGCCTGCCCTGTAGGCATCTCCAGAGGAGGTTGTGTTGGCTGTCTTACAGAGATTAACGAAGCATGCCCGCTTCCGCCATATGGGTCCGAAAGTAGTGCGATGTCTGTACTCGACTCCGAGGCACGCTGTGTCTGAACCAGCAGATTATAAAAATTGAATGTACATCGGGTTTCTTTCCACCAAACATCAGTATTCAAGCTATATTTTCATTTGCAGAAGGTTTTAAAATATTTCATCGGGAAAATTTTGATTTTTGCATCTTTTTAGCTGTTTTTCATACAAATTTACATGAAATTCTCATTTTCGGCTAATTTCGCTTCCATACAAAATGTATGGAAAAATTTTCACCGATAGAATATTTTGAAACCTTCTGCAAATGAAAATATAGCTTGAATACTGATGTTTGGTGGAAAGAAACCCGATGTACATTCAATTTTTATAATCTGCTGGCTCAGACATAGCGTGCGAGGAAGATTGCCACAACAACTACTGCGCGGCTTCGCAGTGTTTTAAGTTCAACTGTGTAACCTGCATCATTTTCGGCGGTTCTGTCCTCTACTCATGCTTGGGCACTTAAGCCCACCCGTCACGTGGCCTTTCTTTGCCGTGCAAACCAGACACTTTTGTGCCCATTTGCACTCCCTTGCGAAGTGGCCTACTACTCCGCACCTTCTGCTCCTGTCGGTGCATGCCCATGACTTGTGTCCTCGCTCAAAGCACCTAAAGTACACTTCCGGTGGCTCGTAGATGCAGAGCGGACACTCTGACCAGCCGATTTTGGTCATGCCCTTCGCAGCCGTTTTTTTCGCCTGCCCAATTGGAAGCTTGATCGTAGCGATCTGCGTGCCTGCTGGGCCCCTCCGGATGTGGATCGATGCACTTGGCGCATCTACCAGTCACTGTTGCTTGAGGACGGCAGAGAGCTCTTCCGCGTTGGTGATCTCATCCAGGTTCTCACACTGGAGAGTCGCCTCCGGCGTCATAGCCCTTACCTCTACCTTCTCGCTCAGCACTTCCTGTGCTAGTACCATGTAAGAAGAGACCTTATTGAGCGCATCCTTCTTAAGTACCAGCATAATCTCACCTGTTGTAGGGCGCCGGATGCTTTTGACATCCGCGCCTAACTCCGAGAGACGATTTTCGCCTCGCAGAGCCTGCACCACGTCTGCGTAGCTATCTCACTCTGTTTTAAGTGCATCGCCCCTCGTGCGTTTACGACCAGGCTTCGCTTTGGTTTTACTCAAAACCTTCTCTTTCCTCTTTTTACCAATCGTAATCCAAGGGTTCTCCTCCCCTTGGACCGGTTGGCCTCCGCTACTTTTAGCGCCCTCATCAAGGGGTTTCGCCGTTTCGGATATTTACCCCTTGCTCGTTTCACGCCCGGTTTAGGGTTACTCGCACAGCGCGGGCGTTTACCCCTCACTGGCCGCTCCTCGTCGACGGAACTCAGCCTTTCGGCTTGGGCCGAACTTTTTGTCTTTATGCAGACCCCCAGAAACACGACCAGGAGACCACACTTCTTCTTGGTCAGAGCCAGCGATTTGCGGAGCTTCAGCAGGCCCCGTTTCAGGTTCTTGTTGATGGTAGTCTACACGAGCGCTCAGGTCGTTCAGCTGTTCAGCAACTACCAACGTCTTTGGTAGACCGCACCTGTTTCGGTTCAGCGCCCGCGTTAGTCATCTGCACTTTCTCGGCCGGTGCTGCACCGCCTCGTGCTCCTCTTGTTGAACCTCCTGCCGCCTGCTTGCTGGTGGGTACACCAGCCCCACGTATAGGCGATCTCGCAAGTCCTCCTCGCGTGAACGGGTTCAACATCTTTTCCTCTGCCTCTCCACTGTCGATCACATGGTTTATGGATTTAGTAGTCATTTCTGTTGGGTCCCCTTTGAATCCGCTACCCCTCACTGCCAATTTTGTAAGTAGGCGTGGTCACCAACTAGGCAGCATCCATTTATTACGTAACGCTAAAATTGTCATTTTTCGACCCCCCCTCCCCCCTCCGTAACGCTTTTTTGTATGAAAACTCCAAAATTTTTGTATGGGCCGTAACGCTCGGCCGTACTCCCCCCCCTCCCCATAGAGCGTTACGTAATTTGTGGACGGCGCCCTACAGGGTGATCCCGGTCAATCTGTGAGAAATTTTGAATAAAAAACTTTTATATGATAACTCCATATGAATATGTACCTATTTAACTAAATTTTACGAATATTTCGTCTACTTTTACATTTCAGTGAAACGTCCCGACCAATCGTATAATCAGCGTCCTACCTTAGGTAATATGCAGAAATCGAATCACCGCAACCGTCAGGGTTACCACTACCAACCAATTGCCTCAACCTCTCGGCAAAGTCCCACGTTCGTCCTGGACGATGACGACGACGGCGCTGCCGCCATTCCGGGACCGTCGCACCGATCGCTTGACTACTCCAGCGCGTGATAATTAGAGGTACTGTTCTTTTTTTGTCCTATACACCGCCCGTCAAATCCCATAGTCGCGGGCTCGCCATCACGAGAGGCAGCCCCGAAGCACAGACGAAGGCAGAAAACCAAAACAGTTCTAGGCGTAGAGCGGGTTCAAGAGGGTCTACCATCACTACTAATTCTCCCATCACTACCGAGGTGCAAACGATACCAAGAAACGTTCATAGGATTACATAGCGTGTACGTGACCATATTTATTGGACCTTTTCTCTTCTCTACCGAACGGGGACTCCATTATAATCGTCAGTACCTTTCGGGAAGGTTATACCGGTAAACTCAACAGATCAGAAAACAAGTAACATCAATGGATTAGGTTTAAGAAGTTTTTTTCCAGTTATGTTCTTTGATCTACTAGTTACTTATGTTTGGCAAGACGGATGAGTTTCGGGAAGTGATACTGACTTCTGTATGCGAGGTAAGTTGCATGCACTAGAAAAGCTTTCTCGAAAACTTGAAAAAGGACTGCCCGCTATTGAGTAGTACATGGGCAAACAAACCAGAGACAACAATAAAGGATATGAATTATATTAATTTAGCAAACAAGAAGATTTCGTACGGTAAATTGTAAATGCAGACAGTAATAATGGTGAACAGAATGAAGAAAATCGGTTTTGGATATCCAGTTATATGAAACTAGAACCTGAAACACGGAGAAGGTACGCAGGAGTGTATAATTTCGTAAAGTATTTATATTATCTAGCAAGAGCAAACTAGTCGGCAGTTTTTATGGCTACAAGAGATAACAAAAATTTGTAGATATCATAACGAATACGAAAGGTTTTCGCAAGATCCAGAATTCAATAGCCGCGTATGCTATATAATGAATTCATACGAGTTCGAAAGAGGACATAAGAACTAGGTGAAGTGTCGTGAGAACTATTTCACCATTTACTAATTAACTCAGCCGAAGAGTTTGCATTTGTTTTATTCATTAACATATCAGATTGTTTTATGAAGAGTCCTACTACCTATTAGATCTCATTTCCACATCTACCGGTATGATCGGGATTAAATTTCTATTTATTCGCACAGTGGGCAAAAGTGGCAAACACTTTATTTACAATTTCTTTAGTAGAATAATTAGCTTATCTTGCGCTCATCACATCATTGGTATCATTTCGTGAATGTTCTCGATTAGCAAAGTGAGTTTTGAGTAAGCATCTTCAGCAGCAGTGTAGTTCGTAAACTGCTGCATAAGCTCTATCGTAGCATGTAGGAAGCCAGTTAAGAGTTGTTCGATGGCAGAGATGCGTATTTTTCTTCTATATTAAATCCTATATCAAAGCTACGTGTACAACATCATAGGTGAGACCTGCTTAAATACTTTTCGACTTACGACATTATAACATACGCCACATCCGTCCCAGTGCAACTATTTTATAGAAACTTTCAAATTTAGTTGAATCTATCATCTACATCAAAATCTCTCTGTAGTGCGAGAGGCAAGTACGCAACTGAGTCAGTTTTTTGGAGTGTTTATCTTATCTGCCGTCCATATAGTAAAAAAAAACGTAAACCGAACACAACCGATATTATTGGAGTAAACTCTAGAGAGAAAGAGAGGAATAGCAAGAGCGAAAGCAGAAAACGTTAGCCGAGAGATCCGCCCACTATTTTTCGACACTGTTAGAAATGAATCCGTAATTTTTGTAGGAAGCAGCGCATCACGCACAACGATCGGTTGGACAACAATGATTTTTTTCGTTTCCACGATCGCATCTGTATCATACACCCACCCACCCACATGCATATGTTGCAATATCATACCGCATTTCGATCACCCGTTATTCACCAACAACATTGATAAATACGCCATTCGAGGACAATAACTAAATCGGTTGAACTGGAAACACTGCGTTGCTTCATATGCCCACTGTGCCCGTTTTGATTAGTGCAATAGAAGGTTGAAGAGTTTGACTTCCACTTAATGGAAAAGAACGAGTTACATTCAAAAGTAGATTTGAAGATCAAAACTTGTTTTTCTGTTTCATTTGCTTGACTTCACTGAATCAAACCGCACCGGTATTAAGAAGGTCCCTACTAACTACAGTTTCTACCTGTTCAAACGGAGAGTATTATTTTTACAATATGAATAATCAGACAGTTTTTCTACCCCAACACTTATTACAGCATTACTCGCCATATTACTCGACTTTTGGACTAATTTTAGGATTCAGTTAATTGCAATTTATCTACGACGACGTGTCTAGTTTGCTAACTATTAGAGTGTATTATTTAACTTTAAAATAAATACGAGTAAAACGATAGCAGTGGCTGTTATATCCCCAATGATATTGAACATTTTTTTCTTAACCGCTCAACCTAATTTACAGTGCTATTGTCCACTACACTGAACAAAAACATCAGCCTGAAATCGACAGAGGAGCGGTACAGCCGCGCTTCTTTCTGACTTTCAGTCGGAACGGAAACCATATGATTAGACGATCGTAAGATCTCCTTCTGAAATTGCAGGACAGTCACATGAAAATGGAATACCGAACATATAGTCGACCAACTAAATTTCCTAGCGATTGATAACAAAAACAAAAGGGACTGAAATCCCTGAAAACTCTCAAACTCAAAGAAATTCCTGGACAAAATCCTAGAAATTGTTCCTAAAAGAATCTCGGCAGGTGTTCATAAACGAAGCCCGGGAAGAATCAGTAAAATAATTCCGAGAGGACCCAATGAAGGAACCCTGAGAGAATTCCAGAAGGAATCCCGGAAAGAATCCATGAAGGATGTCCTGGAGAAACCCTTGAAGAATCTCAGGAGTTATCCATGATAAAATCCGAAAGCGGTCGCTGTCAAAATCTCTGAAGAAATCTCGGGAAGAACCCCGAAGGAAAGCCAGGATTATTTCCTAAAGAAAACCAAGTATAATGTCTTCTATGACTAACTGGAGTTGTTTTTTCAGTAATTAATCATCCTGTTTGTTTATGCTTATTAACAATCTTCGAATATCTTGTATTTCTTGTATTTCTTGTATTCCTCCAAGTATAAACCTTTAGTTGCATTGCTCCGAGTACGTCCTTGTCGGAATTTCCCTAGAGACAGTTTCTATACTCATATACTGCATGTATTCATCTCAGAGCATAATCCTGTAGAAATGACAAATGATGTATACCGGAAGGATCCTTGGAAGAATTCTTGAAGGTATTCTCGTTAAAGCCTTGAAACTATTACTGGAGGTAACTATTTCTGGAGGTATTTCCGGAGAACTCTCAAATAATGGAGTTTTAGGAATAATCTTGAAATTCACCTGAAGAATTCCTGGACAAAATCACTGGGAAAATAAATGTCTGAAATAATTTAGGAAGAAATTCCAAGAAAAATTCATGATGAAATCTTCAAGCATTCCCTGGAGAAATGTCTGAACGCGTTTCCTTATCTTATTTGTTCAAATTAAGTCACAGTGACTTCCGCGCAACCAAAACCTGGGTTGCCGTGACTCTTGTTGTAATGTGTGAAAGAATCGCTGGATGACTTATTGTAAGAATATTAAGAATTGTTAATCCTGATGAAATTCCTGAATAAACTCCTGAAGAAAATGCTGGAGAGATTCTAGAAAAAAATCCCTGGAAAATTTTTAGGCAACTTTTTAGAGAAATTCCAATATAAATTTCCGGAGCAATCCTTACACAACATTGGGAAGGAGATATACGATAAAACTCATGAAGAAATCTTAGAAAAGGTCCTAAAACAATCGTCGAGGCATTCCCGGGGGAATTTCTGAAGGAGTCTCTTGATATACTTTTGGAAGAATCTCTGCAGGGCTTTCTAGAGGAACTCCTTCAAAACATCACTGGAAACATTCCAAGAGGAATCTCTGGAGGAGTTCCTGAAAAAATCAATGGACTTTTTAAAGCGTTTCTTGAAAACAAAAAAGAATATCAGGATATATTCCTGAACGAATATTCCTGAAGGAATTTCTTTGCAGGAGCTGCAGGGAGCATTCATGAAAAAAATCATGGACAGATTCCGGCACAAATCCGTAAACGACCTCCAAGAAGATTTTTTGGAGATAATTCCTGGTTCCTGAACGCATCCCTCTAAAACTATCTTAAATAATTCCTATACTAATCGCTGTAAGAGTTTCTCGATATCTTCAGGTAATCTTAGAGATGTTCTGGTGCATCCCTGGAAAAGATGATGGAAAGATTTCTGAAGGAACCCCTGGATAAATTTTTGAAGAGATCTCGAGAGGAATTTGTGACAAAATCACCTGAGGATTTCCTGGAGCAATCCGTGGAAGATTTCCCGGGGCAATCCCTGAGAAAATTCCTGGATGAATCCCAAGAGAAATTCCTAGATAAATGCCTGGAGTAATTTCTGAATGTATTACTGAAGGAATTTCCGGAAGAATTTAAAGAGAAGACCGTGGAGAAGTCCCTGGAGGAATTTCTGTAGAAATTCCTAGAGAGATTCTTGGAGAAGAGCTATCTGTAGGATTTTCAGGAGGAATCTCAAAAAAAAAAAAATCCTGGATCAATTCCTGGAGCAATCCCTGGATGAATTCCTGGAGGAATGTCTAGAGGAATTCTGTGAGGAGTCCCTAAAAAAATTCTAGAGGAATCCTCGGAGGAGATTCTGGATAAGTCCCTAAAGCAATTCTTGGAGGAATTTCTGCGCGAATCCCTGAGGAATTTCTGAAGTATACTTGGAGGAATTCTTGGAAATCCCTAAAGAAATTCCTGAATGAATTCTAGGAAGAATTCCTGGAGGAATCCCTGGTCAAATTCCTGGAGGAATTCCTGGAAGATTCCCTAGAGAAATTCCGGCAGGAATCCCTGGAGAAATTTCTGAAGAAATCTTTTGATGAATTTCTAGAGAAATTTATGGAGGAATCCTTCGAGAAATTTCTGGAGGTAATGAATTATTAAAAATCCCTGAAGGAATTTCTGAAGCAATTTCTGGAGGAATATCTGGACGAAATCTTGGAGGAACATCTGGACAAATTCCTGGCGAAATCCCTTGAGGAATTTGAAAAAGAGATCCTGGAGGAATTCCTGGAGAAATTTCTAGAGAAATTCTTGGAGGAATTTTCTGGGGGAATCTCGGGAGAAATTCCTGGATGAATTTCTGGAGCAATCCAGAAGAATTTCTGGAGGAATTAATAAACAAACACCCGGAGAAAATCATGGTTAAATTGCTGTCGTAATTTTTGGAGGGATTCCTAGAAGAATTTCTTGATCAATTCCTGGAGGGATTTCTGAAGGGATCGCAGAAAGAATTTCTGAGGTAATCCGTTGATGAATTCTTGGAGAAGTTCTTGGGGGAGTCGCTGGGAGGAATTCCTGTGAGGTTTCCTGGTGGAATACCTGGATGCAAGCCTAGAGAAATCCCTGGAGGAATCCATATAAAAATCCAAATAGAAATCCCTGGAGGAATTCTTGGAGGAACTTGTGGAGGAATGTCTGGAGGTATTCCTGGAGGAATCTTCAGCGCAATCCTTAAAGGATTCCCTAGGGGAATTCCTGGAGACATGCCTGTAAGAAATCCTGTAGGAATCTGTAGAGAAATTCCTGGTGGAATCTCTATAGGGATTCCTGGATGAATCCCTGCATAAACTCTCAGAGGAATCCTTAGAGTTATTCTTGAAGGAATCCCTGGAAGAACTTCTGGAGGAATGCCAGGAAGTATTCATGAGGGAATCCCAATAGCAGTTTCTGACTGATTCCCTAGAGGAGAAACTGAAGAAATCACAGAAAGAATTCTTGTATAAATCCTAAAGGAATCCTAAGAAGTGTTCGCAAAGGAACCCCTGTAGGCATCTCTATAGCAGTTCCTTAAATTCACGTCTGAAGGAATTTCTATACGTATTATTGAGGGAATACTTGAATGGTCTCCTAGAGATTTTTTGTACAATTTTTTGTAGGAAATAAGTTTTGAAAATATCTGGTAAAATTTTCCGAAAAAAACCGTGGAAGAAATTCCTACAGAAATACAGAAATTCCATATGGTATTATTGGAGCAATCTCTACCGGAATTCTTGAAAAAATATATTGAGAAATCCGTGAATAAATCTCTGAAGGAATACGTGTAGACAAACCTAAAAGGATCTCTGCTGAAATTTCTGAAGGAATTCTAAAAAAATACTGGAACCATAACTGGAGGAACCTTTAAAAATATCCCAGGGGAAATTTCTGGAGGAATGCCTCGTGAAATCCTTAGAGGTATTCTAGAATAAATCTATGCATGAACCCATAATGGATTCCATTCCTTGAATAAAAATCACAAAATTTAGCCATTCAACCAAGCTTGTTATTAGGTGTAAAATTCTATGATAAGATTGAAGTGATACTCTCAGAGATATAGGACATTTTTTGTGGTTTTTGTTCGATGATAGTGGATGGAATCCTAAATTATTCGAATGGTTTGTTTTTTTAGAATTTTTTTTTCGGAACTCTTAAAAAATGTAACGACCAGGGGGGGGGGGGAATCCCTGATTCCGGAAAATATCCATGGATGAAATTCCTGCCGGGATGTCGGGAGGATTCCTTGATGGAATGTCCATGAGTTATGCTTGAAAAATTCCCTGCAGGCGGAATTAATGTAGGAATCCTAGAAAGAATCCCATAGCAATCTCGGAGGAAAACGCTGAAGAGTTTCCAGGAAAAAAGACGGTTGAAATGCAAAGAAAGAATTAATGTTAATAACCTGGTACCCAAGAGAAATTTCTGAAGAAATCCCAGCAGAAATCTTAAAAGTGTCCCGTGTGAAATCAATGAAGCGATCCCTGAAGAAATTTCTGATGGAGTTTTTGAAAAAAAAAAAAACTTAAAGAATCCCGGGAGAAATCAATGTGGGAAAGAATCACAGAAAGAATCTCGGGAGGAATCCCGAACGATTGCCGGGATCCCTTACCCTCGAGTGAAAAAATCTCGCTTTTTGCACTCAGCATTAGTGTGGCGCTGACGGTGGGGGCCAACCGCGCGATTGACGAAAGGTTAAAAAAGGTAGAAATTTCTAAAAGAATTCTCGAAAGGACCCTTGAAAGAATTCCTGAATAAATGTTTTATGGAAACCTAGAAAAAAAATGAAGAATCACGAGAGATAAAAGAAGGAATCCTGGGAACAATTATTGAAAGAATCCCTGTACGAAGCCCTGGAGAAATCCCTAAAGAAATCCTGGGAAAATTCCTGGAAGAATTCTGAAGTAATCCCTGTTGAAATTTAGGAAATAATCTGCAAAAAAAAGTTTTAGGAATCTCTGATGGAATGCCAGAGAATATCCATTAAAATATTCTGGAGTAATTCCTTGATGGGATCCTTGGGAAAAATAACTGAAGGATTTCTTGAAAAAATGCCGAATGTAATACAAAAAAAGAATTTCGGGTGAAATAAATATTGAAATCCCAGGATGAATCTCTGACGGAATATTTTGAGAAACCCTAGACAAAACTCCAGTAGAAATTTCTTAAGAAGTCCCGGAAATAATCTGTAAGGTATCGTGTGAAATCAATAAGGGGTTCTCGGGAGAAATTTCTGAAAGAATTCCTAAAAAAACCTGGAGCAATCTCCAAAAGAATCCCGGGGAAATCAATATTGAAAGGAATCCTTGAATGTATCTTGGGAAGGATCCCCGAAGGGGTGTGAAGAATTAGCCTAAGTTAAAATTCACAAATAAAAAGAAATTAAAAAAAAATAAAAAAAATCCCCGAAGGAAACCCGAGAAAAATCAATGAAGAAGTCCCGGGAAGTAGCGAAGGAATCATAGAAAAGGAACTCCGGAAGGAACCCGGGAAAGAGCTACTGGAGAGTAGGAAGGATATCGCTGGAGAAAATTTGAAAGGATACCTGGGAGAAATCCCTAAAGAACTCCAAGGAAGAATCAATAAAAACAAATCTTGGAAGAAATTGCTGAAGGAATTCCAGGAGAAAAAATGCTGGAAAAATTTGTGACATAATTTCGGTGGAGTGCTTTTACCACCACACCCGCTCCGCTCCACACATTCTTTGTCTTTAGCTTTCTCTGATAAATGCTAGATTACGACTAAATCTTGCATCCTAATCTAGCAGGTATCCCAACTGTTGAATGTAAACGTCAACAAAGCGTATTACGTATATTATTTGCAGTATTACGGCGGTAAAGGCAACCTGTGAAATTCAATTAAGGAAACCCGGATGGAATCCCTGAGAGAATTTCATGAAGGATGCCGTAAAAATCCCTGAAATAATTATGCAGGAATCCTTGAGGGAATCTAGGAGAAATCTCATGGGGAATACCTGCAGGAATCCCTAAATGAATGCAAGGAGGAATTCCAGGAGAATTCTTAGGAGAATACTTGAAGGAGTCCCAGAAAGAATCCTGAGTGGAATACCGGGAACAACACAAGGAGAAATCCTGGAAAGAATTCCTACAGGATTCTCAGGAAGGAATACAAGACAAAACCTAGTAGGAATTCTAGGAGAATTTTCAAAAGGAATTGCTGAAAAGTTTTATCGATAAATTCCAGCGGCTTCCAGTGAGCTACACTAGTCGACAAAATTGAAACTTTTTTCACGCACTTTGACCATTTGTTCCATTTCTAATGGAATTTGGCCCGCTGAATCCGATTCTGACTTCAGAATTCCTGTAACACGTACAGTTTTTGAGAAAAATAGGGTTTTATTCACAAATTTTCATATTTTCAAAGAAAATTTAATATTGTCTTTAAAATTTTAAATTTTTCATCTGCTCATTATAACCAATATTCATATTCAATAGATTTTGATCCACTGAGTCTGAATCTGACCTAATAATTTTAGTAATACGTAAATTTTTTGAAAAAAATTAGGTTTTATTGGCAAATTCCATATTTTCATAAAAAATAGACTATTGTATTTATATTTTTTTTTTATCTGCCCATCTTTACCAATATTTATATTCAATAGATTTTCATATTCTGATTTGCAATCTGACCTAAGAACTTCTGTAACACGTAAAATTTTTGAGAAAATAGGGTTTTAAACACAAATTTCATATTTTCATTGAAAATAAACTACTGTCTTAAAAATTTTAATTTTTTTATCTGCTCATCTCAACCAATATTTGTATTTAATAGATTTTCATATACTGATTCGGAATCTGACCTATGAATTTCTGTAACACGTATTTTTTTTTTTAGAAATATAGGGTTTTATTCACAAAATAAAATATTGTTTTTATATTTTTCAATTTTCCATCTGCTCATCATAACCAATATTTTTATTCAATAGATTTTGATCCACTGATTCAGAAACTGGCCTAAGAGTTTCTGTAACACGTAAAATTTTTAAGAAAGTAGGGTATTATTCACAAAATTTCATATTTTCAGAGAAAACTTAATATTGTCTTTATAATTTCAAATTTTTCATCTGCTCATTATAACCAATATTCATATTCAATAGATTTTGATCCATTGAATCAGAATCTGACCTAATAATTTTAGTAACACGTATTTTTTTTTGAGAAAAATTGGGTTTTATTCACAAATTCCATATTTTCATAGAAAATAGACTATTGTATTTATAATTTTATTATTTTATTTGCCCATGTTTTCCAATATTTATATTAAATAAATTTTCATATTATAATTTGCAATCCGACCTAAAAATTTCTGTAACACGTAAAATTTTTGAGAAAAATAGAATTTTAAATACAAAATTTCATATTTTCATAGAAAATAAACTACTGTCTTTATATTTTTATTTTTTTCATAGAAAATAAACTACTGTCTTTATAATTTTATTTTTTTTTCTATCTGCTCATCTCAACCAATATTTGTTTTAATAGATTTTCATATACTGATTCGGAATCTGACCTAAGAATTTTTGTAACACGTACAATTTTTGAGAATAATAGGGTTTTATTCACAAATTTCATATTTTCATATAAAATAAAATATTGTTTTTATAATTTTCAATTTTCCACCTGCTCATCATAACCATTTTTTGTATTAAAAAGATTTTGATCTACTGATTCAGAATGGGGCCTAAGAATTTCCGTAACAGGTAAAAATTTAGTAGAGATTATTCAAAAAATTTCATATTTTCATATGTCTTTATAAGTTTAATATTTTTATCTGCTCATCTTAACCAATATTTGTATTTAATAGATTTTTATATTCTGATTCAGAATCTGACCTAAGAATTTCTGTAACACGTAAAATTTTAGAGAAAAATTGAATTGTACAAAAAAAATCATATTCTCATAGAAAATAAACTGTTGTCTTCATAATTTTCATATTTTTATCTGCGCATCTTAACCAATATTTGTATTTACTAGATTTTCATATACTGACCTAAGAAGTTCTGTAACACGTACAGCTTTTAAGAAAAAACACAAAATTTCATATTTTTAGAGAAAAGAAAATACTGTCTTTAAATTTTATCTCCTCATCTTAACCAATATTTAAAAGATTGATCCAATGATTCGGAAACTGACCTAAGAATTTCTGTAACCCGTGAATTTTTTGAGAAAAAATAAAACCCCATTGTAGCGCAAGTTAATTAGGTTGTTACCCAGAAATGTAAGTAGATCATTTTTTTTGTATATGCTATTGAATTAATCGAAGCTGCCCAGTTTGGCAACTACCCAGACTGTGTTTTCCTTTAACTTACGCCAACAATTATTTTTCTTAAAAATTGTACGTGTTACAGAAATTCTTGGGTCAGATTTCGAATCAGTATATTTAAATCCATTAAACATAAATATTTGTTAAGATGATGAGCAGATAAAAAAAATAAAATTATAAAGACAATAGTTTTTCCATGAAAATATGAAATTTTTTGAATAAAATATTTTTCTCATAAATTTTACGTGTTACAGAAATTCATCTTTTAAATATAAAATATGAATTAAGATGAGTAGATAAAAACTTTAAAATTATAAAGACAATATTTTATTTTCTTTGAAAATATAAAATTTTGTGAATAAAACCCCATTTTTCTCAAAAACTGCACGTGTAACAGAGATTTTTTGGTTAGTTACCAAATCGGTGGATGAAAATCTAATAAATATAAATATTGGCTAAAATGAGATAAAAAATTGAAATTAAAAATATGAAATTTTGTAAATAAAACCCCATTTTTCTCAAAAAAATTACGTTTTACAAAAAATTCTTAGGTCAGATTCTGAATCAGTGAATCAAAATCTATTGAATTAAATACTGGTTATGATGAGCAGATAAAAAAGTTATAAATATTAAGACAACATTTTGTTTTCTATAAAAATATGAAATTTTGTGAATAAAACCCTATTTTTCTCAAAAACTGTACGTGTTACAGCAATTCCGAAGTCAGATTCGGAATCAGCGGGCCAAAATCCTTAGGAAATGGATCAAGTGGTCAAAGTGCGTGATCTACTGTCGACCAGTGTAACCGAGCGTACCGAGTTAAATCTACTGTTGAGAACTCAGTAAAAAGATGGGGAAAATACCGAGCTGATCTTAGTGTGCACTAGACAACGGACTAGCATGCAACGCCCAGTGGCACAGCCGAAAACTTTTCCTGACAGCTGCGGCGGGAATCGAACCCGCGCTCCTCAGCACGATGCGACTAAATGCTTGGTGACACGACCACGAAGCCACACATGTAGACTGAGACATCCGTGATATCAATTGGAAATGAAGCAGAGATATTTGCAAAGTTTTTTTCACCTCATTGCCACCTGCTAGAAGGATTTCATACTGATAATTTCAATATCGGACTAAGTTTGGAGAGATTTCCCGAGGAAAGGAAAAAAGCTCAATAATAGCATATTTTGATATGAAGAACAAAAAGTGATATTTGTTTGTTTGAGATAAGAGGTAAAAGTACTGAAAATAATATCTCAATTTTACTCCTGGAACATCATCATCATAGCACATTTAGCTCTTGGTGAGATCTAACCAATAGCAGTGAGCTACAGTGTTGGGAATACTCACTTGCGAACAGTTATACTCATTTGCTTCTATCTCAGTCCAGAAGTATGCTATCAAAAAATGATGTTTGAAGGACTTTTAGATTGTAGTTTAATCTAAAAGTTTGCCGAATAAAGTAAAGGTTGCAAACGGATACCAAAACCGTGAGAGAGCTGTGAGCACAAGGTGAGTATGAATTACACGAATTTTACTCACCTCGTACTCACAGCTCGCTCACCACTTTGGTATGCGTCTGCGATCTTTACTTTATTCGGCAAACTTTTAGATTAAACTACAATCTGAAAGTTCTTCAAACATCATTTTTTTGATAGCATGCTTCTGGATTGAGAGCGAAGCAAGTGAGCATCACTCTTGCAAGTGAGTATTCTCAACACTGGTGAGCTATTTGATTGATCTTCAAATATCATATTTTGCTATTGGTTAGATGGTTCAAGAACAAATTTTTGCTATTATTTTCAGTACTTTTACCTCTTATCTCAAACAAACCAATATCACATTTTGATCGTCAGTACTTGAACTCTGCCCGGGTTGCAGAAAGCACCAAAATTATCTATTTGTGTTCTCTGAGATATTAGCAAATGAAATCAATTTTACTATTAAGGTTATCACGTCCGATTGTATGGGTGGCTCTTTTGAAGATGTATAGGTGCGTTTTGGGAGAAAACAAATGCACATCAATTCGCGTTGTTCAAAATTATGGAATTTACCATGATACCATAGGTAAATTTTCATACATCGCCTCGGAAAAAATAAATTAGAGTGTTCAACTGGTAGAAAACAAACCAACGTTTACACGACGATTCTCGACATTAGTGTTTGTGTGAGAAATGTCACTAATCTTTATAGCACCATCTAGTGAAAGAATGTCTAACTAAAGATTATTCGAATAGAATAGGGTCCTAAAATGGAAAATATTTTCCCGGATTTGCTGCATAACACGAAGAAGCATTCCTTTCTGATCACAATGGTAATTTTTCCGAACTTAAACAATGACAGAATAGTTAATAAGCTCGAAAATAAAATAATGCTGAGCAGGTCTTGTTTGACATTCGAGGTCAACCTTGGCATACGAAAGTGGAACAGTGGGTTGCTAAATACATCACATTGGCTCACTTTTGACAACAAATGTTCCTGTTTGACATACCGTCTTACCCCGCTCGTTCGACACGTTTTAATTCGACACTTTTTAATTCGTACCCCGCTTATTCGACACATGTCGAATCAAAAAGTGTTGAAATGTCACAGCGATGTACACTGTAAATGCAAAACAGTTTAATATTGCGCTTATACTCGTACCCGCAGCAGCTCCTCTTGCAGACGCTAATTCCGGAAGTTCTGTTTTGGTGCTATTTGACGCTTAAACCGCCTGGAGACCAACCGGAATCGACTGAGGATGGCAACAATCGTAAAAAGAACGAGCTTTTCATTCGCACAACCGCAATATCTGTTGAAATTATGTTTCATAACAAATCCGGAAATCAAAACAAAAACAAAAATAGAGTTGCCAAATTTCAATGAGCAACGTGGTGTAGGGTGACCAGTTTGTCGAATTAAAAGTTTACCCCGGTTATTCGACAACAGTCGGTGTCGTATTAGCGGGGTAATACGGTACACGGTAAACAGAATTTACCCAAAATTGAGTGCAAAACAAGGAGTGTTATTAATATTTTTGAAAATATATATTATGAGCTCTAACTAATAGGGATACTTAGAAAATGAGTAAACATGCCGTTTTAATCAATGCTTGATCGAATTATGCAGAAATTGAGATAGGCCTTTAGGAACCTATTGACGTCCGTTTGAAATACTCGGCCGAAGACACCAACTTCAAATTTGCTTTTATGAACACGCATCCACCTGTTGGTAGAACCTCGCGAGTCACCGTCGGTCATGATGGATTGCGATTCGATGTTTGCCTATAACAGTCACACTAGTACACAAACTGCCTGTAATTTTCGTTTGCATCATTCAGCAGCGTGTACACTAGAAAATTTCAGAGAGATCGAGCAATAACACCCTTAGTGGAAGGATCGCGGAAATCAAATGAAATTGAAATTCAACGTAAAATGCAAGTGCAATGCACTGTTGAAGAGTGTTACGTCTGTTTTTGCAAGAATCTTAAAATAGTATCGTGCAATGTTTGCGCCACCTAGTGAGCCAATTCTGAAATTGATTACTCACCATGTACGAAGCATGGATCTTCTGAACAAATTCTCCGAAGACAGTCTGCTGAAATATTATGTAATTCTCAAGAATTTTTACTTCAAATATACTGTACTATAAATAGTACGTTAGGAGCTGCCCCATACATATGTAGAAAGTTTGATGGATATGGGTTGAGTTCACTTTTATTGTTCAATAGCATTTGATAGTTGGCAAACTTGTGCGCGTACTGAAAGATTTCCTGGTTAAGGTTTCAATTTATTGTTATTTTTTCTTGTGTTCAAAATCCATTTAATCAAGTAAGATTTTTAGTTTATTCCATTCTTAGGTAGGGCTGACTGAAGGCGCTGTATTCATGATTGGAAGAATGGGGAAAAGTTTGAAATGAGAAGAGGGCTCACCTATTTGCTTGGCATTTCTTTTCAGTTCTGTATTCTTATTACGGTCTTGCTCATCCGACAACATCAGCCAGTCTTGTAATACAGTGTCTTTGAAAATGATCATAGGACATTACATTATTTTCCTTTCAAAACAACCAGAGCAACATAGAGAAATTTAATGGCTTTAACACGAGAGTGGTGAAACATTAGGAAAATTAGAAGAAAATCGGCACATTCGTTATAGGGACACTAGAATGTCCAATTGTAAACGAAAAGCAAAGCAAAAAAAAAAACAAAAAGACACAAAGTTTGACAAAAATGTACTTCGTATGTAACACGAACAGCATGGATGTAAATATAGTTTTTAGATAGTTTTGAAGACGGTTGTAGAAAGATTTATATGAAACAAACCAGAAAAAAAGAGTAACATACCAATAAAATAGAAGAGAACTACTGCCAAAGAATTATCCTGAAACGATAGTCGTCTTTAGTGATAACAATGAAAATTGAAAGCAACAAAACAACTGTAAACACATTTTTTATTTAACTTAGAGAATAAAATTCAACCACGTTCACTCGACTATGGATTTCCCCTTCAAGGCAAATGTGTAATGATTTTCATACGAAATTCGGTTCAAATAATCAGAGACTCTAAAAAAATCGTACATCTCGATTCAAATCTTTCGCTTAGAAAAGAGCACATGCACAAACGAAACGAAAAGTAAAACAAATACATTTCTTACCCTTTTGTATAATCTTTGCATAAATTATTAACAAAACGATATAGCAAATGCGTATGTGAAAATTTCTTTCTTCAAAAAAAAGTGTAATCAAAATTAAGGTTTAACGTAAAAGGGGGGAGAAAATCAACCATGAGTAAGATTCCAGTTTTATATACCATAATTTTACAGGGTATCGAGGTAAAATTACGTTTCAAATGTGATTTGAACATGACAAACTATTGTATAAGAGTGGAACGAAGAAGTAAAATCGGAAACAAAAAGGGGTACTCTGTTTGGAAGACGCTCCGCAATTAATAAGTGGGTCTAACTACTGTCGGAAGAAGAGTTAAAGACACGAGCCAGTGAAGTAAATTTGAAAACAGGAAACCAATTCAATATTTAAGCATAAAGTACGGTTTTGACATAACAAAAAAACGATGTAGATAGAATTGTTAAATATGAAATCATGTGGGCATCGTAATTAGTAACAAAAAACAAGTGCAGACAAACGAAAACCAACCTGTATAAAAGACGTGAATTCCACATAAGCTTGTGAACATAAGAGAAACCGTGGGGGAGTACAGTACTTTAGAAGTAAAGGAAAAAGTAGCAGCATTACAGTGCGATCGTTTCTACATTGTATAGACATTGCTTTAATTTTCAATTAATTATTACTATAGAATTTACCCCCATCAAACAGCTTATATTCCTAGAAAGTCAACGTGCAATCGATTTCTTTCCTTATTCCCGATTATAGACACTAATAGTCATAAATGCTTCTATCGATTTGTAATAGAGGAAAGTGCCTAATTTAGACAATATAGTCTTCTCCACACAAACTCTTTAAAAGGAAATAAATAAAACTCGTTTTTCGATAGATTCTCTCCCCGTATGTGAATGCACCACGACCACGGTCATAAACACACTGTTTTGTTCACCGAGCAATCCCTCCTGCGCCGCCGTTGCAAACATATAGGCACAACTGCTTTCTAGGCAATATTTCTCTAATAATCTCTTATGTAATCTCTCTACTCACAAAACTACAATTCACACGAAATCATAGGTTTTCCCCTTTTGGAAGTATACAAAGCCAGTGAATCTATTTCACCCACAAAAACATATTGTTTCCCCATGCAATTACCACTATCACAACCACACATTCATCAAAAAAGTGCGTGCACCGATGTTAGGATGGCACCACTGCCGATGACGGTACTCACACTCACAAACACCTTTTTGGCCGCCATTGTTGACACGTCACGGGAAGTGAACGGAATGCAAATACTCAAAGTAGGTACTCGATACCAATTGTGGAATGGCAATGGAAGTCATGCCAATTTTGGAGAGAGCAACAACCACTTTCGTGGTCACTCTGATCACATACACACAAACACGAACACACAAAATGAACTCCCACACCAGTAGTAAAAAGAAACACAACGGCAGAACCGGAACGCGACGAGAGACGTTGAAGAAGTCATATTAAAGGTTTAGCAAAAATATTTTAATTGAAAGAGTACGGAGGAGAAACGAAACCAGAACAAAATCATTGTAAAAATAGACAATTCAACATTCCCAAATAAATGTTGTTTTCTTTATTATTTTTCTGGGAGTTTGAAGTGCTTTTGAATAGAAAGTTGAGAAAGTCATGAAAATTTAAGAAGGTGACATGAACTCCTATTAACGATTTCAAGCGCATTAATCTAAGGTAGTCTTGGAACGCGTACCGTTGACAGTTGCATAATACCTCTGCATATCGTTCCGACCGATACTCTCTTGCGCCACTCTTAACACTGCCGTTTCTTACTGCCACGAAAGATCTACCAAACAAATTCCTAACTGCCTTCAAAATTAGGGGAACAGATTATCTTAGTAATTAAGGGATTAGGGGATTTTTTTTATTATCGAACAGGTTTGGGCCGAAGGGTCTCCGATTTCAATGAAAATTTCACCAGTGCTAGAGATCGCGGATATGTGATCATATATGGAATTCAAAAAAATCATAGTGGACTATTTTACCGGAAAACGCTAGATGAATCTTCACGATTTTTCAAAATTTTGTAAAACACCCCAAACTTCTAAAAATTATATCTCAAAAAGTATGCATCGTAGATCAAACTTTTTTTAGTGAAATCGACGCCAAATTATGCGTTTGCTCGTTGTTAGCTTGTTATTTGCAACGCTTTTTGGTTACAAATCCATTAATTTCAAAATTTGATAAGTTGTTGCCTTTAAAAAGCAATAAAGCGTCATGGCTGTGCTGTCAGTCATGCTGGCAGTGCACTCCGATGCACGTTAGTGTCAGAGTTACGTTACAAAAGCCGCTGTTATCGATGGCTTCCTATGAAAATATAGCGGCTGGCCGTTGGTTTTTCGGCTATATCTCTAAAACGGTAAAAGATTCCATTTTGGCGTCAAAGAACGAAAGGAAGAACATTAGTTTTCGCGCTTAGAAAAATTTTGTTGAAAATAATCTATGATACAAACGGTACTTTTATCAGCATTTTAGACGTTTTTCTCTATGGTGAAAAATTTTCTGAGATTTTTTTTTCTTAGTGTATTTTTATTGGATTTGTCGTCGATTTCACTAAAAAAAGTTTTATCTACGATGCATACTTTTTGAGATATAATTTTTTGAAGTGTGGGGTGATTTACAAAATTTTGGAAAATCGTGAAATTTTATCTAGTGTTTTCCGGCAAAATGATTTTTTGAATTCCATATATGATCATATATCCACGACCATTAATGAAATTTTCATGAAAATCGGAGACCCTTCGGCCCAAAGTGTTCGGTAATAAAAAAAAAATCCCCATTCATACCTTGTGAGGATCAAAAAATCGATCTTGTTATTATTGCATAATCTGAAGGTATACTAGCTAGATTACTTACCTTACCAATCAGGCTAAGGCTGGGGTGGCCTCTGCTGTACATAGTAGCCGTCTCCATTCCACTCGGTCCATGGCTGTTTGTCTCCAGTTCCGCACTCTGCGTAGGGTCCGCAGATCGTCCTCCACTTGGTTGACGTGGAAGCATGAGATAGGAACTTGTGAGGACCAGAGCTATATTGAGCGCTCTCCTTATCGACTCACCGTTTCGCAGCCCATTTTGAAACTTCTTACACCGATAAAAATGAAAAGGTAAAATTTATTCGACTACGGAATATACATTTTATAAGACCATTCGAGGATTTCTGTTATGTGTGCAAATATAAAGTTACCTCAATACCTGTTATGTTTGGCGCAAGTTTGCAATGTACTGAAATATTTATTTGAGAAAAAATGTAGTAAAACAGGAGAATTTTCTAATAACAATCTTATTTTGTTGAAGTAAGATATGTTTTCTTAACTTTTTACTCTATTTATGTAACGATAAACATACGTTAGAGCAGGGGTTCTCAAACTTTTTCCTACCAGCATGTACTTTGTTTTGTGAGGCATTCACCACCAGTCCGACCTTTGCTGCTTCGCGTTTCAGGCGGATGTACAGCTTTGCCACCGTTCCAAATGTTCTAGCGATAATGTCCATGTCGTCCGCAAAGCACACAAATTGACCGGATTTTGTGAAAATCGTTCCCCGGCTGTTGAGCCCGGCCTGTCGCATCTCACCTTCCAGAGCGATGTTGAAGAGTAGGCATGAGAGTCCATCGATATCATCATGTCGCAGTCCCCGGCGAGATTCGAATGAGCTGGGTAGTTCACCCGAAACGCAGTTTTGCACACCGTCCATCGTTGCTTTAATCAGTCTAGTCAGCTTTCCAGAAAAGCCGTTTTCGTCCATGATTCTCCGTAGCTCTGCGCGGTCGATACTGTCGTATACCGCTTTGAAGTCGATGAACAGGTGATGCGTTGGGACCTGGTATTCACAGCATTTCTGGAGGATTTGCCGCACGGTGAAGATCTGGTCCGTTGTCGACCGACCGTCGATGAAACCGGCTTGGTAACTTCCCACGAACTCATTTACTTTAGGTGAAAAACGACGGAAGATGATCTGGGATAGCACTTTGTAAGCGGCATTCAAACTGGTTATCGCTCGAAAGTTCTCACACATTAACTTGTCGCCTTTCTTGTGGATGGGACAGTTATCCCTTCCTTCCACTCCTCCGGTAGCTGATGCAGACAGGTGGCCAACATTTCTGGGCCCATCTTGATGAGTTCAGCTGCGATACCATCCTTACCAGCTGCTTTGTTGGTTTTGAGCTGGTAAATGGCATCCTTAACTTCCCTCAGCGTGGGAGTTGGTTCATTTCCGTCCTCCGCTGCACTGGCGTCGTCGTTTCTTCCGTTGCCGTGGACTCCCGTGCCTACGTTCCCCACGCCGTTCAGGTGCTGATCGAAGTGCTGCTTCCACCTTTCGATCACCTCAGATCCGTCCGTCAAAAGGGCCTCCGTCTTTATCCCTGCATATTTCGGCTCGCGGCACGAAGCCGTTGCGGGATGCGTTGAGCTTCTGATAGAACTTCCGTGTTTCTTGGGAACGGCACAGCAGTTCCATTTCTTCACACTCCGCTTCTTCCAGGCGGCGCTTTTTCTCCCGAAAGAGGCGGGTCTGCTGTTTCCGCTTCTGTTTATAACGTTCCACGTTCTGTCGAGTCCCTTGCTGCAGCATTACCGCCCTGGCTACATTCTCCTCCTCCAAAACCGTTCTGCACTCTTCGTCGAACCATTCGTTCCGTCGATTTCGTTCCATGTATTCGATGGTGCTCTCGGCTGCGTCGTTGATGGCTGCTTTCACTGTACTCCAGCAGTCCTCTAGAGGGGCCTCATCGAGCTAATCCTCGTCTGGCAACGCGGCCTCGAGATTGTGCGCGTATGCTGAGGCAACATCCGGTTGTTTCAGTCGCTCTAGATTGTACCGTGGCGGTCGCCGGTACCGTACATTGTTGATGACGGAGAGTTTTGGGCGCAGTTTGACCATCACCAGATAGTAGTCGGAGTCGATGTTGGCGCCACGATAGGTCCTGACGTCGATAATGTCGGAGAAGTGCCGGCCGTCAATTAGAACGTGGTCGATTTGAGATTCCGTCTGCTGTGGTGATCTCCAGGTGTAACGATAAGGGAGGCTGTGTTGGAAAAAGGTGCTACGTATGGCCATATTTTTGGAGGCGGCGAAATCAATGAGTCGTAGGCCGTTTTCGTTCGTCTGCTGGTGGGCGCTGAACTTACCAATCGTCGGTCTGAATTCCTCCTCCTGGCCTACCTGAGCGTTCAAATCTCCTATGATGATCTTGACGTCGTGGCTTGGGCAGCGATCGTACTCGCGTTCGAGCTGCGCGTAAAATGCGTCTTTGTCATCATCAGTACTTCCGGAGTGTGGGCTATGCACGTTTATTAGGCTGAAGTTGAAGAATCGGCCCTTGATACTCATCCTGCACATTCTTTCGTCGATCGACCATCAACCGATCACGCACCTCTGCATATCACCCATCACTATGAAAGCTGTTCCCAGCTCGCGTGTGTTGCCGCAGCTCTGGTAGATGGTATGATTACCTCTAAACGTTCGCACCATGGATCCTGTCCAACACACCTCCTCAGCGCTACGGTGCCGAACCCGTGGTCCTTCAGTAGATCGGCGAGTATGCGGGTGCTCCCAATAAAGTTGAGAGATCGGCAGTTCCACGTACCGAGTTTCCAATCGCAAGTCCTTTTTGTTCGCTGGGGTCGTTGCCGTTGGTCTCGGTTCGGTGCTGATTTTCCGCTACAATGGTTTTTTTACGGCTGGCTCGTAGGGCCTGACACCAACCCGCTACTTTCCGGAGGACCATAGTTCACAGTTGAGCTTAGAGCCCTTCCCTGGCACTCGGACGTAGATCAGCCACCCCTAACATGGGGATCAGACGCTGTTGTGAGCCGCTCCTCCTGGAGAACAGACGCTCAGGTTTACCGAAGCAAAGCCCTTCCCTGTCCCCCCTTCCCTGTCAGCCTACAACCAAAGTTCCCACCGGGGTTGGTTACCCGATCTTCCCTAAGGTTGCTCATAGTTTCCGGCCGGTACCGCGTGGAGGTAGGGATAGGAGTTGCTGGGCAGAGGCTAGTGGATCACAATGGGATCTGAATTGCGCAGCATACCCAGCCTTTACCGTGCCCTAATTTATTTCTATTTATATTGAAATCCGTTGTTCTGATTTCCATAAAAGTTCAGATGATCGACATTCAGAAGAAATTTATCGACGTTTAACTTTACTGAAGTACGGTTAAGTCGAGGTCGTAATTCCAGTTATATAGTAACTGCTGAACTTGGCGTGTGAATGTGACTGAAAAAGCAAACTGCAAGCAACAACTTCAACTGTTTGTTTTTCAGAAGACAAGCAAAATCTAAACTTTTACCCTAAACTTAAACCTTCTGATTGAAAACTCAGAATCGATTTCAGAACGCCGACAGTATTTTCAATATTCAATATAGGGAAGTGGAACCATCTTGGCAGGGATCCTATTTTGGGCACTTTTCTGCTACAACTCAGCCAATTCTGAACCAATTGACCCAATTTTCGGAACGCGATGTGATACGTATAGTATCTAACCGTGTACAAAATTTCAAGTGAATTGGTTTGGAATTGACTGAGTTATAGCGAAGAGTACCCAAAATACCGGCCGCTGCCCAAGTGGTTCGCTACCCTACTGTTCCAGACTAAGACTTATAATACAGAATATTGAATAGATTTAAGGAGAAACCACATTCCAAGAAATAACTCTGCCGATTCTCCAAGCGAGAATTTGTAAACTTGAAAATAGCTACCAAACAATATCATTTGGCTTAAGTTAATAAAGACATTCATTACAATATTATCCAAGCTTTCGCGACCCACCAAAAATCAGCCCGCGACCCATAGTTTGAGAAACGCTGCGTTAGAGATTTCAGTATATGTACCGAGTTTGAACAAAATCTTGTAAATATTATATAAAGTTTGATCCAACTGTTCATTTTACCCCCAAGCTCTGTATGTTTTAAAGATGGCACAAATGTCCCAAATGGAGGATAACGTGCCTCTGGAGCCGGCCTTCTGATTCTCTTTAACACTCCAAATGCCGTGATAAAAAAAACTCACGCGGAATACCGTGATAGGAAAAAAGTTGGAACTTTTACTTTGAGCAGCTCGTTCTCAGCCGTCTGTGGTCCGATTCAAATTTTTTTTTTTCAGGGATCTTCTACCCAACTCTTCTATTTTTGTGTTCTGTAAAGACATGTTTGTAGGGATGCTAATTTTCCCCCAGACTTGCGTGAGTAAGGAACATTTTTAAAAAACCTCACTATTTAAGAGTGATTACGAAAAATGACTAGAAATCGGTGTAGGGTCTTGTACCATTTGGGCAGGTGTACCTATTTTGGGCACTTGCCGCTATAACTAAGTCAATTTCAAACCGATTGATTTGAAATTTTGTCCAGCGTTAGTCACGTACAGTATCTAACTCTGTACAAAAATTCAAATTAATCGGTTTGAAATTGACTTAGTTATAGCGACAAGTGCCCAAAATAGGTACACCTGCCCAAATGGTACAATACCCTACTTGGCAAAAAAGGCATGATATAGAGGCAGTAAACTATTTGCGTGGCTATCTTGAACATCCCTAGCTACAAATGAACACAGCATGTATGCTAGTGCTCTTGATAAGCATCCTAGAGGGTTCGAGTCTTCAGCAAAGTGTTTTATATTGATTGGTACTACACCTTCATGTATTCTATATTGATCTAGATCTGCTGTAACTGATCTAGATAAATTAAATTATTTAGATGGCTCTCTAGATTACTCGCTATGCATTCTGGAAGGTTGCAGTCTTCGGCAAAGTTCTTTGGATTGGTTATAGTACTTCACTTTGACCTGACGTCTTCAGGTTTGATCTAGATCTGCTGTAATTGATCTAGATAAGTTTTATTTTTCTATATGATTTTATAGAATCCTCGATAGGCATCCTAGAGGGTTGCAGTCTGCGGCAAAGTTCTCTGCATTGGTTAGAACTTCATTTTTATCACATCGGTTTTGATCTAGATCTGCTGTATTTTATCTTGATAAGTATTATTTTTCTAAATAAGTATCTAGAATTCTCTACATGAATTCTAGAGGGTTGCTGTCTTCGACAAAGATCACTGAATTGATTGGTACTATACTTTTACCTCTCAGGTTTTCATCTAGGTTTGCTGTAAATGATCTAGATAAGTTTTATTTTTCTACATGACTGTAGAATTATAGCTATGCATCCGAGACGGTTGCAGTCTTCGGCAAAGTTCTCTGGACTGATTCCTACTTCACTTTTACGACTTCGTTTTTTATCTAGATCTGCTGCGCTTTATCTAGATAAGTATTATTTTTCTAAATTGCTCTCTGGAATTCACTACATGCATTCTAGAGGGTTTCTTTCTTCGACAAAGGTCATTGAATTGATTGGTACAACGCTTTTCTCCGGTTTTCATCTAGATCTGCTGTAAATGATCTAGATAGGATTTATTTCCTACAAGACTCTCTGGATTTCTAGCTATGCATCCTAGAGGGTTGCAGTCTTTGGCAAAGTTCTCTGCATTGGTTAGTATTTCACTTTTACCTCATCGGTTTTAGTCTATATATGCTGTAGCTGATGCAGATAAGCTTTATTTTTCTATGACTTTTTTAGAATTCTCGATATGCATCCTAGACTCTAGGACCTAGAGGGTTTTAGTCATCGGCAAAGAACTTTAAATTTGATTCTACTAAACTTTAACGGCTTCGGGTTTGGTTTTGGTATGCTGTGACTGATCTAGATCAGTTTTATCTTACGATATAACTTCAGAGCCTTTGGCAAAGTGTATTGAATTGATTAGTATCACATTTTTACATTTGCAGTTTTGATTTTGATCTAGAGTAACTGATCTGTATTTTCTCCCTGAATGTCTTTCAAGGGTTTGATTTTGATATAGTTTAAATGATTGTAGTCTTCGACAAATTTATTGAAATCACATGTTTACGTCCTCGAGTTATTTTCAAATAAGCTGCAATAATTTCGGTATGGTCTCTTTTGTATACAATAAATATTGAAATTTTACAAAAATGTTAGCGTACGAGCAAGTTTAATAAATGTGTGCGTATTCATGCTTTGAGCGGCATAGGCCTTTTTTTTAAATGAGTAACTCTAGTTTCCGGTATACTGGCTTTCTCAGTCTTGGGTAAATCGAAACGGCAAGTTTTGCTTTTCCCGACGTTTCGGCTTTTGACGTAAACTACGTCTTACGGGAAGTACTGGGTGTAAAATGAAAATCTAAAATTTTGCGACCGTCACGAAAAATTGATAGGTTTTGAGCGCTAATAACTCAGCCGTTTCACGACCGATTTTCAAAATTTTTGCACAGATAGATCAGAAATTTATCTACGCGTTGAAATAATTATAGCTAACTATTGATTTTCAACAGCAAACTATTGAAAATTTGGGAAAAGTGTTCCCATGTTTTATCCAGCCAATCACGTGCGAGCACAAGTTTGTGATTTTTCGTCGAGCATCAGCCAGTATAAAAGAATACTGTTTCTTCCCATCTTCCTCCATTCTGCATCGACTCCTCGAGGGGATCGCATCGGAGGAGAACAGCCCAGTACCTCGTCTGCATTTTCGCTGCTCAGTATGCTTCCACATGCCGAGCACGGTGGTTGCCGACGGTCGCGCGTCGTCGCGTCGTCGTGCCTGGCCTGACGCGGTACAAGTGGAGCTGCTGACCAGGCAGAGGGGAACGCATTGGAGGAGAACAGCCATAGTCATTCCGAGCGCGGTGGTAGCTGTCGGCGATTGTGCGTGCGTCTTCGCGTCGGAGTGCGCGGCAGCACGAGTGGATCTGACGACCACACAGAGCAGTTTCTCCGTTTGCATGTTCGCTCAGTATTCTCAGTATTCGGAGCGCATTGACTGTCGACGGATGAGGACTTTTCATCGTCGGATGGAAATGATGTAAATTAAAACAGCCCTTCTGAGGGCTATAAAACTGTCCCACAAGAGAGAACAGATAATTTTCCAGGTTACGGTTTCAAGTGAAATTACTATGAGATGGCTGTTATAAATGGAAGAAACAAAATCAGCAAAATTTGTAAGGCTTCATTGAAAATTTGTTCAATTTCTTCAACTTAGCAAAATGGTTACTTTGATGAAGAAAATGAGCATTGTTTAACAGTGTTGCCAAATTTGATTGAATAAGTACGTTAACCGTTTAAAATCTGCAATACTTAACCATGATATTAAATTATTATTTATAAGTATTAAACTTTTAATAAATCTAGTCTACCAATTTGCAAAAGTATGAATTTGATGAACATTAATCAAACCAATATTGCAAATAAATCCTATGGCATCACTGATTCTTACCCCTCTCTCATCGAACCAACCACGTTCGAGAGGGGAAAACGAACCGCCTTGCCGTATAAAAGCAAACTGCTTCTTCCCATTTTCTCTTATTCTTTGCCAACTCTTTGACGGGAACGCATCAGCGGAGCGCTCAGTTCACTTCCTTTAGTATGCTTTGGCAAGCCGATCGCGATGGTCGAAGGCGGTTGCGCGCGAGTGCGTCCGCTTTCGCATCGCCACGTTTTTCACAGCATCGCCTCGCAAACCCACCATCGGAGTCAATGCCTCCGTCGCCGTTCTGGATTTCGCAATCATAACTACCGAATTTCACCTTTAGTTAGCAATTATTTAAACAGTCCTTATGAGGGCTACAATTCTAGGCGATTCTGGGGTAATACGCACCACTTAAGGAAGATGCGTCCAAATGCATATAAAAAGGCAATAATTTATTGGTTTAATGCATGCATTCATTGCATATACTTTCATTCTAAGAGAAACCAAACAAAATTTCAGTCTTAATACAGTTCAGCTCTTGAAAATAACGTTTTTTGTAAAGACTAACATTACGGCTTCGTATGTTTATCCGGGGCAGTATGCACCCTTGCTCGGGGTAAAATGCACTACAACAATGGGGCAGGATGCACTCAAACAAAGGGGCAAGACGCACCACAACATTGAGGCAAGATGCACCGTCGAGTTTAGAAATCTTTTTACTTTTTAGACAAAATGCATGTTTTATAAGGTTTTAAGACAAACAATAGCTCCATTTTGTTTGCGATTACTTACAGAGCACTCATAGATATTATTACAGCTTGTTTTCTATAGGTGCGTTTTGCCCCAACCAATGGAGTGCATATTGCCCCAATCAATAGCAAAAAATAAAATAGTTTAAAACATATAATTTACGTAGATTACTGTTTAAGTTATTTTTCCTATGCTTAGCATTGCCCTCAATGAACTGAATAAACACAACAGCATTAGATGTTTGGTCGGTTTTCACCATCAAATCATTCGACAAACGATCGGGAAAATTACATCAGAATCGTGCTTTTCAATTTTATTCATTTTTCTCACTAATTACGTAACGCAGATATGTAAAATTTTCCAGATGCTCATTTATTAAGACGTTCTACTAGACTGATAAGGTTTCAAAGCTCTAAAACCGATAATCTCTGAAAAACAAAGGGGGTGCGTTTTGCCTCGACAGTGCGTATTACCCCAGATGCCCCTATATTTTCTGCAAGAGTTGATTCCGAATTGAGTGAACACATGCAAATGCCGACATTTCAAAACCATCTACTACGCGAGTGCGGTAAAATTGCATGAAATGGGGTGCTTACGCTATTACGGCACTGGAAATCTAAAATTTTACGACGGTCACGAAATTATGTCAGATTTTGCACGTTAATAACTCAGCCATTAATAGTATTATTTCCAAATTATCCTTCAATGCAATCCCCTAGAAAGATCATGAACGAATGATGGAAGATGAGAAGAATTTAACTGGACGGCAAAACGCAAAAATGTGCTCGCACGCAATCGGCTGGTTGAAACATCGGCTTACTTTTCCCAAATTTTCAATAGTTTTCTGTTGAAAATCAATAATTTTGATTATTTGTCATAAATGGTACTCCTGGGCTAGCCAGTTTCTCCGTTTGCGTTTGCCAATGTTCCTCCACAAGAATGAACCGAATAATTTTCTAAGAAAGACGAAGCGCCGGGTCACAAATAATGTCAAAATCGGCACAGTCTCAAAGCCGGAGTGGCGGAGTAGTGGAAATAGAATTGCTTCTTGTAGCATCCATGATACACTCCATATAAATTTACAAAATCGAGTTGATCGGAAATTTCCAATAATTTTCTTAAACTTAGAGAAATTGCAAGTTTAATGAAGAAATGAAGATTATTTCTCAACCAAATTTCAATTAGTATTATGTCTGCAAAAATCAAAATTCTCTGTGCCCATTTTTGTCGCAAAATCTGGAAGAAAGCTACGATTTATAGAAATTCTTTGATAAATAATAATATATAGGCAATTCCAGTCATCAAATTAGCAAAAGCGTTATGATTTGCATTTTTGATTGATCTGTTTGATTGCAAAGTAAGCTGTATGGCATTACTGATTCTTACCCCTCTCTCGTCAAACTAATTCTTCTTCTATCTATCAAACCAATTCTTCTACTTCTTATTATCCGAGATGAACTAGCCTAGGGCTAAAAATCTCGTTAATACAGATAAAAAAAAAAATACTTCTTATTATGGACGTCCTAAGACAAAGTCTCGTCGCTGTTCTGACTTTTGCTGCCAGAACAATGAAATTTGTTGAACTCACGTGCAATAATTTGACTAAATTCTGGTTCGAACAGCCCTTTCAAGGGCTTTATCAATTTTGTGAAAGAGTAAATGGTACATTTTCCGATAAAGTGACATTGGTCACATAAGTGTCAAAACTGCCGAATTTTGAAACCTACTATAGTATACCAAACAAAATTCAACAGCATTGTGCGGAAATTAAACCGTGTCTTTTCATCTGGTCGTGTCTCTGAATCTAGCGAGTGCGCTTTCTTCTTGCGCTACCATCAGCGCAGTGTATAAGGGATTTCCGTCGGCTTCGCTTAGGCTTCAAGCTGTGGAGGACTGACACTGAGGAAGATTACAAGTGGTAGTCGATACGCGTATCTGTCAAAGGATAAGCAAAATAGGGCGGAATTAAAAGGTACAAAACTTATTACACTCATTTGAAGAGGGTATTCTGCTTAGAGGGTTCGAAAAGTCTGTACAAGTTCGAACTATTTTGTAATTATTTCCAATACACATCCCCTTGCACCGGAATTCTCAAACTTGCAGAATTTACTTTGTTTCTTATGACATGATTATTTTTATTGATTCAAACTATTGATTCAACCAATAACAAACTGCTTTACGTAGTTTACGTCATGCGGTTGTGTCTTGTACACGCCCCTCTAATTTTTTATTAAGCCTTTTTCAAGGTTTTTTTTTTGTTTACGTCAACCCAAACTTTAGTTACTACAACAGTATTTTTTCTGTATTAACAATTTAAGGTTGAGTCAAAAGTTTTCCAAAGCTTATTATATAAGTCGTTAACACTCAAAATTTTATTACATTTGGCTCTTTAAATCCGGAAACAACAGTTCAGAGTAGGCCATCGGATAGTTATGCCATTCATGAGAATCTTTCTATCTTTAATTGGACCATTTATGGACAACTAGCTGAACAACTTTACTGCCGTTCTACGCATAATTGATCCATGTATATATGGATTCCTCTAGAACATAGGACAATTATGCGTAGAACGGCAGTTTAAATGATGGTTTTTTTTCCAAAAAAGTTACAGCTAGGGTATGTGTGCCATCAGTAATCTCATGCTCCCATTTTCATCCTATTCAAAAACAAGCGATTACGGCACCGATTGACATCGTTCTTTTTGTTTTAATGGGTGCTCACTTCTAACAAAAAATACAAAAATAAGAAACAAAACAAACAGCGCTTCAATCCTTTGTTTTTTTGTGGGATGAAAATGGGAGCCACATGCTTAATAAGGGAAGCAATACCCTAGTTGACCATTTTTTTGAAGAGTGAAAATTTTGCCTGTTTCGATCAATTTGTCTATTACCTGTATATATTATACACAAATAAAGTTTTTTTTCACATGGGAGCAAACGGGAACAACTCAACATAAACATAGATCCCATTAACACCAAATTGGCTGGACCCAAGCAACCCTATATTTCGGTGGAACGAACTCATTTCAGATTTACACATGTTATCAGTCAATCCTAGCAACTTCGTCCAAAACTATAAACCTACAAGAGCATTGAAGATACATTCCAAATTATGAAACCCTTTTAGATCAGTGCCATCAGAACAATACCACAATCCAAGAAGTAAGAGTGTAGTGCCATGTTCATCTAAAAGAGATGCATATTTAAAACAGTGAAGATTCTAGTTTAGGCTAGTCTAGCCTACACATACACAGCCATTTATTGAAAGAATCTTGAATTGACTACTTTTATCATCTTTATTGTCATTATCAACCCTTGAAGTGCATCGGTGATGCATTACAAGCATGTCCGCCATTAAAGGACCAACGTACGAAAAACGCAACCCAACCGCAGAATTTCCACTCTAATCACACAACCATTTATTTTACAAACATGTTCTAGCCGGGTGCCGTAGTTCCACCGATCAAATTAAATTATACAGGACATCATCGAAAACACGCAACTCAAAAAGTTCTTGCTATCAACCACGTGTGCGCATCATGCTATGATTCTATGATACTTCTCTGCACTTCTCTCAAGACTCCGAACTTCCAGGATGCATGTTTAGAGCCTCACAGTATCGTATTGAAAAATAAAATTGATCTAGATCAAATACTTCAGATCTATATCAAAACTGGAGACATAGAAGTATGGTACCAACCAATTCAGCGCTGAATTTGTGCATATAAAGAATTATAGAAAATCATATAGAAAAATAATCTATTTTTTTCAACTATAGCAGATCTAGATCAAAATCGAAAGCGTGAAATTTTTGTACCAGCCAATCCAGTGAACTTTTCGTCATATCAAAAATAAAACTTATCTAGATCATTTACAGCAGATCTAGACAAAACCGGAGACGTGGAAGTGTAGTACCAATCGGTCCCGAAAACTTTGCCGAAGACAGAAACCCTCTAGAATGCATGTAGAGAATTGTAGAGAGTAAGTTAAAAAAATAATACTTATCTAGATAAAATACAGCAGGTCTAGATCTAGAACTTTGCCGAAGACTGCAATCCTCTAGGATGCATAGCTAGAGCTCCAGAAAGTCATGTAGAAAAATAAAACTTATCTAGATAAATTACAGCAGATCTAGGTCAAAGCTACAGATGAAAAAGTGAAGTAATAACCAATCCAGAGAACTTTGCCGAAGACTGCAACTCTATAGAATGCTCATCGTGGATTCTATAAAATCATATAGAAAAACAAAACTTATCTAGATCAATTACAGCAGATCTAGATCAACCCTGAAGACGTCAAAGTGAAGTGCTAACCAATCCAAATAACTTTGACGAAGACTGCAACCTTCTAGGATGCATTTCGAGTATTTTAGAGAGTCATACAAATAATCAAACTTATCTAGATCAGTTACAGCAGATCTAGATCAATATAGAATACGTGAAAGTGTAGTACCAATCAATATGAAACACTTTGCTGAAGACGTGAACCTTCTAGGATGCTTATCAAGAGCACTAGAGTACATGCCGGTCGGGAATCGAGTCATTTGTAGCTAGGGATGTTCAAGATAGTTACGCAAATTGTATACTACCTACCTCTCCATTATGCCTTTTTATCAAATATACCGATTTCTAGTCATTTTTCGTGGCCATCACTAAAACTTGGCATGCAAATAAAAAAATACGATTTTTTTAAAAAACGTTCCTTACTCACGCTGGTCTGGGGGAAAAATGAGCATCCCTAAAAATATATTTTTTGCAAAGCATAAAAGTAGAAGAGTTGGGTAGAAGATCCCTGAAAAAAAAAATTAAATCGGATCACAGACGGCTGAGAACGAGCTGTTCAAACTTTTAGTTCCCACTTTTTTCCTTTCACGGTATTTGGAGTGTTAATAAAGATAAAAAAAAGAATATGGTATCACACATGTAGAAACTTGCAAATAATGAACCAATTGACGTTTATTCCGATTAGCTTCAGTTTTACATCAGATCATATTGTTTGCATGATTTTCGCTATTTTCCTCATTTTAAAGTGGTTTAGTCAATTTTTAAGTCCAACGCCAGCAGAAGTACAATGATTTATGTTGGTGCATTGAACCTAATCGTTAAAGTATGAAAAAATAGCCTAAATGCTGTAAATCACCACCATGTTCGTTTTACCCCCTACTCCCTGTTCATTTTACCCACAATTCCCCTACGCAGTCTAAGGGCAGCATCCATTTATTACGTAACGCTAAAATCGGAATATTTTGACCCCATCCTCTCTCCGTAACGCTCGGCTGGACTCCCCCCCCTCTAGAGCGTTACGTAATTTGTGAACGGCGCCAAAGTTATGAAAAAAAATGGTGTGACCAAATTTTGACCGTACCATCCTTTAAACAACTTTGCTTCAATTAAATTTAATAGTTTTCTAAGAAGTTTAAAAAAAATCTAAGAAAAATTCCTCAGCCCACAGTGGCCCCGAATGCGGCAGTCTGCGGGCAAAAATACAAAATGCCCGCCGTGCTGCGCCCTTGTCATTCGCAGCTGACAGGCAGCTCTGTCAAACTGTTGCTGGTGTATCGGTCTCGCTTGATGATGGTTCATTCATAGACATCAGTCGCATATTTTTGATTATGTAGGGGGATATGAGAAAATGAAAACATCGGATCAATTCACTTCCATCCGTCGCGCTTTCAACATCGCGAATTTTGCGTGGTATACCTAGCACCTAAAACGAGTGTTGTCTAGAGCTAGAGTGTTCGTCGCGAGTTTTGGTGGGTTTCCTTTGCTTCGAAAAATTGGTGCAATCATCGTCGAGATATCGTCGCGGAAATTGTGAATAGGCATTGATTTTGCTGGAGGTTTCTGGGAGTATCGATGACCTGTAAGTGCGGGAATGCACTTAGATGATGGAGCGATTTGAAATATGATAAGAATCAAGTGTTATTGAGAGCCACTTGAGGTAGATAGTATAGAATTCTTCGTCTAAGCTTCTTCTGTGAAAAAAAAAATCGAAATAATTTTTACAGTAATTTCAGTGGAATTCAGCTTTATTTAGTTTGGGAATAATTCAAGCAAATGGCAATATAGAAAGTGGAGTGACAGTCTCTATAATATATGGGAGGCTAATTAATTCGTGAAATTATGTTTATGTTATGAAGGATGATGACGAGCCTTTAGTGAGTAAAAAGTTCCATATAGGGTGTGTTTCAGTATTCGTCTACAGTTCTAGTCAGTGGTCTTCAAAGTTCCAGCTGTTCTTTCGGTAGATTGGCTATAGATCATAAAAAGATCATTGGCAGTGCGTGGCGCAGCAAAAGATCGCCAAGCCCCCAAGGAGTAACAACCATCATAAGCCGTATTTATAGCTACATCTAGTGCATAAGTGAAAAAGTGCTCTTGTTTTTGAATTTCCTCGCCTCGATTTTATGGAGGAGAAAGTGTGATCGGGGTTCGACGGGAAACACACGATGTCGCGGCGTATCAATTTGATCGGAGTGTGTGCCATCAGCGGGTTGTGCATCTTGCTGCTCTTTGCGAGCCACCGGTTTACGTCGTCCAATAGCTACACCACCGAGTACTTCAAGCCTCGGGAGCGCAACGCCAATCTGCGACTGCTGAATGCACACAAATTCTACGGGTAAGTCGCGCCTCTATGAGAGCGTAAAAAGATGATTTCTTTTTTTTTTCTGTGTGGCGTTTGGAGGAACGAAAGAGAGTGTGAACGGTACAAAACGATGATGTGATGCACTGCATACACCGGTGAAAGGGCAACGCGGACGGAGACAAGGGAAAGTTGTGTGTTGCTTTGAGCCGTCCCACAAGAGTTCAAATTCGAGTTCAACTCGACAGATATGTGCGAAGTGTTCAGCGTGTTAATTGATGCAACTAATAATTAGTCAATTTTAATAAATCTGTTCATTAATTGTTTAAAAATCTAAGAAACGGAATTCCACAATACTTACCATTGACTATTTTTCAACTATTTTGTTTAATAAATCTAAAGCAACCGGCAGAAAAAATCCATCACATTGTGACTACATAAGTAAAGAAATACCGTGATTTCGGGTGAAATTGATCACTTTTCGTAGCTTTTTGAGAATCATTTTTGAATACTTATCGATATGGTTAAATTTAATGCTTTAAAACAAGTACGACCATGGTTTTTATCAGTCAACGAGGTCAAAAATTCTATTGCAAATCATTTTATTACAAAAAATATCATTTGAAATAGAAAATAAAAAAAAAATAATTTCGGGGTGAAATTGATCAGTCAGTGAAATGTTTTTGTAACTGGTGAAAATATTTTTTCCTCCTAAATTAACCTCCCCGGAATACGAAAACCTATGCAAATTTTTTACAAGTTTAGTATTTTTTTAATTATTTAAGTTTAATAAATTTTAAGAAAACGCCTGAAAGTATGCAATTTCTATTCTGAATATGATATAACTTCCGGAAAAGTACAATTTTATGCATAAATTTCAATATTTATGGAACTTTTGATGACGAAACCGGGTTTAGGGAATACTTGGCAGCTAGAAACATTCATTCGAATATTCATTACATTTGCGATACAGCTACGGTAACAAAAGTTTGAAAGCGTCTTCAAACTTCGCCTGACAGACTGTTTCGGAAAATATTGAATTTTATACAGAAATATGTGATTGATTGGCTGTGAAACATGTAAACTCATCATTCAATAACTCTTGAGCCAGGTGATGAACATTTTTTTACAAATTGTTGTAAGTTTAAAGCTTTTTTTTTAACAAATAAAAATGGTCCTCTCGTCGATCAATTCCACCCCACTGATCAATTTCACCCAAAATCACGGTATATTTATGCAAAAATGATAAAATATACATATAATTCAATAAATGCATTTGATCTATTTTGCATTATTTTTTTTCTAAATTTGCACCCATATCTAGATATCTATGCGCTAAAAGAGGTATGAACTTTATGATCATAACGACCTTCGAAAGTTCCTAGTGTGGAATTTCAATTCAATTTCCAACTGATCAATTTCACCTTGGTAATTAATTAGACCCCGGTTCAGTGTAGGTTCCTTAAAAAGTTTTTTGATAGAGCTCGTTCAAGAACACCCTATTTACCGCTTTTTTATGTCTGTATTAAGGAAATTTTTAGCCTCAGGCTAGTTCATCTCGGGACCCACGCTTTACTTCCCTTCTGAAGAACTCACCCTCAAACCCCATGGGACGCCCTTATAATCTTCTGGAACATCTCTGAAACCCCTTGGAACAAAGTGTAGAATTATCATAAACCCTCTGTTGGCGTCCAGTTTCTTCTGGATCAATGAAACACATATCGAGAGCAGCGTTTGATAACGGCAGCTTCAATGATGATAATTTCTTAATCTCTAACGAACTCACTCACTTCGACTCAACGCTCAACTTAACACTAAATCTCCTTACAATTCTAATATGTACATTCAATTCAATTAATTCCTATTGGATAGGACAGTTGCCAGATTCACCCAAATACATGAGACTCCGTCGCAACACCCTCTAATATCCAAATTTTTGATTTTGATCTAAATATCATTTTTCATCATCTAAAATCGATTTAAACATGTTTTGGAAGATGATTCTTTTTAATTCTTGATTTCGTGAATTTCAGTTTTTGATTTTTCTAATTTTTATTTTTGAGCATCCCCACACTTTTATATTTTTTCTGGAAGCCAATTTGGGAAACCGATTTTTTGAGGTGAAAACATTTTGAGATTTTATGGTTATTGTTGAAACATTATTATTTTTAATTATTTTCACAGAAATTTTTATTTTCCGTGTAATTTTAAAGAGAATAATTTTAGAGTGTATTCGATTCCCTTAAACTATTAAACAAGGATAGAATGATTTGGGAAAAATTTAAAATATGTTAATTGTAGCGATTCAATACAAAATAAACAATGACTTCTAAAAGGTGACTGAAACATCAATTTTTCAATGATTTTAAAAAAATGTAAATGCGCTTTAAAATACACCAAAAACCATTTTGAGATATACAGAACAGTCCTAAATATCAGCCAAAAAAAAAAAAAAAGATTTTCCACGAAACAAAAAATACAAAAATTCTCAAATTATACCCCGTCTAAAGGCGGGATTGGGTATTAGAGGGTTAAGTTAAAATGCACATAAAAAACTGAAAAAAATATGAAACTCTTCGGATCGCTCCTGAAACCCCTGAAATGCTCTTGAAACCTTTCGAACCTCGCAACACTCTGAACATTTCGGAACACTCTGAAATGACTCTAAAACCCCATGGAATGCCCATGGCAGCCCCTGAAACCCCCATTAGGTATCAGTAGATCGGCTCTAGAGGCACGTTCTCCTCCATTTGGGAAATTTGTGCCATGAAACCCCAATGGAATGCCCGTAAATTCTCCTGAAACCTAGAGGAACACCTCTAAAACTCTCAGGAACCCCTGGGAACACCCCGTAACCAGTTTTGTTAGAGATCACAGTGATTTGAACCTTTTCGTCGATATTCGGCCTCCTTTGTCTCTGACATTCGCCACACAAGCAATCATAGTACTGTACGAAACAAAAATGTCAAACGAGTACACTTCACCACGATAGCGTTTTCGGGAGACGGTTCGGCTTTTGTTATTCCTGTCTTCTTCCATAATGAGAGTTGTGTTGGCCAAAGTTGTGTCGTATTCAATGCAATATGCAAGATTAAACTAATACTAACATTCATAATCGGAATTGGATGTAAATCTATGCGAAAAGCTTGAATTAGACAAATGTCATCGTGTCAGACGATATTGATTTGATGCTTTCTTATGTTTATTGAACTTCGTTCCACTGCACGTGTCGTGTGTAAGAGGTAACGGTAGCGCACGAATGTAACAAAGCAAGCTGACACCTGACTGCGGCAATGAAATGAAGGTAGTGAAAAGTGTCGAATGTTTACAAGACTGCCCGTAACGCACTGAAGCCCTATGGACCATCTCTAGAACGGCTCTATAACCTCGTGAAACCTCAAGGAACGCCAATAAAATCCCATCCCCGCTCCTAAAACACCCCTAAAACCTTTCAAACATGTTTGGAACGCCCATAGGTCACCCTGGGACCTCCTGAAATTCCCTGAACCACTCATGACACCCTCTGGAACACCCCTGGGACACCTCTAAAATCCCTTGAGACTCCATAGGTCGCCCATAAAACCCAATCGAACGCTTTGAAATCCCTTGAAGACCTCTGGAACCTTCCTGAAACCCTCTGATTGAAAAAGGAAACAAATCTGGCAGTTATGCTAACAGTTTAAGTTATGCCAGTGTTTGACAATTGGTTCATGAATGCATAAAGAGAGTATGTGGTAAAACAAAATATATCTAACAATGAAAAAGTAATTTAAAAAATGCAAAAGTGTAAAAGACATTCTCTTAGTTCTTATAACTATGGTGTGACTTTGATATTTCACAACGATTTCTTAAAATTAATTTTAAGAATTATGCAGATTTCGTATCAATCTAGATTTTTCGTCTTCTTCTTATTCTTCTTCTTTATGGCTCTATATTCCCACTGGAACTTGGCCGGCCTCTCTTCAACTTAGTGTTCTTTTAGCACTTCCACAGTTATTAATTGGAGGGCCTTCTTTGACTGTCATTGCATGAATTTGTACAATGATGCACTATGCCCAGGGAGTCGAGAAAATTTCCTCGAACGGAACGGGAATCGAACCCGCCGTCTCCAGATTGGTGATCTATAGCCTTAACCACTAGGCTAACTGGAGACCCCAACAAGATCTAGATCTGTTATAAACCTAACGCTTTCTTTTTCCTGCAAAACTTGATCATCATCCGCTAGTTTACATTTATAGTCCATTTAAGCCTTGATATAAGCATCCGAATCTTTCTCGTACAATAACCCTGCGTTTACTACAGCTTTCGTAAGGTGTATTTTATAATCTTCGATATGTACCGTAATATGGGGGGGGGGGGAGGGGGGGAGGGCGGTGGGTATTGATCAGCGGGATGAAATTGATCACTATGGGATCCACGTCCTTCAACCGCTGAGGACGCTACAATTCTGTTTCAATGGAAGAACTTTTGATGTAAATCAATTGTGTGAATAAATTAGAAGAACTTTTGAAGATTCTCATGCTAATTGTGTCAGATTTAACATAAAAATATCGACTTTTTTGGATGTGTATTAAAACTCGGTAAAAAGACTATTGTTCAAAAAATCGCCTCCCATCAATGCCTTGTATATCAGATGACTCCCAAACACTTTTATTCATTCAAGGTAGGCTTATTCATCATAACATTGAGTTAAAATTGATGTTTACACATAAGTTTTATTTGAAAATAGCATACTTTCGCGATAGTAGGACGATTTTATAAGAAATTGCATACCTTTAGGCGTTTTAAGTGAGCCATTCTGTAACTTTCATAACTTTGTTTTATTTTAAACACACTGAATACATAATCAAATTAATTAATTATCGATTTTTGCGGCTTAACCAGTCGAGTGGAACTTTTACTTAATTTTAAAAGCTATGCACAGGGGTTACATATACTGGTGTGAGTGAGAAATGGACAAATTGGAGAGTAATTTGCGAAAAAGTGTCTCGTCCTCTCGGTAAGACACGAACTCACGACTTCTACTTACTAGGCAAGCGCGTTGCCAACTACACCACGAGAAGACTCGAAGATGTAGTGACTAACCTGAATTCAAGTGCAGCTCGAAATTCTGAGGTTATCTTTTCCACAGACCTCACTTCTTTCGGATGAATTCCGAATCCATGTATATGGAAAGCCTAGGCGAGAGCGTACCGAGAGGACGAGTAACTTTTTCGCCAATTCCACTTCAATTTATCCATTTCTCACTCACGCCAGTATTTGTAAAGTCTAGCATTTGGATACTAAATACACTAGTTGTAAGATTTATCAAAAATTATTCAGCTTCAGCATCATTAAATTTAATTTTCCAATCTTGAAATGTTATGTCATTGGTTGATCAACTTCACCCCGGATTAAAAGTTTTTCAATTTGGAAATTTGAACATTTTTTTACAAAATGTTGCAGTTTCTTGTAAGAATTTCGTATAAGTAATGATTGTACCTGATTTTATTGAAAAGAATAGAGGAAAAGTGATCAACTTCCGCCCAGATTACGGTATGCAGATTTTCTCACTGTCATCCAACAGGTCCAATATTTAGACTTCATCAATACATGACAGTTCAATACTGGCTCCTTGTTCACTAGTCCTCTTGCTACCACATCTTCAGGACACCTTACAAGAGCACTTGTTCAAATAGATAAAACAGTAAACATTACTGGATGCATTGTATCATTTTTTTTGTTTTTGTTTTTTTTTAAATAAAACGGAGCAATATGTTCAAAATTACTTTTCAGATACATCATAAAGGGAGTACCAAGGTATATACTGAACTATTTTCTTCGTGGAAAATATTTTTCATTTCTGCAAAAAAAAAACATTTTCAAAATTTCGTAAAAAAATGGTAAACATTTTCCACCACAGTTATGTTCTGGAATATCTGGAACAAAACAAAAAGTGTTTTGTCACTTTGGGGCAAAATTGATCAGAATACAATTTAACATCGGTTGTGACTGAAAATTGCATTTTACGCTTCATTTTTATCTCCTGAACCCGGATAACGCAACAAAACTTTTACAACTAATGAATTCGATCGTTCAAAAGTAACATTATGTTTTGAAATTGTCCCTCAAACGCGTGAAGGAAGGCAACTTTCCTTTAAGGACAAACGTATTGAAATCCCGTTTCAACAATGCATCAGAACTTCAGACGCACAAATCACAAGAAGCAAGCTTCAAACCACAGTGCATTTTAATATTCTGTTCTTGCTCACTTGTAATTAGCTTAAAATGAGAAGATCAGATGCGCTGGTTTTGTTTACGAAGAGTTTTGTCCGCTCGAAATCGTGAGTAGGTGCCAAAGTCGGCCATTGTGGCGGCCATTTTGGGATTCTAACAAGTATGTCCTTAAAATAAGTGAGTTCTACCATAATATTCTATTCTATCCTCTTGTAGTGCTTGCACAGCTAGTATTGAAAAACATTCTAGAAATATAAGAATACAGCTATTATATTATTCACTTATGAATAACATGATTGATGCAATAATTTGAATTTGATAAAGAAAGACCCTTCTCATTTCAAGTGTGGGTTATGGCGTTGCTAAGGAGGTTAATGCGCACTCCTTTCTTGTTGCCGTTTCCTAGGATGTGACACTTGTATTTATATCTTGTGTCCAGACACCAAGCCCTAATGCCTAGGCTTCAGCGACATCACTAGCTTTCTGTAACGAGATCAAAACAAAGACAGGTTCTATAACCTTAACATCGTTTATTCGAAACACAAGATAATTTATAATGTATGTAAATATGGAAATACAATAATGTAGCATGGAATGAACTCACCAAATGTATTGCATATATCATTTTGTACCAGTTGCCAACATTAACACCAGCGTATTTTAGTGGCAACTTTCTTCTTTTCGAGCAACCTTCAAGGATACCAGTTCAAAGCGATAGACCCCCCCCCCCCAACATGATTAGATTGACCAGAAACTAAATAGGATCTGGGACCATTTGGGCACTAAGGGACCGTTCCTAAACCATGTAGACTTTTTGGGGGGAGGGGGGTCTGGCTAAAGTCTACGCTCCATACAAATTTCAAAATGTTTGTATGGACAAAAGTCTACGAATGGGGAGGGGGGGGGGGTGTTCTGAGATGGCCAAAATTTGATCTACGTGGTTTATGAATAGCCCCTAACTGCTATAACTCAGTCAACAAATTCAAACAATTGTTTTCAAATTTTGTACATGGCCAGATTTTTCCTTCTCTTGGTCTCCTCATTACAAACCGCTAGCGATTAAGGTAGAACTGGAAGCATTTCCTCACTTTTTGTTTTTGATTTAATTAAATAACAGTGAGAAAATTGATTTAATTAAATAACGAAGCAATATTTTCAAAATCGGTCCTCGTAGTTAGAGAAAGGATCAAGGTATCTCCCATGGTATCTCCTGAATTTTTTTCAGGTGGAAAATGTTTTTCAGTTTTAAGGAAACCATTTTTGAGTAAAATTTCAAAAAAAATGTGGTTTTTGAAAAATTGGATAAAGTTTTACACCTGTAAGAATCCAGGAGATAGCTCGATCCTTCCTCTAACTGTGTATGAAAACCGATTTTGAAAATATTGCTTCGTTTTTTAATAGAAAATCAAAAACCAAAAAAAAATGAGGAAATGCTTGCAGTTTCGCCTTAAACCTTATTTTCCATTTGAATCACTGCCCTTATGACAATTTCCTTAGATCACAATACTCGATTCTTCACAAAAATCTTCCGGTTGGTCTGCACTGGGATTGCTTGTGGCCCTTGGGAAACCACATGTAGTCCCGATTGATTGGGACACTGTTTTGCATCCATTCTTCTTCTTATTCTGTTTGGTGTAACGTCCCCACAGGGTGATAGCTTGCATCTCAGCTTCTTCACAGTTCGCTGGAACACAAAGATGGTCGTCACAGTAGCCGCCCTTAACTCTACTCGATTTTTTCCCGTGCACAAATCTGGAGATCCATTGAACAACTGAAAATGGTACTCGTTGCTTACTTACTCGCATTGAGCACCGAGTAGCATTTTCAGACCAAAATGCTTTGTTTGGGAAATGAACGCTGGTGATCTTCACCTTAACTGAGCGCTTCCTCTGCCAATGATCATTTTGCATGTGTAATTGTATATCGTGTGGCAGGCGCGAAGATACTTTATGCTCAAGAAAAACAATGAAATTTCCTTTACGAAAAGATCCTGGACCGACCGGGAATTGACCCCATCACCCCCAGCATGGTCAAGTTCCTACAGGATTTCCTTCCAGAAATACTCCAGCAAGTTTCTTCTGCTTTTCATCAGAAGGTATTGGGAGAAACTGGGATGGAATTGATGGAGGATTCCGAAACTCTATGTGAAAAACCCTTGAGTCCAAGAAAGAATTTCAGAAGAAAACCTGGTAGAAGTTCCTGAGATGGAACCCTTTAGGGATCTCAAAAGAAACACTAGGAAGGACCCCAGAGGTAACTTCAAAAGGAACCCCAAAATGATTCGAAATCCTAGAGGTATCCTGGGGAGTAATCCTAGATGGATGATGATGATGATGATGATGATGATGGTCCCGCCACATACCCCTACAAAGGTTTGAGCTAGACGAAATATCTTTAAGATAATTATTAATTATGATCAATGTAATCAGATTTTGCAAACTAAATACGGACTGATTATTTCTACAGATATAAACAACATTCGAATTTGTCATACTATACAGCAAAACATAAATTTCAAAATACTGCTGCTCTCAACTACAGATCTTTGCAAGCATTACTAGTGATCATGAAAGATCAGAAAATCAAAAATATTGCGAGGATTGATAACGTTCGCGCGATGTCAAAACAGTCGGCAATATTCTCATCTTCAAGAAATTCCCGACATTCAACTAGACAACTCACTACTAATCTACAGAATCCTTCAACAGTATAGATATTCCATTTGATAAATAAATACAAAAATGTCATTTATACCTGTCACCGCGCGCGAGACTCAAACTTTTGTAGACTTCTCAAAAAAAGTTCAGTTACTAAAACTACGTCAACAAATATGAAATCCATCATCATCATCAGGGCGAGCATTATAGTCTACCAGCGCCCTAATAAATGAATAAAAATAAACTACAATCAGTCATACAAATAATCAGCTCACGAGAGCCACGTCAAGATACAAAATTATTAAATTGATAAAAACAATGATTAACAAGTTGTTTAAAAAACAGCTTTCACGTGTGAAATACATAGTCGGATCTCGCAATTAATCTCTAGAGACATTTTCGAAGGAATTTAAAAAAAATCCACCTCCTACAACCGAAACAATCTCAGAAAGTATTCCTCAAGCAAACTAGGAAAGAATCTCTGGAAGAATCCCGGAGGGGGGGGGGGCAGTCTCACACTACGCTAATAACCTTCCCCGGCTCCAAAATAATTTCACGCCGATCGGTTCACTAGTTTCCGGATCCATAAGGGTCAGGATTTGTTTAGAAACAAGTTCAGCGATTTGTTGAGAACAATCCCGCTAGGAAAATCGTGATGTTTGCATACATTTAACCACTTGCTTCAAAATGCATAATTAAGCTGTAAACAGTGTTATCGCAAAACACATGGAAATAAAACAGTCGCATAGCGCACAAGGCCAAACAATGTGCAAAATATATGACCGCCTTCCTACAAGCTACAATTTGCATTGCTTCTTGCTCTGATTCGTGGCTGATTATTGTTTTCGCGTGGGTGCTCCGAGATGATATCGTGTCGTGTGTACGGTTAGCGGGAGTAGCAACGTACATGTTTTTTTTTTTGCATATCAACAATTCTCAACAGAACCAACAGCTTTCATAATAATGATGATACGCTAAACTAACGATCGTTCCCGTTTCTCTTTTCTGTTTCAGCGCGAAGACATTCAGTGGGAGTTCAACGTACGACACCTATCCGCCTATCCCAACGCCTCAGAACTCCACCGTCACCATCGAAGATGTGCTAAATTATCAACGTTCGCGGATAGCGGACGAAATGGCCGAGTTTGAGTATCCAAACGGCCTTTACAACAGCGATGCTTCCAAACTATCGGACCTAACGCCGGAAACGGGGGGTCAACCGATGCGCAGCATAATCATAACCACGTGGCGATCGGGGTCGACCTTCCTAGGCGACATCCTAAACGCCATGCCCGGTAACTACTACCACTACGAACCGCTGCTCGATTTCGACATCGTTCAGATTCGGGGCCCTCCGAACGATCGGATCGCCATCCACAATCTGAAGCATCTGCTCAAGTGCGATTACACCGAGATGGAGAGCTATTTGGACTTTGGTCGGACGCACAACTATCTGTTCAGTCATAATACTCGCCTGTGGCGACACTGTCGGTTGTTTCCGCACTTTTGCTACGAACCAAAGTTCCTGGGGCCTTTCTGCAAGTTGTTCCCGCTGCAGAGCATGAAGGTGGTGCGCCTGAGGGCGTCGCTGGTCCAACCGCTGCTGGAGGATGAAAGGTGAGTTGCGCAATTTAGTGAACATTGACGTAGCGAGGATTTCTATATGAAGGGGGTTACCCTTCTGGAGCCGAATTGTAAGAGGGTTTGCGTTATGATGGTGTTAGGTCCGAACCAAGCCTTCAGCTTTTGTGATGTACATCAAAACTAAACTTATTGCTTGGTAGAGGACCGATTTCTTTTTATCCTCAATCCTATAAACTCAAACTCTTGTGTGTGTTATGCCATGTTCAGACTACGGAGTTATATCATGATTCAAGCAAAGTGATATTACAATATCACGAAACCGTTCACACTGGGTGTTTGGTGATATTGCTTGACAGGTGATATTCGGATGTAAACATGTTTACAATTCTTCATCTTTTTTCATTTCTATTTTGTTTTATCCAATGTTTTTCTGCATTATTGCAAATTGTTTTGGAATGATCTGTTTTGGTGTTGCGGATTTTTAGCCGGAAACCAGAATCTATCCCGGAACGTACACTGCAGGGTTCACATCACCAGCTGCCAGAACAACGACGTGAACATTTTGATTCGGATTTGACCTCCTGCTGGGTATTTTAGCCAAGATTTTAGCCGCTCTAGGAAACGCATAGAATATTTTACAAGTGAATGCATCCGATAGATTCCGTGAATGTACCCGGCGGAATTCCGATAGATTCCGTTGAAAACTTGCTACTATTACCAAAAAATAGTATTGACATGAAGCTCCAGATCAAGCTACCGGAACTTACGAGACCCTATCAAAATTCAGTATTCGAGGTTTTCTCCAGAGATTTTTTTCGAGAACTCCTCTGGGCATTCCTCCAGGAGTTTCCTCCGGGGATTCCTCCAGGATTTTGCTCTGGGGATTCCACCAGCAGCTTCTTCTGGGGATTACCCCAGGATTTCCTTCTGGATATTCCTGCAGGAGTTCCATGTGGGGATTTCTGCAGGATTTATTTCTGTGGAATCCTGCAGGAGTTCCTTGTGGGGATTCCTCCAGAGATTCCCTCTGGGGATTTCTAGATGATTTTATTCTGGTAATTCCTGCATGAGTTCCTTCTTCTTCTATGAGTTTCCTCTGGGATTCATCCAGGAGTTCCCTCTGGAAACTCCTTCAAGAATCCCTGAAGTATTCTTTCAGCAGTTGCTTTAAGATTTTTCTCAGAAATTCCTTTAAGGATGCTTTCGGGAATTCTTTCAAGGAACTCGTTTAAGAATTTCTTAAAGAATTTCTCCGTTGATTCCTTCAATAATTCCTTCAACAAATATTTCAAGGGTTCTCAGGGATTTCATCAATTTTTTTTTTAAGTTCCCATTATAATTCCTTCAAAGAATTTTCAGGATTTCCTTTTAGGATTTCTTCGGGAATGCTCTCAAGGGTTCCTTCAGGTACGCCTTCAACAATTCCTTCAAGAATTCCTTCAGGGATTCTTACAAGGATTCCTTCAGGAATTCCTTCAAGGAATTCTTCAGGAATTTCTTCAAGGATTCTTGCAGGAATTCCTTCAAGGATTCTTGCAGGAATTCCTTCAAGGATTCCTTCAAGAATTCTTCCAGAAATTCCTTCAAGGATTCTTCCAGGAATTCCTTCAAGTATACCACCAGGAACTCCTTCAAGGATTCCTCCAGGAATTCCTTCAAGAATTCCTTCAAGGATTCCTCCAGGAATTCAAGGATTCCTCCAGTTAATCCATTAATGATTCCTCTAGGAATTCCTTCAAGGATTCCTCCAGGAACTCCTTCAAGCATTCCTCCAGGAACTCCTTCAAGGATTCCTCCAGGAATTCCTTCAAGGATTCCTCCAGGAATTCCTTCAAGGATTCCTCCAGGAATTCCTTCAAGGATTCCTCCAGGAATTTCTTCAAGGATTCCTCCAGGAATTCCTTCAAGGATTCCTCCAGGAATTCCTTCAAGGCAATGATGCAAATTATCACCTCACTAGTGCTCATCACAACTCATCAACTGTATATTTATCGCGTGCGATTGAACTGTGCACTGATCAGCGATGACCAGCAGCAAAGAGGTGGCAAAACGAACATGATGTAAATGACAAACGATTTTGCACACATCTGACTGTGCCGCCACACGCTCGCCCGAACAGCCGAACCATACCGAATAGGTTGGTTTGCGACGCTACGGCACGAATGTTCGACACGCACACAGACGCAACATTCGCATGTACCGATACCATACTAATATAGCTTCCAGCCAACGATGCTTCGCGATAAGCTGTCGAAAAGCATCGAAAGCGATGAAAAGAGATGCTTGGCTAGAACGCAACGGCTCAACGGCGAAAAGGAAGAGTCAACTATGCTGATCAGTGTTGAGTCCGGTCGTGTGCTACTCGTATGGGAGGTTGATTGAATAAAGCGAGGATGGGTGAAAACGTATTCGTTGTCGAAAGCAAATCGCATCATTTCGCGAATGTTTTCATGAAATAGCAAGCTTGCTTCAAGGATTCCTCCAGGAATTCCTTCAAGGATTCCTCCAGGAATTCCTTCAAGGATTCCTCCAGGAATTCCTTCAAGGATTCCTCCAGGAATTCCTTCAAGGATTCCTCCAGGAATTCCTTCAAGGATTCCTCCAGGAATTCCTTCAAGGATTCCTCCAGGAATTTCTTCAAGGATTCCTCCAGGAATACCTTCAAGGATTCCTCCTGGAATTCCTTCAAGGATTCTTCCAGGATTTCCTTTAAGGATTCCTTCAGGAATTCCCTCAAGGATTCCTTCAGGAATTTCTTTCAGGAATTTCTCCAAGGATTCCTTCAGATATTCTTCCAAGAATGCTTCTGAAATTCATTCAAGAATTCCTTCAAAAATGCTAACAAGGAATCTTCAGGAATTCCTTCAAGGATTCCTCCAGGAATTCCTTCAAGGATTCCTCCAGGAATTCCTTCAAGGATTCCTCCAGGAATTCCTTCAAGGATTCCTCCAGGAATTCCTTCAAGGATTCCTCCAGGAATTCCTTCAAGGATTCCTCCAGGAATTCCTTCAAGGATTCCTCCAGGAATTCCTTCAAGGATTCCTCCAGGAATTCCTTCAAGGATTCCTCCAGGAATTCCTTCAAGGATTCCTCCAGGAATTCCTTCAAGGATTCCTCCAGGAATTCCTTCAAGGATTCCTCCAGGAATTCCTTCAAGGATTCCTCCAGGAATTCCTTCAAGGATTCCTCCAGGAATTCCTTCAAGGATTCCTCCAGGAATTCCTTCAAGGATTCCTCCAGGAATTCCTTCAAGGATTCCTCCAGGAATTCCTTCAAGGATTCCTCCAGGAATTCCTTCAAGGATTTCTCCAGGATTTCCTTCAAGGATTCCTTCAGGAATTCCTTCAAGGATTCCTTCAGGAATTTCTTCAGGAATTTCTTCAAGGATTCCTTCAAGGATTCCTTCAGGAATTCCTTCAAGGCTTATTCCTTCAGGAATTCCTTCAAGGCTTTCTTCAGGAATTCCTTCAAGGCTTTCTTCAGGAATTCCTTCAAGGCTTTCTTCAGGAATTCCTTCAAGGCTTTCTTCAGGAATTCCTTCAAGGATTTCTTCAGGAATTTCTTCAAGGATTCCTCCAGGATTTCCTTCAAGGATTCCTTCAGGAATTCCTTCAAGAATTTCTTCAGGAATTCCATCAAAGATTCCTTCTATCATTATTTCACGATTTTTTTAAGGATTCATTCAGGACTTCCTTCAAGGATTTCTTCAAGAATTTCTTCAGGAATTTCTTCAAGGATTCCTTCAGAAATTCCTTCAGAGTTTTTTCAGGAATTTCTTCAAAAATTCATTCAGGAATTTCTCCAAGGATTCCTTCAGATATTCTTCCAAGAATGCTTCTGAAATTCATTCAAGAATTCCTTCAAAAATGCTATCAAGGAATCTTCAGGAATTCCTTCAAGGATCCCTCCAGGAATTCCTTCAAGGATTCCTTCAAGAACTGTTTCAGGGATTCCTTCGAAGATTCCTTCAGGAATCCCTCCAGGGATTCCTTCAGGAATTCATGATGGAATCCTTCATTCTTGGAGGACACCTTGAAGGAATTCTTGGAAGAATTCTTGAAGGAATTCCTGGAGAAATCCTTGAAGGAATTCCTGAAGGAATTCTTGAAGGAATTTCTGAAATAATCCTTGAAGGAATTCCTGGAGAAATCCTTGAAGGAATTCCTGAAGGAATTCTTGAAGGAATTTCTGAAATAATCCTTGAAGGAATTCTAGAAAAAATCCTTGAAGAAATCCTGTAAGGAATTTTTGAAGAAATCTTTGAAAGAAATCTTCAAATTCCTGAAATAATCCTGGAAGAAATTTCTGAAGGAATCCTTGAAGGAATCCTTGGAGAAATTTTTGAAGGAATCCATGAAGCAATTTTTGAAGGAATCCTTGGAGGAATTCCTGCAGGAATCATTGGATTCCTTCAGGAATTCCTCCAAGGATTCCTTCAAGAATTCCTCCAAGGATTCCTTCAGGAATTCCTCCAAGGATTCCTTCAGGAATTCCTCCAAGGATTCCTTCAGGAATTCCTCCAAGGATTCCTTCAGGAATTCCTCCAAGGATTCCTTCAGGAATTCCTCCAAGGATTCCTTCAGGAATTCCTCCAAGGATTCCTTCAGGAATTCCTCTAAGGATTCCTTCAGGAATTCTTCCAAGGATTCCTTCAGAAATTCATCCAAGGATTCCTTCAGGAATTCCTTCAATGATTCCTTCAAAAATTCCTTCAAGCATTCCTTCGAAAATTCCTCCAAGGATTCCTTCAGAAATTTCTTCCTGGATTATTTCAGGAATTTGAAGATTTCTTTCAAAGATTTCTTTAAAAATTCCTTACAGGATTTCTTCAAGGATTTTTTCCAGAATTCCTTCAAGGATTATTTCAGGAATTCCTCCAAGAATTCCTTGAAGGAGTCCTCCAAAAATTCCTACAAGGATTCCTCCAGAAATTTCTTCAATAATTCATTCAAGGATTCCATCAGAAATTTCTTCACGGATTCCTTCAGGAATTCCTTCAAGGATTTCTTGAGGAATGTCTTCAAGGATTCCATCAAAAATTTCTTTCAAGGATTCCTTCAGAAATACAGGAATCCATTATGAATCCCTGAAGGAATCCCAGGAGGAATTCCTGAAGAAATCTTCGAAGGAATCCCTGAAACAGTTCTTGAAGGAAACCTTAAAGGTATTCCTGAATGAATCCTTGAAGGAATTCCTGAAGTAATCATTGAAGCATTCATGGAGGAATCCTTGAAGGAATTTCTGAAGGAATCCTTGAAGGAATTCCTGAAGGAATCCTTGAAGGAATCTTCGAAGGAATCCCTGAAAGAATTCTTGAAGGAATCCTTGAAGGAATCTTTAAAGGAATTCCTGGAGGAATCCTTGAAGGAATTCCTGAAGGAATCCTTGAAGGAATTCCTGAAGATTCCTTGATAGCATTTTTGAAGGAATTCTTGAATGAATTTCAGAAGCATTCTTGGAAGAATATCTGAAGGAATCCTTGGAGAAATTCCTGAAAGAATTTTTGAAGAAATTCCTGATAAAACTCTGAAGGAATTTCTGAAGGAATCCTTGAAGAAATTCCTGAAGAAATTCTTGAAGAAATCCTTGAAGGAAGTCCTGAATGAATCCTTAAAAAAATTCCTGAAATAATGATAGAAGGAATCTTTGATGGAATTCCTGAACTAATTCTTGAAGGAATTCCTGAAGGAATTCTTGAAGGAATTCCTGAAGGAATTCTTGAAAGAATTCCTGAAGGAATTCTTGAAGGAATTCCTGAAGTAATTCTTGAAGGAATTCCTGAAGTAGTTCTTGAAGGAATTCCTGAAGCAATTCTTGAAGGAATTCCTGAAGGAATCCTTGAAGGAATTCCTGAAGAAATTCTTGAAGGAATCATTGAAGAAATTCCTGAAGGAATCCTTGAAGGAAATCCTGGAGGAATCCTTGAAGGAATTCCTGGAGGAATCCTTGAAGGAATTCCTGGAGGAATCCTTGAATGAATTCCTGGAGGAATCCTTGAAGGAATTCCTGGAGGAATCCTTGAAGGAATTCCTGGAGGAATCCTTGAAGGAATTCCTGGAGGAATCCTTGAAGGAATTCCTGGAGGAATCCTTGAAGGAATTCCTGGAGGAATCCTTGAAGGAATTCCTGGAGGAATCCTTGAAGGAATTCCTGGAGGAATCCTTGAAGGAATTCCTGGAGGAATCCTTGAAGGAATTCCTGGAGGAATCCTTGAAGGAATTCCTGGAGGAATCCTTGAAGGAATTCCTGGAGGAATCCTTGAAGGAATTCCTGGAGGAATCCTTGAAGGAATTCCTGGAGGAATCCTTGAAGGAATTCCTGGAGGAATCCTTGAAGGAATTCCTGGAGGAATCCTTGAAGGAATTCCTGGAGGAATCCTTGAAGGAATTCCTGGAGGAATCCTTGAAGGAATTCCTGGAGGAATCCTTGAAGGAATTCCTGGAGGAATCCTTGAAGGAATTCCTGGAGGAATCCTTGAAGGAATTCCTGGAGGAATCCTTGAAGGAATTCCTGGAGGAATCCTTGAAGGAATTCCTGGAGGAATCCTTGAAGGAATACCTGGAGGAATCCTTGAAGGAATTCCTGGAGGAATCCTTGAAGGAATTCCTGGAGGAATCCTTGAAGGAATTCCTGGAGGAATCCTTGAATGAATTCCTGGAGGAATCCTTGAAGGAATTCCTGGAGGAATCCTTGAAGGAATTCCTGGAGGAATCCTTGAAGGAATACCTGAAGGAATCCTTGAAGGAAATCCTGGAGGAATCCTTGAAGGAAGTCCTGGGGGAATCCTTGAAGGAATTCCTGGAGGAATCTTTGAAGGAATTCTTAGAGGAATCCTTCAAGGAATTCCTGGAAGAATCCTTGAAGGAATTCCTGGAGGAATCTTTGAAGAAATTCCTGAAGAAATCCTTGAAGGAATTCCTGAAGAAATCCTTGAAGGAATTCCTGAAGAAAGCCTTGAAGTAATTCCTGAAGAGAGCCTTGAAGGAATTCCTGAAGGAATCCTTGAAGGAATCCTTGAAGGAATTCCTGAAGAAATTCCTGAAAGAATCCTTGAAGGAATTCCTGAATAAATCCTTGAAGGAATTCATGAAGGAATTCTTGATGGAATTCCTGATGGAATTTCTGAAGGGATTCCTGAAGGAATTCCTTAAGGAATCCTTGAAGGAATTCCTGAAGGAATTCTTGATGGAATTCCTGATGGAATTTCTGAAGGGATTCCTGATGGAATTCTTGAAGGAATCCTTGAAGGAATTCCTGAAGGAATCCTAGGAGGAATTCCTGAAAAAAGCCTTGAAGGAATTCCTAAAGGAATCCTTGAAGGAATTCCTGAAGGAATCTTTGAAGGAATTCCTGAAGGAATCCTTGAAGGAGTTCCTGAAGGAATCTTTGAAGGAATTCCTGTGGAAATCCTTGAATGAATTCCTGGAGGAATCCTTGAAGGAATTCCTGAAGAAATCCTTGAAGGAACAGCAATTTTTCCAGAAATTTCTGCAAGGATTCCTTAAAAAATCCTTCAGGAGTTCCTCCAAGGAATTCTTTAAGATTTTTTCAGGAATTTCTTTAGAAATCCATCAAGGATTCATCCATGTATTCTTTAAAAGAAATTCTTTCAAGAATATCCATCAAGAGAACTTCAAGAACTCCTATAAGAATTGCTTAAGGAATTTTTGATCGAATTCCTGGGAGGCAATCCTGTAGGAATGTTTTAAGGCATTTTTCAAGGAATCCTTGAAGTACTTCCTGAAGGAATTCCTGAAGATAGCTGTCAAGGAAATCCTGAAGGAATCTTTGAAGGAATTTATAAATGAATACTTTACAGAACTGCTGGACGAGTCCTGGGAGAAATCCTGAAAGAAACCCTGCAGGAATCCTCAAAGGAGGTCTTGAAGAGATTTTAGAAAGAATTCATGGATGCATCCTTGATAGATTTTCTTAAGGAATCATAAAGAATGCCTGAAGGAATTCTTGAAAAATTCCAGAAGGTATCCTAGAAAAAAATCCTGTAAGGACTTTGTAAAAGAATCTTTGAGGAAATTCCAATAGAATTCCTGAAGGAATCCCCGAAAAAGTTCCTGAAGGAATCCTTGAAAAAATCTCGAATGAATCTTTAACGGCACTCCTTAAAGGTATTCCTGAAGCAAGCCTTGAATGAATTTACAAAGGAATCCTTAACAAAACTGCTGGAGGAAACCTGGAGGAAATTTTGAAGGAATCTTTGAAAGAATCCCTACAGGAAGGCATTTGTGGAGGAATTCTTGAAGGATTTTTTGGAATGATTCATGGATGAATCCTCGATGGAGTTTCTGAAAGAATCCTTGCAAGGATTAATACATGAAAAAAATCCTACAGGAATCCCTGAAGGAATTTCTGTAAGAACCTTTGAAAGATTTCCTGAAGAAAACCTTAAGGGAATTCCTGGAGGAATTTGTGAAGGAATCCTAGAAGGAATTCCTCAAGGAATCCCTGAAGAAATTTCTTAAGGAATCCTTGAAGATATTTCTGGATAGGAATCCTTGAATGCACTCCTACCGAAATTCTTAAAGGAATTCCTAAAGCAATCCTTGAAATAATTTATGAAAGAATCCTTAACAAAATTGCTGGTGGAATCCTTGAATGAATCCTTAATGGAATCCTTGAAGAAATTCCTGGAGAAATTGCAGCATGCTGAAGAAATTCCCGAAAGAATTCCTCAAGTAATTATTGAAGGAATTCCTGAAGGATTCCTTGATGGAATTCCTGAAAAATCCTTGATGCTATTCCTGAACAAATCCTAGAATAAATTTTTGGATAAATTTATAAAGGAATCATTAGTAGAACTGCTGGAGGAATTCTGAAGGAAGGCCTGAAGAAATCCTTGAAGGAGTTTCTGGATAAATCATTGAAAAAATTTTCGAAAAATTTCATGATGGCATTTTTGAAGGAATTCTTGTAGAAATTCCTGAAGATATTCCTACAGGAATCATTCAAGTAATATCTGTAGGAAACTCTGAAAGAATTCCTGAAGGAAACCTTGAAAGAATACCTGGAGAATTCCGTAAGTTCTTTCTCGAAGGAATTCCTTAAAGAACTACTGAAGGAATTCCTGAAGAAATCCCTGAAAAAATTATTGAAGGAATTCCTAAAGTATTCTTGAAGAAATCCCTACAGGGAACTTTTGGATTAATATCCAGAGAGTTCTTCTTCTTCTTCTTCTTGGCGTAACGTCCTCACTGGGACAAAGCCTGCTTCTCAGCTTAGTGTTCTATGAGCACTTCCACAGTTATTAACTGAGAGCTTCCTCTGCCAATGACCATTTTGCATGTGTATATCGTGTGGCAGGCACGAAGATACTCCTATGCCCAAGGAAGTCAAGGAAATTTCCTTTACGAAAAGATCCTGGACCGACCGGGAATCGAACCCGTCACCCTCAGCATGGTCATGCTGAATACCCGTGCGTTTACCGCCTCGGCTATATGGGCCCTCCAGAGAGTTATCCTGGTGGAATCCACAGAGGGAACTCCTTAGATAGAACTCCTGGAGGATTCCCCATGAAGAGTTTCAAGAGGAATCCCTGGATGAATCCCCAGATTGAATTTCTAGAGGAATCCTCCAGAGGGAATTCCTGGAGGAATCATCAGAGGGAATCCCTGAAGAAATCCCTAGAGGGAATCTTTGGCGAAATCCCAAAAGGTAATTTATGAAAGGCTCCATGAAGGAATCCACAGAGGAAACCCCCGGAGGAATTTCCAGAGAGAATCCTTGAAGGAATCCCAAAAAGTAATTTCAGGAGGAATCTCCAAAAGAAATTTCTAGAGGAATTATCAGAGGGAATCTCCGGAGGAATTCCTAGAAGGAATCCGAAGAGGTAATTTCTGAAAGAAACTCCAGCGCGAATATCTGGAGGAATTTCCAGAGAGAATCCCCAGAGGGGAAAAATCCTAAAGCGAATTACTGCCGTTCTACACCCATTAGTCCCAAGTTCATAGGTATTCCCATACATCATGGGGCAATCATGTGTAGAACGGCAGATTAGGAGCCGCAAAAAAGTGAATGGAATTAGGTGATATCACGATAGTTCTAGAACGAATATGTCCAATAATCTACAGAAATCGAAGCTCTCAATATAAATGTTTATTCGGAATTCTGGTGGACGAGATACGACTCTTCTCCCTCCCAATATAATGAAATATTATAAAAATCAACGACCATTGTACTACAAAAGAAACAGTTTTCGTTCTCGACCTTTTCTTGACCATTCGCGCTTGCCAGTAATAATACAAGCAACAATATGACGCACGATCGGTAGGTACTAGCTACCTATAGATAGACATCTTCCGGACAGAGTACTCATATTCCAGCGTGGGGACGGATTGATACTCAGATTGCTTCCTGTTTTGCTGCCGACTAATCTGTTGGCCACAAAGACACCGCATCTCGAGACGTTCTCCAGCATCAGCTTCATCATTCGTTTGAACGATTCGCTCTCGGAAGACTGAGTTTCTGTACAAGGAAATAATGGCGGTTATCGTTGGTTTTGCGGAGAGGTTGTACAACTTACCCGGTAATGGAGATTGGAATTCTAATCTGGAAGCAGACGCTGTGATACTGAACTCTAGCTGCAGAACAACAACGTAGCCCATTCCCGTTTCCGTGGGGGAAAACTATGGAAATAATTGAAGTTCGTAGAGAGCTCAGTCTAGTGCATCAAAAACCCTCCGGCAACTGTAATCTTTTGCTGTGGCGCGCTTCCGTGAGGCCGTCTGACGAATTGGACGATGAAGTGCATGCTTCCGGGAGGGATTTCCAGCTGATGGATGTGCGAACTGGTGTATTGTATGTTCACCGTGATGTTTTCTCCTTGATCTGGTCGAGACTCTTCAGTGGTTGATATTCCGATGCAATGTTCCACACTTTCCGGTTTTTCCGTTGCGGCCACCATTGAAGTATCGTCCCTACGTTGATCTCCGGGTCTGTTTCTCTGCGCCGGCCCTCTCCGATTTTGCGGAGGAGTTTTGAATTTTTGATTTGGAGCTTTTGTAGCACAAACTTTGCCAATTTCTTCATTCCCGTTGAGAAAATGAAAACTACAACAAAACAAACATTTCAGATGACATTTATGTCAAATCCCTACCAGTGTTGCCAGAAATGCTTCATTCGAGCACCGAATTCGAGCAGTTGTATCGTGATATTCAGAATATCACGTTCGGGAAGGTGATATTGGAGGTGTCAAAAATGTATGGCTGTATCATGTTCCAGAAACATGATATTGGCCTTGTATCACCAAAACCGCTTGTATCATGATACAACGGCGTAGTCTGAACATAGCATTACCCTAAATAAAAATGTAGTTTTGTTTTGCTCTTCCAGAGTTTTGCTCTGGAAGAGGTTTTGCAAACTATAAATCCTTAAAAATTCTTGACGTCCTGTAAGTAATTTCGATAGTGACCGTGGTTTGTTGTGTTTCTTTTAAACAAACACTTCGACAGATCGTTTTTTTTTAAATCATGAACCAATCCGAAAATGATGAAAAGTTTTTCGGTGGCCATATTGATAAAAATGATGTTAAATGTAAGCTAAATGTGGAAAATTTAAGGTTAATGTATTGCCTCTTGTGCATTGCTCTGCGAAGACCCTGGGACATGTGCGTATATTCAGTTTTTCAGGTACCTAAAATCACTGCGACTCAAGAATTGCGAATATTTCTATTGAAAAGTGGAATAAATGAAGGCATTGGTAAAACTACCATAATGTTTTACGTGATTTAACCGATTGATTTGATTTCTACAATTAGAATAACTAGCCACAGAAGTCCAAAGTCGCGACAGTTCGTGTGACTAACATCTAGTTTGCCACGCCCTTACAGCGTCAGTAGCGGTACTACAAGTGTCAAATAAGTTTTGTTTACCAAAACAAAAGATCCTCTACAAGGTGGGCACTAATAAACAATCATTTATTACATTTAAAGATTAAAATAATTATATAGGAAAAATGACTACAGCGCCATTGGAGTTCTAGTGTATTTCTATTTTTCTACATGACAATAAATAAAGACTATCGATATTTTGATCAGGTAATCTGATTTTTCCTCGTACACTAGAACCTATTGTTTTTAGGCACTTTTAATTTATGTACCTTTTATGCATGAAAATAGGGAAAACTACTCAGAACCAATATTGTGCATAAGAATATTTAATAATGATGGGAACTATTGCAACGGCGGTCACGGGGTGTTTATAGGAGAGAGCAAAAGAAACTTACAGGGGGGTTTCAGCAGGGTACTAAGAGCTCGAAAGCATTGCAGAGAGTTTCAGAGGAGTTTCAACAGGTTTTTTAGTCGTTACAGGTACGTTACAGGAAGGTTTCACGTGCGTTAAATGAGGTTCGAGTGTTAAGGTTTTGGAGGCATTTCTGGAAGCAGAGCATTTTTGGCGGGACTCAGAAGCGTTACGGAGAAATATTCAGAGGTTTCGGAGCATCTTAAGTGCGTTACATGAGGTCCGAGGGGGCTTAAGGGGGATTTTGGAGGCGTTCCAGGAAGTTTCAGTGCATTTTCAGCGGGTTTCAGAGGCGTTACGGAAGCGTTACGGAGGAGTTTTCGGAGGTTTCAGAGCGTCTCAAGTGCGTTACACGGGGTTCAATATCATTTGAAACGCTGCTGAATACATACCCTTTGACCTAAAGGTGTTCTTGAAACCCTCTGAAACTACTCTGACCTGAAATGTCTTGAAACGCCCTTGAAACCTCCGTAATCCCATTGATACGCCCTTGAAATCACGATTATCAATTTGAATTGCCTCTGAAACCCCTTTGGACGCCTTTAATAGGCTCCATAAGCCCCCTGGAACGTATATGAAAACTCCTAGAAACGCCCCTGAAATGCTACCAAACGCCCTTAAAACCCATAGAAATGTCCTTAAAATGTTCCTGAAACACCCTGAAATTCTCTTAAATGACTCTGAAATGCTCCTTGAACCCCTTGCAATGCCCTTTAAAGGCCCCAGAGATCCCTTGAATTGCCCTCAAAGCCCCTTGAAGCGTCCCTGAAACCGCCTCAATACTATAGAAATGCCCCTGAATTCACCGTAATCCCATTAAACCGCCAACAAATCGTGACAGAATGCCATGGCTGCTCAAATCCCCTGAAGTCCCATCGAATCCCCTTTCTTGGGCTCTCTGGGAATTTTCTGGAAACCCATTTAGCCCCACCTTAAATTCACAGGAGCAAGACCTGTTCTCGCGAAGTAGATTCCCTCATTGCGCAAACTTAATTTATGCGTAAATATGCTCTTTTTATGCCTTTTTTGATTTATGCAGTCCCAACCATGTGCATAAAAAGAAGTTCCAGTGTATTAACATTTCAATTATTCATTTATTCAGTCATGTTTATCTAAAATTCCATAAAATTAAATTCACTATTATAATGATCACTATGAACCTACACGCTTGCTTCTTAACCGTTTTCAATCAGTAATAAAACTGTTTCATTTGCAACAGATTAAAAAAAGAAGGATGCTTGAGCTTCCCTTGAAAGCAATTTTAGAGGATTTTACAATTCAGGGGCATTCCAAGAGGGGTATCAGAGGTGTTTCGAAACGTTGCGGGGTGGTTTCTGGTGGATTACGAATTTGTTTGCGGAGGTTTGAAGCCTATTTTCGAGGAATTTTCAATGGGGTTTGCAGGTGATTTAGAAGGATTAAAAGCTCCAGGGCCTGAAAAATTCCTGAATGCTCTCAAATGTACTCTCTGAAACCTTTTTAGACCCCTGAAACTCCCTGAAGTACTAAAACTCCCTTGAAATCTCCTTGAAAGATCCTAAGGCCCACTGAAACAACCATGAGGCACCATGAAACGCCTCTGGACAAACCGTGAAATCCCATATTAGCCTCCGAGACCCCCAAAACGACCATATTTTTTTTTATTATAGAGGTTCTAAACCAAGGTTCATTTGCCTCTAAAGACTAAAATACCCCTGAGCCTCTACAAAACCCCCTGAGACCCCACCAGATGCCTCTGGATACATCATGGCATCCCTTTAGACCCCTTGCAGCCCCCATCCATGAGATCACATGAAACACCCCTGATATACACTGAAACCTTCAAAAACCTCTGGAAACGCTTCTAGCAACCACCTGATGATTCCAGAAACCCCTAGAAACAACCATGAAACGCAGATCCCCTGAAATCCGCAGAAAAGCTCTGCTGAAAACTCCCTGAAAACCATTAAAGCTCCTTTAACCCTAAAAGGGATACCTTCATGGCCTCAGTTTCGTCACCTCGCTGAGTGTGTTCCATCAAAGACGAGCTCTGAAAGGCGACTGGGGTCCAATGGACCCCAGGTATCCCTTTTAGGGTTAAATACCCCTAAGACCGTCTGAAACCCCTTGTAATTCCCTGAAACTTTCAGGAAAACTCTCTGACAACCCTAAGTTCACTTGAAACTTCCTTGAGATCCCTCGAAATGCCCTAAGTTCAGGGCTCTTCAAATGCCTCCGGAATTGAAGCATCACCGGGACACTCAAAAATTCAGTTGAGGGGACCCCCTTCAACATCCTTGAATTCTTCCGAATCCCTGTGAGGCTCTTCAAAACGCCCCTGGGAATTTCATGAAACCCCCTGAAACGCACTTGAGAGCTCCTGAAACGCCTCCGAGTTAAGCACCCCCTGAGAACTGCTGAAACGCTTCTGAAAAATGTGAAGCGGACCTGGTGTGATGGTTAGAACACGTAACTATCACGCCGAGAACCTGGGATCGAATCCCACTTCCGGCAAACTCTCAAAAATGTGAGTTCTTTTTTCGAAAGGGAAGTAAAAAAGGGCGTCCCGAAATGAACTAGACTAGGTCTTAAACGAAAAAAAAGCTTCCGAAAATCCATGGAAGGCCCCTGAGATCCTCTAAAGCCCCCTGCAACGCTTGTGAAAATCCCCTTCTCTCTCTCTCTTTTCTTAACTTAACGGCCCAATTCGGAAAAAGCTTGCTACTCAGTTTTTGTTCTTTGAGCAATTTCACATTTATTAAATGAGAGCTTCCTCTGCCAATGATCATTTTGCATGTGCATATCGTGTGGAAGGTACGAAGACACTTTATCCCCAAGGTAGTCAAGGAAATTTCCTTTAAGGAAAGTTCCTTGATCGACCGGGAATTCAACCCCTCATGCTCCACATAGTCATGCTGAATACCCGTGCGTTTACAGCACCGGCTATATGAGCCATAAGAAAATCCCCTCAAAGCTTCTGAAACAATTCTGGAATGCATCTGAAAACTCCGAAAGTCCTCTGAGATGTCCCTGAAACCCCCTGAAACACTCTGAAACACCTATGAAAATTTCCTGAAACCTCCTTAAATGTCCATGAATCCCTCTGAAACCCCTTTGCAAAATCCCATGGAACGCTTTCAAACTACATGAATCCTCTTGAAGGTCCTTGAACCTCTTTGACCCCTGCAGCCTCCTAGGTATTTGGAATGCCCAAAACATCGCCCATGACGTCACACGAATTTGGGGCCGTCCATAAATGACGTAGCATTTTTTGTCGATTTTTGACACCCTCTTTTCCTCGTAGCCTATTTCCCCTAATACATGGCTCATAGCATATTCAAAGACTCCCATCTCCTCCCTTGCATGCTACTTCATAAATGGACGTCCCCTTAGTCTAAACAACTTCGTCGGAAACCATGTTGGATCATAATCTGCAATAACTCGTTTCTCTTCACTAAATCGTACGCCGCATTGAAATCAAGAAACAGGGGTGATCATCTGATCCGTCGTTGATCAGCCCTCTCGGAAACCCGCCGGAAAATTTTCGCTGACGAAGGACTCCTCAATCGAACTCAGCCTATTAAACCGAATTCCGGCCAAAATCTTGTTCGTTGAATTTAGAAATGCCATTCCTTTGTGATGCCAGCCGATGCCCTTTCTTGTATAGAGGGCAAATGAGACCATCCAACCAACTAACAGATAGTTTTTCGATATAATACGGTGTAAGTAAGAGTTGATACAGCTGCTCACTACTGTGCTTGAGAATCTCGGACAAGAGTTCATCTTTCCTAGCAGTCTTGTTGTTTTTCAGTCCTCTAATGGCTGTCTTCACCTCGTCCAGCGACGTTGGAAGTTCCACAGCCTGTCCGTCGTCTTCAACTTGAATTATGTCTGTCGCTCTTCCAATCCCATTGTTCGAAAATATCTCGAAGTGCTCTCTTCACTTGGCAGCCACCATAGTTGCATCACGGTCGTTGTACATGACAAAAGGAGGCGCTGTTTTCTCCGCACACCATTGACAGTATCTTAAAATCTCCGCATAGCATTCTGTTTCATACTCTCATGCGCCTGACCTATCACATTTCGCTCATGCTCTCTTTTTTTTTTGCAGTGGATTCGTTTTTAGGCTACTCTTGCTTCCAACGAGGCTTGCCGAGTTGGATAAATATGACGAGTGCTGTAAAAATCGAGTTTTGCAACAAGTTGCATACAACATTTTCTGCAATGAGAAAAAATAATCATTATAATTTCATTATTATTTCCATCAGTATCACCATGCTTCCCGGTGGTTGAACTAGACGCAAAACTTGAATCAAGCAAGCTGTGCTATAACCGTCACAGCTTTTCATCCTCTTGACGTAGAAGCATAAGTTGTCGGCAAAACAATTGCATTATGATTCATAATGCAACCCGAAAGAGTTGCATTATGAATCATAATGCAACTGCTCTTTATAGTGTGGAAAAGTAGGCGGTAGTGACACTAAAACGGCAAGAATAAAACGCAATATTATAGTGGAAAATTGCAAAATAGTCAATAATGTAACTAGTCGCAAAAAGTTGATTTGTTTCAGCACGAGTCGTACATTTATCCAAAGAGGCTTGCCGAGTTGAATAAATACGAAGAGTGCTGACAAAATCGAGTTTTGCAACGAGTTCCATGCAAAATTTTATGCAATGATTTTTTCATTATACAACTCATTTGAGTTGCATAATGTTCATAATGCAACTCAAATGGGGTGCATTATGAACATTATGCAACTATTTTTCATAACACAAGTCATTTCAGTTGCATTATGAACCAGTTCGAAAAAGTTGGCCATTATGATACCGAAATTAGTTGCATAAAATAGAAATTATTATACTGAATTGAATAAATATAATATTGTTTCAATTTTTTACCTAATAAGTAACTGTTATAAAGAAAGCACATTTCTGTATTTCGATCCTCAATTTGAAAGGTGACTCTTACTAAATTCATGGAACATATGGTTTGTCTGTGGATGTGATAATCATTTTTTCACACTATAATTCCCCATGTCTAATTGGTGCCATGCCATTACAGAAAAGCCAGCGTCGCACGAGACTAGAAAGTGTCGTTTGTTCGTAACGCTGGCAAGCTAAGCATCCACTTAGTGTATGACAAATGTTTAGGTCTTACTGCGGCAAGCTAAAGAGTGATTGAGTGCATTAAAAATCAGTCAATCGTGCATTTGGAGAGATCACCAAAACGGAAAGGCTTTTCCCTTTCATCGTCGCATTTGTCTGCCGACTGTCACAGCCAGCCGGCTTGCAGGCACGCTGCTATGATGGAGCACCACTTATTTACTGCGGCGATCATATGGAGAACTCTACGGTTGCACCACGACAGCAACTCTCTCGGGCTGCCACCCGCATGACCAATTCCATCACAGTAATTCCATTATGTGCCGCAGTTCAACCGACTCGTGTTCCTATAACAAACCGAACCGACGACAACGACCGGCTTGACAAAACTTAAAACTTCAGAGGGAAAACTACGGCTAAGATCAAAACGAAAACTGCCAAAGAGGAAAGTTTGACTTGTGAGCCCTACTAGCTGCTTGACTTCTATAGTGGCTAGTGACTTGACTTGACAATGCTCTTGCTTGATGGATGTGGAAAATAGAATACACTAAATTCTGTTTTTACGCGATGGATGCGTTCGCGCAAAAAAAAAATCGTGTAAAAAAAGTTCGCGTAACTTCGAGAATTCGCGCAAAAAAAATCCAAAGGAAATTTTTTTTACGCGATTTGCCCTCCGCAAATGACCAAAATCGCGTAAAAAAAAGTCGCGTAACTTCGAGAAAATCGCGTAAAAAAAGTCGTGCAAAATAAAATCGCGTAAAAAAAAGTCGTGTAAAAAAAGAATTCAGTGTAGTGATAAAAAAGCACGACTTTTGCATAGTCACTCGGTGAGGCGACAAGAGATACCCAACACAATGGAACTCCCTCATGGTGCGGTGGAACTAACAGGGGGAACTTTCGAACTTTTTTATTAATACAAAAGCTCCACTTAGTGGTGTTATTCACAGCGGTGAATGACAGAAAGACGGCAAATGAACCGTGTAATTGGAAGAAAAGCGAAGAATTTTGCACATTTAATTAGTTTATAATATTATTGTTTGAGGTTTAAAAAAGTATCGTAAATTTTATTCTGATAATCCAAAATCGCGTTCGATTTTTTGCAACAAAAAATTAATGATCCAAGTAAATGTGTGGATCTCTGTAGGACCTCACATTTTGGATATATCCCAGTGTAATTGCCATTTTGGATATATTACAGTGTAATAGATGTAATACTATCTTTTGTTCCCGAATAGTCAGAATAATTCTGGCAGCGGCGAATCATATTGTATTAAATTTATATATATATATATGTATATATATATATATATATATATATATATATATATATATATATATATATATATATATATATATATATATATATATATATATATATATATATATATATATATATATAAAGAATTAAATTATACGGAAATGTTGAAGGAATTTTTGGATGAATCCTCGGATAGTTTGAGAATGAATCTTTCAAGTAATTCTTAAAGAAATTCCGAAAAAATCTGGATTCCGGATTTTTGTATGTACTCCGGAATTTCGGAGCAAATTCTAGTGAAATCCTCAGATGAATTTCTAAAGATATATTCTCGAAGGAATTTCAGGAAGAACCCTTGAAGAGTATCCTCAGAGGAATTCTAAAAGAAATCTTGGGATATACTCCTAAGGAAATTCGTATAGAACTCCTGGATCTTATGAAATTTTCGGAAAAGTTTCTGAAGGTGTTTTCAAAAAAATCTTTGGTGTGGATGTAGTAGAAACTCTGCTGGAAATTTTGCTGAAATTTGCAAATGACTTTTTGCATTTTTTGCCGAAGAAATATTTGAATAAATTACTACAGAGAAAATCGGAATTGGGGGGGTTAATGCAGAAATTATTGTCTACATTTCCGGGCGAATCTTCTGAGGGATTATTGGCGATTTTCAGAAAAAAAAAGTCCAAAACAAATACTCGAAGCATTCCTGGAGAAAATATCAGAACTATCGACAAACATATCATTGAACAAAAATAATTGTTTGAACCCCCGGTGGAATCCTATTAGCATAGTTGGAGAATATCCTACACTCCTACAGAAATTATCAGCTGAAGAATTTTTTTGAGAAACTTGAAGAATTCCTCGCAAAAAAATCTTATAAGAACTCTTAGAGAAAGAGCTGGACAGAGTTCGGGCGAAATGATAAAAAATATATTAGTCGAAATTTTTGGAAAAAATGAATGAAATGCTTGGTGAAATTCGTGAAGGAATTTATTAATTTATAAAAAAAACAATACTTGAATACATTCATGGAGCAACCTCCGAAGTAATCTTTGGAAAAATTCCTGGAACAGTTCTTGAGTATACTCATAAAACAACTTTGAAAGACCTCGCTGAAAAATTCGCAGAAAAAATCCTGAAGAAATTCTCGGAATATTCCTGTACCCTCCTTCAGAGAAGCATGGAGAGTAGGGTGTCCCAAAATAGCAAAAGTGTTAAAAAGTTAACTTGCTCACCCTTAGAATGATAGATTAGGGTCCTAGCAACAATAGTTCCATACATGAAAACTTAATCAAAAAATATTTAGAGGTTGCACGCATCGATTTTGTGAAAAATGGACGATTTTTGGTATTTTTACCAAAAATATGCTAATATGAGTTGAAAAATTAAAGAAATAAAAGTCATCAATCAATGTAAATCATAGTTCTGGGTCCCGCAAACAAAGTTTGGAGGGAGTTAAGGTCAGCAAAGTTTATTTTATATGTTTAACAAAAGTTAAAATATCAAAAAATCGCGATTTTTTTCACCAATTTTTTCAAAAATGCTCAATTTATAAGGATTTTAAAATTTTTCCTGCGATTCGCAATTCCCTTATTTTATAGCAAATTTTGTGTAGATTTTTTCGGCTGAAGACAGTTTTGAGCTATCTCTTTCATGAGCGGAGATAACGGTATAATAATGATAACACAATCAATGAAAAAAACGTGTTTTCTTATCAATTTTGCTCACTAGTTTCCATAACTACCATGCAATTAAAACAACACACGGCAAATGTTTGACATAATAGTACGTGCAAGTATACATTTTTGAAGCATTTCAGGAATTATTGTGTTGCTTTGATCATTACTGGTTCATACTGCATGACCGTAACAATATGTAAAGGTATTGAGAGTTAATCATCGTTTAAAATCTACATATGCTGAACATAACTTTTCACACCCGCTTTGTGAATACGAGATAAGATAAGATTTTTTTATCTTAGATTTCATCTGTTGATCAGATAACAGTAGCAAGCCACCGATTGTAATTGTGATTGAAAATTATGTTTTAACAAGTAAACTGCGCAGCAGAAAGAGTTTAACATTGAAATTTCTTAGGTTAACACCTCTTGTAAAATATTAGGCCAGTCACTAAGTTACGTTTATTTTTTTTTTTAAATTATAGTGGGATCTAAACATCTTGATGCTTTCTGAAATCCAACCCTAGCTGCAAATGTGTGTGCTAACGGTTTGCTTTTAAAATCAAATTATATAATAGATCTCAATATTGTGTAAAGAATTAGCTTTAGTTAAAATTCGCGAATAAAAAGAAGAAAAAATGTCTGAATATTCGTAAAAATATCTGCATTTCCATGCACATCTTTAAATTTTTATGTCGATTGGTTGAAACTATAAAGTATATTTTCTTTCTTACAGTTTTTATTAGCTATTTTATTTTCATTTTAATTGTTTTCAATGTTAGAGCAGTAGTTCTGGTATAACTAGAAAGAACCTATATGCCTATATGTTTGCTTAACAAGAGCACCAAAATCTATTTAAAAAGGGTAAACATTGTTAAGCGATCTACATATCACTCAAAATATATCATAGAACACATGGAATTTGATTGTCTTACTTGCGATCACTTATATTATTAAAATTTCGCAGCGAGTTACTTATTAAGTTTTTCTTTGAACCGGTAAGCACAATCGATGTGAAATTATCAAAGTAACCCAATTATTTCTGAAAATCTTCAATAATGTGTACTTGCATAACATAACATGTCAAACACTTGTTATTTGCTTTTTTTTGCATGGTAGACATAGAAATTAATGAACAAAAACAAGAAATAACATAAGAAAATCCGATTATTTTTTTCATTGATTGTGTTATCATTATTAAGCCGATATCTCATCTCTTGAAGGAGATAGCTGAAAACTGTCTTAGGCCGAAATAATCTACACAAAATTTGCTTTAAAATAAGGGAATTGCGAATTGCAAGAAAAATTTCAAAATCCTTATAAATTGAGCCTTTTTGAAAAAATTGGTGAAAAAATCGCGATTTTTTGATATTTTTACCTTTGCCAAATATATAAAATTAGATTTGATGACCTTAACTCCCTCCAAACTTTGTTTGCGGGACCCAGAACTATGATTTACTTTGATTAATGACTTTTATTTCTTTTATTTTTCAACTCATATTAGCATTTTTTTTGGTAAAAATACCAAAAATCGCCCATTTTTCACAAAACCGATGCGTGCAACCTCTAAATATTTTTTGATTGAGTTTTCATGTATGGAACTATTGTTGCTAGGACCCTAATCAATCATTCTAAGGGTGAGCAAGTTAACTTTTCGACACTTTTTATATTTTGGGACACCCTAATGGAGAGATTTTCGGAAATGTTTTTGGAAAAATATTGGAAGAAATGCATGAAGTAATTTCTACACAGGTCGATGGAACATGTTTATGTAGAGTACAAATGATCGGCGTTAAGTCAGACCGGACCATCTGTTTTTCAACGACTTCGGGGAAATGCCCTGCAAGAGCTTTCTGTCCGAAATACTATAGTTCCTTTATGTAGCGAAACATCTGCTTCAAAATAATGACGGAAAGCTCAGAGTTTTCGAATTCCTTCCCATATCTTTACCTGTCCAAAAAAACCGCGTAGTCCACTCTAACCGATCGCCGACCAAATTACCAAAGATGATCCAGATCATCCAAAAACATCTTAAGGTCTTTATTCGCGGAAGTTCTTGAGGGCATACAATATCTTTGAAAATTAGTTCCCTTCAGCACAATGAATGCTCAATGGTCCTGTAGAGATGTGGCTTCCTATCAGTAATGCAACAACAATCCATAGAGAACCCTTGAAAATCTTAAGGCCTTATCCACGGAAGTTCTGGGCGGACCTTGAACATCTTTGGAAATTAGTTCGCTACAGAGGAATATTCCATGGACCTGTAGTATGTTGCACTGTATAACAGCGTTTCTCAAACTATGGGTAGCGATCCACTGGTGGGTCGTGGGCTGATTTTTGGTGGGTCGCGAGGACTTGGGCGGTATTGTAACAAATGTTTTAATTATCTTTTATCAGCTACCCAGCCAACACGAAGTCGTGTAAGATGTAGAATACGTTGCTAAAGTGGAGGCCATATGCGTACATGCTTCCATTTAGCTCCATGTTAAGTGTACGCATACCGCCTTCACTTTAGCATCCTATTCTACATCATATGCGATCGTTGTGTAACCAACGTGTCATGTAAAAATATTGCCTTGGAGAATCTACTGAGTTATTTTTAGAAGTGCTGTTTCTCTTTAATGCTATTCCAAATTTTGTATTATGAGCCTTAGTCTGGAGTAAATTGAACATTGGCTCTACTGTCGGTGTTCTGTAATCGATTTTGAAACTGAGGGGCCCAGAATCAAAGGGGTGTAAGTGACAATTTTGTCGATTTTGAGCTGAGCATATCATAAAATTCTTCAGATCTTAAGCTTTCAGGAACTTTTTTAAGATTGTTTCTACGATGATTAGAAAAATTATAATAAATCAGAGAAATTTTTATTGATTTTGAAACTCCATACATTTTGTATGGGATGAAAAATTGGTCAAAAACTTTAAACCTCATTTACTCGAAAGTGAGTTTTTGTAACTTACACCCCTTTGCTTCTAACCCCCTCAACTATGAGTATTCAATCAAAAGGATTGTTGTTGCTACTTGCAGTTTGAATTATCAGTTAGATCACACACCAAGTAGAACAATAATCAAATAATCAAACTTCGACGAGAAACCTTGCCTTTATCGAACTTAAGTAAAGCTTAACTTCGGTAAAATTCTGCTGAATGTCGATAATCTGACCTTCACAGAAATCAGAACAACTGAAAAGTGATTTCAATAAAAACATAAATAAATGTGAATGAAGGATATGATTAAAAATTCCAAGAAGATTCATGTAGCCATCCAGCAGTAATGTAATTCTGAAAACTCTACTGTTCATCAACTTGCTGTAAATATTTATAGAATTTTCAACCCGATTTCTCAATTTAGAGTAGAATTTTAAGTTCTGCAGAAGTACAGAATTTGTAGAAAATGTTTTTTTTTTTATTTCTAGAATATGTGAGAGAAAACATGAAACCTGTTCTGTTGTGCTGCTTGGAGTCAGACTTGATTAGCAACTTGGAAACATATCTCAAGTTCTTTAGACTAAGAATTTTCCGGGACTGGGCACTTGAGTACCTTTATTTTACTTAGACTTTTCCAGCAAAACAAAAAGAGTACAATTTACAAAAAAAAAACTATTTACTTTTAACGTAACGTAAGTTTATCAAAGCCTATGTAAGTAATAAAACGAATTTATTAAATAGTCAGTCCAAGTTTGCAAAAATGGCGTATTTAATGAAAATACGTTCTGGTGGGTCGCCAAATTCTTTTAAAATCGAGAGTGGGTCGCAAGCTGAAAAGGTTTGAGAACCCCTGCTGTATAATTTAAGTGACAACAACCTATTGATCACGCTTGTAGGTCTTGAGGCCTATTTTCGTAAGAGTTTGTGGAGGACCTTTAACATTTTTGGACATTTACTCTACTGAATCGTGTTTCATAGACCTATACAATAATGGTGCACATCAGTAGAAGGACATTCACAAAAACCTATTGATAACGTATACATCTGCTGAAACTTTCCTGGATTACCTCAGGCACGCTATGTCTAAACCAGCAGATTATAAAAATTGAATGTACATCGGGTTTTTTTCACAGAATATCAAAATCCATGCTATATTATCATATGCGGAAATTTTTAAAATGTTTTATCGGGAAAATTTTGATTTTTTCTTTTTTTTTTGCTGTTTTTCATACAAATTTGCATGAAATTCTCATTATAGGCCAGTTTCTCTATCATACAAAATGTATGGAAAAAAAATCACCGATAGAATATTTTAAAACTTTCTGCACATGAAAATATAGCTGAATACTGATATTTGGTGGAAATCATGTACATTCGATTTTTATGATCTGCTGGTTCAGGCATAGCGTGTCAGGTAGTTATGCTCCATTAAGGACATTTGTGAAGTTTATACCCTTTTGAATACGTCGTGGCAGTTTCCTTGATGCTTCACTTCGGTCTGTCTGAGCCGTCATTTACATCTCCTAATATCCTCTGAAACTCTCTTCCTTCCCGCTTGAACTTTCTAAAACAATCCTCGGATATCTAAAGGTGGACATTCTAAATATGGTGGAGGTGTGTTGGTTAAAGCATGTGACCATCACGCCGAGGACCTGGGATCGAATCCCACTCTCCACAAACTCGCAAATTGTGAGTTCTTCCTTCGGAAGGGAAGTAAAGCGTGGGTTCCCACATATACTAGCCTAGGGCTGAAAATCTTGCTAATACAGATTTAAAAAAAATATAAGTATTTTCAGATTTCTCTCAGTTTTTACACACTCTTGCCGTGTTAGGCACATTAACTTTACACGTCAGTTTTTACACGGTACGTAGGGCCTGAGACCATTTGGGCAGGGGGACCTACTTTGGACACTCGATGCTCTGACTAAGTCAATTTCTTACAAATTGACTTTATTTTTTGGACCCAGCGAGATGCGTGCAGTAGCTGGCCTTACACATGAGCTGGCCAACATGTTTGGGATAGGAGTATTTTTTTTTCTTTTTAGTACCATCAAATTTAATGAAATTTTGAGCATTCATTAGCGATATATCGATTCCTGATACGGCCATATAAAATGTAATGTTTTCTCACAACGAATTAAGCTATATCAGTTTGAAGTTTTTATCCATATAGAGGAAAATAAGTCAAATTTGCAACACCACACAAAAAAAAACTAAATGCTTTATGCCTTTAATGCAAATATTCTCCCATATATCTAGGAAACATAAGCATAAAATCTTTGGGTTTCATAACTGAAATATAAAAAATAAGCAGTTTTTTTAAAAAGAAAGTGTCAATCCATCATAAAAGTTATGAGTTTCAACGTTGTAAATGTAACTTGGTACAGAATTGACTAAGTTAGAGCGCAAAATGCCCAAAATACATCCTCCTTCCCAAATAGTCAAAAAATCTATGGCCAAGTAAAGAAATGACCTAACACTGAAGCCAGCCCACAGTGGTTCCGCCATAAAGGCCATTAATCCAAAAATTTGACCTCAATGAAACTCATTGCGGTAACATAAAATTAAATGCATAAATAACAAGATTCAATCATCAATTTTATCAAATGTATGCCAAAACTTTTCCGCAGAGCCCATGAAAGTGGATGTTCTTGAGTAGACATTTTATTTTAATTTTTCTAGTTTCAGTCAAGTGCATTCATCTCTCTATTAAAAAGTCTCATCCAGTCGACATGTATTTGGTTGATTGTGTTCGATTTCTATATAGTTAAAATCGATGTTTCTCATAAACTTCATATTTTATATGAATAAGTGTGACTGAATTAGATGCTGTTTTCACAAAGTATAAAAAACCGAAAATTTCCAACAAGCCGGAAAAAATGCTTCCCCTCCCGACCCCTCCGGACGTTCTTCTATAAAACTTCCCTATAATCCTAAATAATGATTTACTGGCGAATTTAGATGCGACCGTTTGCGACCAGATTGGTGGTAGTCACTTAAGTGTCGTACCTTCAATATACTCAACAAATAACTAATACCTTCCGCATTGCATAATTTATGACCGCCCTAATATGGAGCTGGAACCAGTAGTGTGCAGCCTTCTGATATGTTGCGTTGGTATTATTATAGCAGTTACCTACTGTTATCGATGAGCCTTCTCTTTGAAATATGTAAGTCCATCTGTGATAACAACGGCCATGATGACTTCTCCCACAAATTCATTGTAGTGCCCATTGAGTTGTCCAAAAAAAGTCTCACGAAACCTACTGCAAGCCTATCCATATACGTGAGAACAAAAGATGTTTACAAAGTTCTTACAGATAGATTAACGCGGGAAATCTGAAAACAAATCACTTCCACACAGGAATTTGGATTGGTCAATACACATTTCATACTACTGCAAATACAAAGCTGGATATGTCACGGTACTTCGTTACATCATACTTATCTCGTGTTCGGAGACAATGAGCCATTAGTTTATCGCTTTGTTTGCTTTCATACTTTTTGGCCCGTTCGTCCGCATAATGAAACAATAAAACAAAAATTTGTTTATTTTTCTATAGATAGAAAACTTTTTGCACGAAGCTCAAGCAAGACGTTTCCGTAAGCATTTGTCATGTCTCATAGGGGAGCATGGCTTAAAATGCATTGGTGGGGTAAACTGGTCAAACACATAAAATCTTTCCTGAGAGTGTCCTGTTCTAAATTACTGCATATGTATTGATGCAAGGTGCCAAGAATCGATTCCTTCGAATCCTTCTAGAAATCTTCAGATTTCTCAATGTAAATTGACAACTCCCGGTTTTCTCGCTTCCACTTAAGGTGTTCTGGGGGTTTTTGTTATCAATCATGGTGCAAGATTAAGAAACACATGGAGACGCAAGGTTGATGACCTCCATGCCATCCACGTTAGGTGACACATTACCTTTTGATAATGCATTAGTTTTGAAAATGTTTTATCTGTGGTATCAAGCAAAGATTGTTTAGTAGCATTGAAAACGAGAAAACTCTAAAAATTGGCATCTTACCCCACCTTACCTTACATTCTCAAATCACCTGGCACAGCACAATGCACCAAACCATCACCGCTCCCGTACCAGCCAATCTGAGACGAAAAAGGTGCGTGCTGTGCATATTTATAACAAAAGACATTCATTTTTCATCGCTTGAATCGGCTAAGAGAGACTTTAATTTATATTGTCTCCGCTGCGCTGTTCAGAAGGAATGTCATGTGCCTGATTATTCCCAATGCAGCGCGCCGTGTCTGATCTTGAATGCACTCTGTTACAAATGGCGCGACGTGGGCATAAACTGTAGGTATTTAAAATATATGCGACATATGCATCTCTTGGTGGGTAACTATGGGGGTATAGGTACTTTGTTGTTGTTGCCGATGGCACTTTATGACCGACGGATCATCAAACACCGCGGCGTTGGCGACGAACAGGTTTGCCTTCGCAGATGTTGCGATGTAGAATCATAAATGTAGTTTTATCAGGCTGCTATATCAATGGGTCAATGATTTGACACACATTTAACGACCAAAAGTGAAAAAGTTTGAAGATTTTTTCTGAAGTAAAACATGCCTTACCTTTATTCTAGAGAAGTTTATTTTTGGCGAATACTCTGAATAATTGCCAATACGTGCAGATATTCATTAAGATCATGATAAGATTGGTCCAGGAACTTTTCGTATTTCAACTTCTTTAACTTTATGGGACATACATTATGTTTTGTCTGTGACATGATAAAATAATAAAAACACAATTATTTTTCCAAAAATGCTCTTAATTAATAATCATTCTTCTTCTTCTTTATGGCTTTTCGTCCGCACTGGGACTTGGCCTGCCTCGCTCCAACTTAGTGTTGAAGAGCTTTCTTTGCCTGACATTGCATGATTTTTGTAAGTAGGTTCTATGCCTTTCAGGACAATACCTTTCTAACAAACCTATTGAATTTACGGTAAACTCAACTGCTAGCCTATCGTCCATCTCATAACGTTGAATCGATTCCAGTGCAAAGCAGTGGACTAAATGCAACGATAATCAATACGTGGTTGTAGGTAGACCATCTACACGTACAATTCAATAGCATAATTTTTCTGGCATCCTACCACAATGTTTAAACCCTGCCGAAAGTAGAGCGAATCAAGGAACCAGTTTGAGGTCAAACTAAATAAAAAACTTCTTGATGTAGGTATACCTACACCATACATAGGCTGACTTTTTTCTGGCCATAAATGGCATAAATGTTCGATCCAAGGAACGACGCCCGTTGGTACTACATACCTAGCACAACTGCAGTAGGTAGTGTAGGTACAAGCCCTACTCCCGGACTTGACTAGGGCAGTGTAGCACCCAGCATAGCAGACCCGCCGCGCATTGCATTGGTGCATAACTTTTACTCGTGTGCATATTTATTGCGTAAGAATCGCAATGCGATATGCACAAGGCATAAGAGGCAGCAACAACGGTTTTCCAAGCAATTCGTTTAGTTTCGGCACACGGGCTTGCTTCCATAACATACCTATAGCCAACGGTATCTTCATCGGAGTGTTATGTCTTAGATGGGAGGAAAAAATATGTTGAAACTTTAACCAACCTCGTCCCTGGCATATATTTAAAAGTTGGCATGTGCCATAAGTTTGGAAAGAAATTAATGCTTACAAAGTTGATACGTTCATACTTCCAGTGACTGCGGCGGTTTTGAAAAGTTGTAAAGAAAGCGACGAGCTTGACATTTATTGCTTTAGTTCTCTTGATGTAGTCGTTCATCAAAACTTTGTTTAGATTAGAATTATCAATTTTAACCAGATGTGTATTTTAGCCATAATGAGTTATACTACTTTTTACGATGGAAACTGTAGAACTCATCAGTACTTTGTACCAGTGTTTATTTAAATATTTAAATCGTTTATTTGATACATTTTATTTTATAATTATTTCATGATATGCATTCAGCAAATCTATATAGAGCAATGTCTGATGGAATTTTTGGAATAATTCTTGTAGAAATTCCTAAAGGAATCCTTGTTCCCGTTGAGGAATTCCTTAGGAATCCCTAGGAAGAGTTTCTGAAATAATCCTTGAAGAAGTTGCCACAGAGATTCCTCTTCCAACGATCATTTTGCATTGTATATCGCCAGGCACGAAAATGCCCAAGAAAGTCAAGAAAGAATTTCTGCAGAAACCTTTGAGAAATTTCTAATCTAAGGGTACTGTGAGCAACTTTCGAAGGGGTTCTTGGATAAGTATTTGATAGAATTCTTGAATAAATAATTAGAAGAGGTTTCTGAAAAAAAAACTACAATTGCGGAGAATACAGGATCAGAATCAATATTAAAGCTAATCTCGCCAGTTTCTTTTAATAACAAGTTAATTAGATGCGGAAATTCAAGAATTTACACTTGTTGAACAGGTAGATTTGAGGTTAGGGAACCGCCACTGGATGTAATAGTTGCAGATTTATGAGAAAGAATACTTACTTTCAGTCCTGAGCACCAATGCTGGTTCAGAGGGCCGAATTGAAAGATCTCCATCCTGGGCGATTGCCAGCCATGCTCATGATGATCATGCTCGAAGATACTGAAAATCTTACAAGGTATCGACGTTGTAATGTATCTTTGAGAACTTCAAAAAGATTCTTTAAATGAATCTGTAATTTCCAAGGATCTGAGAAGGAATCTCCCTTTTTTTTTTTCAATTAATTCATTAAGCATCTTGATAGAATGTTGATTTTTTTTCTGGGAATTTTCCGCTGGTCTTAGAAGAATTAGCCATCAAGTCTAAGGATAAATGCATACAACAAATAAGCTAAGCACTGATAAAAGCCAACAATCTTAAATGGAATTTTCTAAGATTTTCTTCAATAATTTGCCAGGAACCAATACAAGATTCTCGCAATAAATTCACAAAAAATACTATTACGAATTTCTGAATTAGGTTCTGACGCTCAGAGTTCGCAAAGAATCTTGTCAAAAAGCTTCTAAAAATGCAGTATCAGTGTCAAAATAAAAAAAAAAAAAAAAAAAAAAGCTCAAACTCAAAGCTCACGTTGGAAAACATTTTAAAAACTTCGAATTCAACCTTTAACAATTTTTGAACAAATGCAACATGGTGCAATTTATTTCCAGTAGAGTACCGAGAGGCGAAATACATGAAACCCCTGCTACAGGGATTTCTTCTGATATTTCTTTTGGAATTCACCCATGGGATAAAATACTTTCGTAAAAGCTGGGATAAAATACTTTCGTAAAAGCTCAACGAATATGCTTCGTAAAACCAGTTTTCGTAAATTGAAAGCAATTTGCGTAAAATGTACGGTCCATTCGTACCACCACGCTGAAACAGTACAAATGGAGTTGTATCATGTACGAAATCATGAATCCGACAGACGCTAAGCTTGCTCATTCGTAGATTTTAGCTCCCGCTTTGTAGAATGAAACAAAATAAACAAATGTCAAACGTTTTTTACTAACCATGCGTAAAAAGAAAATTTCGCTTCGTAGAATGCAACAAAGCTTTGCAGTCATCACTGATGTTTGAGTGGAGCGGAGAGACAACAAAGCAACCTGTTTTCATATGTGCATATGACGGTGCATGTGCGAGAAGAGGAAAGGAAGCATGCTCTCAGTTGGAAGTAAAAGTTATTTATATTGCTAATTTGGAGAAAATTTTCCACTTTACGGAAGATTGAAAAGCTACCGCAGCTGTCAGACTGATGATTTTCACCAATGTATCATCAATCAGTCCAAGGATACCTTGGATCGAGCCTTGGATACGACGCCGATGATCATTGTTTGTTGTTGCTTTTCAGAACATTTCACTTTGCAAGCATGCTTTGATTTGACCAAACTTTTCAATGATACGATCATTTTCATGGCTGCGGTAGGACTTTGACAGCTGCGGCAGAACTCGGCGGCTACCGCAGAGTGGAAAATTTTCTAAAAATCCGCAATAAATAGAATCAGAGTAGAAAGCGTTCTGGTTGTTTCCGAACGATTTCAATAAGCGCCTACAGATGGATGTCTAGCACTGGTAGGTATCAATCAGAAGATGCGTGTTCGGAGCCTGTGAAAACCAAGCTGATATACGCGTGCTATTTTTTTTTCAACATGCTTTATGTCGGTCCGACAAAAAAAGAGACAGAAAAAATCTGTGTTATTGTGTCGGAGTGATTTTTTTTACGAATCGAACTCGTGCAGACTACGAATCTTTTCGTTGCAGAAAACAACGAATGGCATTCGTAAACCGGACGAGCGATTTCGTACAATGCAACAAAATATTTTTTCAGTGCAGATGTACCTATTCGCCAAAAAGTTCCTTCCAAAAAATTTTCCTAATAAGACTCGCCCTAGAGTTTCAGCAGGAGTTCATTTTGGGATCCCTACAGGTTTCGTTTTGGGTTTTGTGCGAGAATTCCTTCTGCAATATCGATCTTGAATTCTTCCAAGAGTTGTTGCTGGGTTTTTTCTATGGATTTTATTTTTGAAATTTCTTCATAACTTCTTAATGCGTTTACTCCAAGAGTTTCTTCTGAGTATCATCCATGAATTCTTCAGGATTGGCTTATGGGTGTCCTCAGAAGTTTCTTCTGAAAATCTGTAGGAGTTTCTTCTGCGATTTTTCTCGGATTTCATTCTGTGAATGCTCCAATGTTTCCTTTTAGGAATTCTGCAGCAGCTCCTTCTGAGAAATTTTATTCTAGAAATTATTCAAGCGGAACTTCTGCAAATCCTTCAGCTGATTCTTCTGAAACTACTCTATAGACAAAAATATTCATGTCAAATTCGGCGAAAAATCATGCACATAAAGGGAATGCTAGATTTAGTGCATATTTCCATGAGATATCATGTAAAATTATGTTACGTTCGTGTAAATTTCCGCTAATAGTCGCGTAACCGGTTGGAGTCCATGATGGTTTACACGATGCCTGGCGGAAATTTGCACGATGGTAATGTAATTTTACATTATATCTCATGTAAAAGTGCACTAACTCTAGCATTCCCTTTATGTGCATGATTTCTCGCTGAATTTTAATTACATATTATTTCTGTGTAGCCATATATAGTATCGGACAAAACCACCAACCATTTTTCATACAAAATGACTAAATTTGACGATGTGATGCTCGGTTTCTAATGAACCGATTTGGCTGAAATTTTGACAGTCGCTATGGAGTTACGTGAATTTTGATTTATACTTAATTGATTAAAATCTGTTCATCACATCAAAAGTTATAGATGCAAGAATCGACAAAATAGGGTAGTGGACGTATTTTGGCCCGGGCATGTATTTTGGCCCACCCTGGATTTTTGTTGCATTTATCATATAATCTCTACCAAATCTGGGCAAATGATTATTCCAATAATTATTTGCCAAGATTTGGTAGGGATTATATGATAAATGCAACAAAAAAAACCAGGGTGGGCCAAACTACGTCCACTACCCTAATAGGACCACTTTGAGATTTCCATTAATACCAAAAGAAATATGAGATTATCTGATGTATGATAATTGATAAAATAGTACCAAAATTAAGGATGCCATTTAAACTTGAGGACATTTTTATTGTATTGACCACAAATAATTATCATAAAAATCTGGTCTTATTGTTTTGTCGCATCGTGAGGAGTGTATCAGAAATTAACTATAAATGTTGAAAATGCTCTATCTCGAAGCACGGTTGGTCTTTTTATTCCGGTTCTTCTTCAAAATCTTCACAATATAGTTAAGTTTAGAACGGCTTGAAGAAATTTGGGAAATGCTTAGTATTACCCAGCCAACACACGATCGCATATGATGTAGAATAGATGCTAAAGTGGAGGCGATATGCGTACACTTTACACGCGGTTAAATGGAAGCATGTACGCATATGGCCTCCACTTTAGCATCCTATTCTACATCATATACGACTTCGTGTTGGCTGGGTATTAAAAATATGGTTCTATGAGTACACCACACAAAATAACAATTTGCACAAGAAGCATTTTTTTGATTTTTTTTTAACGTTCCAATAATTTGTAGCGAAAAAAATTGAACGGAGAAAAATCTGTAAAATAATGATTATTACTAGCAGTTATGTACACATAACATATCACTCTATACCGACTTTAAAAATTCTTATTTTGGGTAGAAAAACTCCAACAATGAGAAAATGGTCTATCCCATAAAACACCTACTTTTTGGTCAAACTATGACACTTTGTTTTAAATAACTTCAGAGGTTATAAAATTCCGTTCTCTGGTAAAACTACCTCATCAATAAATTTAAATACATGTCCAATTGAAAAAAATGCGAGTATTGTGTTGTTCTTTGCTGTGCATGCATCGCTCCTGTTAGGGGTGAGTATGGCAGCATAATCGATCGTGTTCGCTATTGTCTCGAGTGAAAATCAAAACAATAGATGCGCGGGTGTTTAGTGTTCAGTATTGTGTTGTTCTTTGCTGAGTATTGTGTTGTTCTTTACAGAGAAGAACATTAATCAAAACAATTAGATGATCGGTATTGAACCACAAAACCCCCACAACAATTGGTGAGATCTTTCCAATATTATTTATTTATAAATAATTCTATTTCAGTACACGGGAAAAAAATCGTTGCCGGATCCATGACTAAAATGTTATGAAATCATAAAACTTGTCGCTTCATGATATTGTAACTATAAATCATGATATCGTGACGTTAACACCGATTATCATGAATAATAATAACTGATTCCATCAACAAAAGCCATGGCCGTCAAAAGCGTTATGAAAAAATTAAGCTCGTTTTCATAAATTGAATACCATAAAGCTGAGTTATGGTAGCATGGCTCTGAGTCATAAAACTATGACGCTGAGTCATCTCAACCAGACGCTGAGTCGTATGAACATAACGCAGAGTCATAAAATCATGAATCACAACAAACGAATTTGGGCACTATAAGCGTTACGCAAACCCTCGCGCAGAATCACCAACGCCATTTTTGTCACTTCTGTCAAGGCGCCTTTTGTGAGCGGCAGTGTTTTCTGGTGAGATTTTTTTTTTGGTTTTCGAAAAAGTGTAGTGAATTGTTCTTACATAAGTAGTAGTAAACTATATAATTATTGAACTACATTCCAGAAGTTGAAAGTGAAAAAACTCCGGCACAAAACTCCGGCCAGCTTCATCAGCAGCAGAACAATCAAGCTCACGCACAATTCCGGCGCAACATTTTGGCCAGCTTCATCAGCAGAAGAAAAAATACGGTATATAAATTACAAATACTAGAATCATGTATACTGCTTATGTTTTTATAACATTAGGTAATAAATTTAGAACATGCTTTATGATAACATGACCAGTACTAGCATTTTTCGCAAATCGATCCAGTCCCTAGTAGAGGAAAAGAGCTCAATAATAGCATATTTTGATATAGAGATCAAAAAGTGATATGGGTTTGATTGACATAAGAGATAAAAGATCTAAAAATAAAATCAAAAATTTACTCCTGGAACATAATCATCAAATCATATTTAGATTTTGTAAGATCTAACCAATAGCAGCGAGCTATTCATATGATCTTGAAATATAAAATTTTGATATTGTTCAGATGTTCCAGGAACATTTTTCAGATATTATTTTCAGATCTTTTATCTCTTATATCAATCAAACCAATATCATGTTTTGATCGTCAGTATTTTACCTCTACCCGGGGTACCATAAATGACAAATACTTGCACCATGAGTAAAGCTCAAGCTTTCATAAATTTAGTTCATAGTTTGAGTACGTACTTCATGATAATATGAACCGACTTACCAAATTTCGCTAATAAAACTGGAACCAGACATGTCTAAACACTGCACTGCACGAGGAGTCGATGCTCGAACACACCACAGCGGGTGCCAAGCGACCACCAAGCTCTCCGTGTTTCAGAACGAACACGCACCGTGTCTGGCTCAACACCGGTGTCGGTGGCAGTGCTCAGGCACTGGGCACGGTGTTTGACGCTTCGGGTAACACGGAGCCCGAGTCACGCTATGTCTGAACCAGAAGATTATAAAAAAATGAATGTACATCGGGTTTCTCTCCACTAAACATTAGTATTCAAGCTATATTTTCATTTGCAGAAGGTTTCAAAATATTCTATCGGTGAAAATTTTTCCATACATTTTCTATGAGAGAGAAATTGGCCGAAAATGTGAATTTCATGCAAATTTGTATGAAAAACAGCTAAAAAGATGAAAAAGTCAAAATTTCCCCGATGAAATATTTTAAAAGTTTCTGCATATGATAATATAGCACGAATTCTGATATTCTGTGGAAAGAAACCCGATGTACATTTATTTTTTATAATCTGCTAGTTCAGACATAGCGTGCGAGTGTTTCCGATTATGCAAAACACTCGTGCGAGTTCAAGCGCTCGGTGTCGTTCATTCTCCAGAACCAGATTCAAATGCTGTTGGTCGACGACGAGAGTGAAGTACTTGGCGGCTCCTTTTGTGTCTTTCTCGTCCCTTCTGACTCAGTGGCTCTGATGCAGCCAAGCTACCACGCCTGTGGCCGAGCTCACTGCTTTGGTGCTTCATACAATCGGAAACACTCGGCCTCCGTGCCCAACCAAAACTGAAACACGGAGCTGAAACTGAGGCTCGAGTTATAACACCGACACGAGTGTTTCGCCAGTGGCTTTGCGTGTTCATCAGTAGAGGCTGAACGAAGGTGGTGATATGAACACACACGGTGGTGTGTTTACGGGCAAACACGCCACCGGTGCGGCACGGTTTGGTGTTTTGCCCATGTCTGACTGGAACCATAAATGACAACTACTAGTTCTATGAATACCGCATCTGCTTTTATGAATCTAGTTAATAGTTCTAGTATTCATGGGCATGATATCATGACTTAACTTACAAATTTTTGTCAATAAATATGAAAAACGTAACGCCAAGGTGATGTTACGGCAACATGAGTCATGAAATTATGACCTTTTTTTGTGGTGTATATTTATAACATGAAAACACACATTTTACGCGAAATCATGACTCATTTTGCAGGTTTGAAGCAGCGGATTTTTTCCCGTGTATATTTAACTGCATATAAGTTGAAAATTCGCTATTTTCAACATCCTTTCATTTATTGGAAGATGCTTCAGTTCTGGGCTCTTTCTAAGTTGATGAAGGGATTTATAAATGCTTGCAAGGACTTGGTCAGGTGTGTGGAGTTGAGTGAATCTATGACATTGAAGATAGTAGCGACATCAGCAATGTCAATGGAAATATTCAACTTTGCAACTCCATCCAAGATTTGTGCAAGTATTCATGCTATGCTATGCTATGCTATGCTATGTCCAATTGAAAAAAATGCGAATTTTCAACTTTATGTATTTTTTATTTGCGTAATCGTTCTTTGAAAACACATAAAGCGTTCATCAAAAAATGGCCTAAAATGAAGCTAAAGCAGACAGTGCCCATAATTGTCACCCTGGCTAAATGATCCCAAACCCTATGGGTCTTTCATAAACCAAGTAGACTTTTATGGGTGTGGGGGTGGTAGTGATGGTTTCTGCCAAAGTCTACGCTCCACACGAATTTGATTTATTTTTTTGTATGAACAAAAGTTAAAGAGAGAAGAGACGACAGGTTTAGGTCTGAGTTGGCCAAAACTTGGCCTACGTGGTTTAGAGGCAGCCCCTATTGCATTTGCATTTCGTATACTTCAGTATTTACCCACCAGCTTAGGGTATCGGTGCCCTTATGAGATATATTGCTCTCAATTTTATCCTAGTCAAAACGAAGGATTGAGGCGCTGTTTGAATTGTTTTTGTTTTCAAATAAGATGAACTTGAGAGCGTAAGATTGCTGATGGCAATCAGACCCTGCAATCGATTGATTGAAATCATCCAACCTGGCTAGCAATGTCAATCAACATTAATCGAACTGCTGCTGTCAAGTTTAAGGGGAACTTGAAAAAATAATACCTATTGTCTCTGATGTTCTTTCGATGAACCGTGACAAAACGAGTAGGTACATCTATATTTGAGGCCAAGTGTACGCCACGCCCTGCCCTGTGACATTCGGACTTCCACGTGCATTTACATAGCCATACGGTTTGTATAATCACAAATCCCAATGAAAATGCATCAATTGTAGCAGTCATGATTCGTTGCAGTTCATTTATGTGTGACAGCACAGGTGGTATGTATTCAATGTTCCTCTCAGCTAGTTAGCAGACGTTATTACACTTGTTGCGCTGACGTGATTGTTTGTTAGAGTATAATTAACGACTGTGTGCTCGTGAGCGACGCGAAGGTGTCAAACAGTTTGTTCTGTGCAATGATTGAGAGCGAGTTGCTGAACCGAATCGCTCACTGTTGTGTCAGGATGATCATGGATGGTGCGGAATGACATCGTGACCGTGCCATTGATACTTGACAAAAGCAAAAAAGCAGCCGGTTTGACCGGTTTCGAACAGTGGTTATCAATTTAAAAAGATTAAAAAAAAGCCATTTCTCCTTCCTTCCAACTTTCACAGCACAGTGTAAATCTACATTTCATATAACGCCTTTAAGTTATGCAACCAAGTGAACTGTGTCGCACCACAATACCTATTCGTCTCAGAATCTATCAATTTACGCCTGGCATCCAAGCACCAATGTGTTAATTCCTATGCCAAAAATATACATTTCCCAACAACACTCCGACATCCTCATGAGCTTGTGCAGATGCAGAGAACTCTACGGTCTGTTGGCAGCAAGCGATTACAATCATTACTTCCCTTCCCATTCCCATATTGACCTGTAACATGACGTAGCAGGCGCCATTGTCGCCCAGAAGTAGAAGATCATCAATACTTACACACTAAAGATGTCTGTCATTTTCAGAAATAAGAAAAAAAAAATGCCTAAACCTTAACAGAGATGTTCCTAAAATTGTTTTAAGAGTTTTATAATTTCTAAAAACTAATTTTAGGAGAGAAAAATCTGATTTTCTTATAAAACTGATTGAACAAAACAAATTTTTGAATGAATATTTGTTGTGTTCAACAATTCTTGAGAATATATTTAAAATGTACAAGTTTAAACAGCAATCTGACACCGAAAATGCTTCCGTAGTTGGAAGAAATGATCCTCGATTATTTTCTAGGAATTGTTGTTTTCGCAATTTCTGGTAAAATTGAGCAGTTTTCGGAACTGCTGTATTCCAGATAATAACACAAACTCATACATTTTGCGTGATATGCGAAAAACGGTTTGTTTTGGGAACAACCGTTTTGAATTGCTCATTGAATAGAGCAGAAGCCAGTCAGAGACGACTACAATTGCAGATTGATTCTTGTTCGGAAGTCAAGATACAGGTTACCTCCACGTTCGTACTACGACAAACTTGAAGTATGATAGTTGGTTTGGTGGAACTACCAGGTGACTTTGTTCATTTGATTCTATATCTTTAGACACATTGCCGGATGTGGAACAAATGTTCGAACTATCATGCAACTCTTTTACACAACACAAGGGAACAGTCGTAGACCAACCATGCTATAAAACCAACATCCAAACCACGCCGTGGCCAAAATGGCCTGGTTTCGATTCGTGCCACGAACCGGCCATTATTCGAACCGGAGCCAAATCATTCGCTAACGACCGAACGATAAATCTTGCCTAACGTGCTTTTCCGTCCACAAATTTTAACTTTCGTGTAAACCATAGAGTCACTTAGTTTCCTCCGTTCGTTCGGTTGTTCGTTCGTTCGTGGAAAGAAAGCTCGTTTCCTATATTTATACTCACGACTTTTTCCTCATTTCGGTGGAAATATGGTGCCCGTCTGTTGAAACCGAACCAAACTGTGACATAGGGCAGGTCTCGCACATTTATCCCCTGGCAGCCAGTAGTGTGCCGCCTGCCATGCAGTTGTTGGTCATGAAGCAACATCGAATTCCATTATTGCATTTATGCGCGCGGCCCGTTCTGCCCCAGATGTGATCCCATCCGGTAGCCAGGCCCGGTCGTTGCGCTGGTGGTCCGCTGATGCACAGTGGCGCAAATCTGGGCAAAACCGTGAAAAATTTAAACAAAAACATCTGCCCTTTTGCCACACCAAAAAAAAATGTCCATGTAAAATTCAGCGAGAAATTCCACACATAATGGGAATGTTCCCAGCATATGCTACACACAAAAAAATTCTGAAAACGACACGTGACGTAAATATTAGAAAGTTTAAATTCCCATTTTATTTCATTCGATTTTACATAAGAAGAATGTCTTGCACGCAAAGTTGTAAGCATGCTCCATACTGCAGACAACCTGTAATTATTCAACCCGATGGAGAATTGTGTTGAAGGCGATGGAGGTCATTTTGTTACAGCGAACTCGATGTAACAATTTTCAACTGTGTAGGTTTAGTGCACATTTACATCAGATGACATAAAAATTACACTCAGATCGTATAAATTCTCGCTAAAGTCGCATAACTGGTCAATGATGGATTACGCGATGGGTATTTACACAATCTAATGCAATTTTAAATGGAAATGTGCTCTAATTGGGTTGTTTAGTGGATAAAATATTGTTATTTTGTATAGGCTAATCGAAAGAGCTCAATTTTCTGAGAATAACGTGATTTTATTACGTTTCAATTCCTTTGCTTTGATGGTTAAACAAACTAAGCAGTTTAAATTTTCGTGGATAGAATGACAGCTCAATCGATGAAATGACAGTTCGTCCCGAACAAAGAAATTTCCCCATACAAACTTGAAATGCATTTTAAAAATAGTTCCCGGCCACCAAAAATAATAGCGGGATTCACTTAACAGCTCAAACTGATTAAACTGAAATAACGTCGCGATCACCAAGGCAATCTTTGATTATTTCATTCGCAAAATCCTGACACATTTCAAATAAACAGAAAAGCATGGCTAACGCAGCAATTAAATCTGTTTAGTGAGTACCCCTGATGAAATTTTGGATTTCGACTAATCATTGGACGGAAATTCCGATTATGAAATAATCTGGATTCCTCTGAAGAACACAATTCTAATATTCTCCTTACGTGCATTCTTTATTGCTGAATTTTAAAAGGATATTTTTTTCTGTGCAAATCGGCGGCGGCGACAGTGACGCGATCTGTTCACTTGTGATAAAACTTGAGTTATCTGGATCCAGATCAAGTTCTAAAAAGGGCCAACTTTTTCCGATTTTTTTTCAAGGGTTATTGGGGAAATGACTATGACATTTCTCCGAATTCCATTACCCCGAATGACATTACCCCGAATTCCATTACTCCGAATGACCCATTTCCCCGAATTCCATTACCCCGACTGACCCATTCCCCGAATATTTTTTTTCTGAATTATAAATCTCGTACTTTCCAATACGAAGGAAAATCATGACGTTTATCCCGGAACGAACTAGCTTGGTCGATAAAATTTTATTCTGCCTATTTTTTGCGTTGAGCATATGAAGCTCCAGGGACCCTGAACAGATCTCTGACCAGTATGATTAAAAGAACAGGCAATAACTAAAAGAAGGAAAAAATCTCCACTCAACAATTGGTTTCAGATCATATGGATGAAAGAAATAAACTATTGTGATCATGTCACTCTTCCATATAACAGTATAACTTGAAAGAACAGCCTATGATCAAAAGAAGGAAAAATCTGTGATAAAAATAATAACATTTGCGACGCCAACAAATTGCTCAAATTAATTATTAGAAAGCCTATGTTTGAAAGAAGGATACATAAGTGATGACCGCTTAGTAGAATGTCCTTGAATAAAAGTTCTCTGGTAGTATGGTCAGAAAAAACCTGAATTAATCCACCTATGGTGAACAGAACCCTTCTTACACTTATTAAAATTATTATTGTATTATTCGTATGTATGATTGTGATTTTTGGTCATTCTAGAAAATATTGTAGTTGATTGCTTTCCATAATAGAATCATTAACTATGGGCTCAACTACCAGATTTTTTTTGTCTCAAAAGCGTAAATTTTATTACTCCTTAGTACTCCTGGAAAGATATCTCGGAAACAAAATGTCCAAACGGCATGAAATTTAATAGCATACTACTAGGATGCTGTAGCTTTCATTTGGTGCTGAGAATTCAAATCGATTGACACACGGCTGATTCATTTATTAAATGAAATTTTAATTAACTGAAGCATTTTGTCAAAGACCTCTTAAAAAGTTAATTTGTATTACTCCAAAGTACTCCCCGAAAGATATCTCAGTTACAAAATGTCCAATCGGAATGAAATTCAAAAGCGTTCTTCTAGGATGCAGTAGCTTTCGTTTCGGACCTTAAGAACCCAAATCGGTTGGTGGACGGCTGAGAAATTTATGGTGATACACTTTGTCAAAAATATCTAAAATAATTAAGTTGTACTACTCCCCAGCACTCTTTGAAAGATATCTCGGTAACCGAACGTCCAATCAAAATAAAATTCAAAAGCGTTCTACTAGGATGCAGTAGCTTTCGTTTGGGGCCTTAAGAACCCAAATCGGTTGGTGGACGGCTGAGAAATTTATGGTGATACACTTTGTCAAAAATATCTAAAATAATTAAGTTGTACTACTCCCTAGCACTCTTTGAAAGATATCTCGATAACCGAACGTCCAATCAAAATAAAATTCAATAGCGTTCTACTAGGATGTAGTAGCTTTCATTTGCTTCCAAGAGAACTCAAATCGGTCAACAGACGGCTGAGAACCGTGAGTGACATTTTTTTGTAACATACATACACACACACACATACACACACACGCACATACAGACATTTGCTCAATTCGTCGAGCTGAGTTGATTGGTATATGGGTCATTCCACGCCAAGTGACCGACCTCTTGCAATCGACCATCACGGATTTGAACCAAATTTGGCTGAAACATTTGTTTAGATGGAAAAAGAAAAAATCCAAATTTTGGTGCCGATCGGATCACCCCTCGGCCCGTGGCAGCACCCCTCGTTTCGACCGATATGAAAATTATCCTCTCTTTCTTTTATTTTTATCATTGAAACGATTGCACCTACACATTTTCGACGTTCGGCATTTTTAAAGGAAATCGTTCAGGGAATCCAGAAAAAATATTATTTTTTGTACAGTGTTGCCAGATATAATATTTTTCAATTTTAAAACTTAAAATCGATTTTTCTTAAAATACGTATATTTTGATTTTAAAAATTTTGATTGCATCGTGTTTATCAGACGTGTTTCTATCGAAAAAGCTTAACTCCTGAGATGCGTCGTTCCTGAGATATAGCGTTTTTAAGAAAACATATTCATTTTTTTCATATAAGGTATCATATAAAATCAGATGCAGTTTATAAATTCCGTAAAAAAAACATTGTTCGATGCCATATAATCACGTTTTGTGCTGATTTGAACAATATCGAGTATAAAAAAGATTAAAAAAATTGTGACAGTGTTGCCAGTTTACCTTTTTTATTATACCATGAAACCTAACCTTCAAGTGTTTGACAATGTACAGGTTATTCTGAAAATGCGCACCATGTGTGTTGAGAGATGTGTGAACAGGATAATAACAATACACATCTTCTCTAACGACCCTGCTGATGACCTTTTCTTCACCGACAAACAGACGTAACACCTAGAAAAATTTTCGCGAAAATCCATCGCCTAGTTCACACTAGGTGAAACGTCTAACGCTTAGAAAAATGATGTGCGCACCTCTGGTTGTGAAAGCTACAACTATAAAGGTTTTAAAAGATCGTTAAAACCGTGGTCGTTGGATTTTTTTCCAATGTTACGTCTGTTTGTCTGTGTTTTCTTGTTTATGGTCCTATCTGACAAAATGACCCGATAATTGACAGTCATTGTTAGTTTGATAGTTAGCAATAAAAAAATGGTTTATTGGAAAAGATGAGGATAAATTGTTAAAATATAAAATGTATCTATTGTGAAATTCATTTCAATTGTCATTTTATTCATTTCCACGATGTTGTAGATGGAAGTGTTGCCACATTTTTATTGTAAACATCTAATTTACACGAAAGCTTTCGTAAATAGATAACACCAAATAAAAACAAATGATTTCTGTGTTTATACATAACGAGCACATTTGGCAACACTGCATGAGTATGAGCATAGATGGCAACACAATTCATAATTGCTACTCCATGGTTAATCGCAGCGAACGATTGTCGCTTTAGTTTGTGTGTTTGCTTATCAGCGACGACAGCAGCCACTTCGATCACTCACCAGCATTCTTCACCATTCGCCATTCATTCATTCGCTTGCGATCAAAACTGCGACGAACGGCAACGAATATCCATGTCAAGCAACTTGCGCATGGCTTTCCACTGGTGATGGGGTTACGTGCTTGATCACGACAATCCGTTTGCTGCATCTTTCTCGATTCGATCCAGCAAAAAGGAGTGAATATGAATGGAGTGAGGCGAATATACCGATCCTTAATATGATACTATACATTGTCGATCTGGGAGTCATCTATAATTGATCGAACAATCGATTTGATTTATCAGAATTAACATTCGCGTACAACCGATCTCTTTTCCATGCAAAAAAAGCCTAAGAAAAGTAGGCTCTAGGGAGCAAACGCCACTAATCCATTTCACTCAGAAATTTTTGTTCACTCTTCGCCACGAAGAACAAACAAAAACTCATACCATATGCAATCACATCAATAGACAACACAATACCCAACACTGTTCTTCACTTCTCTGCCTGGGACAATAAAAGACATGATCTATTATTCGGCAATCCAGTAAGAGTAAACGCAATACCCGCACCTATTGTTTGCGTTTCCGCTAAATACTAGCATACTTGGCAACACTGCCGTAAAAACCAATCAAAAGATATTTTTACAGGGATTTTTATAAGGAGTTGGACCTTCTAATATAAACTAAAAATACTGAAGTCTGAGCTACCAGTTGCGCGACGATGCGTAGTTTCTAATATTATCTAATTCCAAAGGATATCATACTTTATATTTTATCACATTCCATATTATCAGGTTCAGCTTCTGAAATTAGCTGTGGGTCATTGAATGTAGTATTATCGAAATTACATTTTCAGCACTGTTGCTTATAAATACACTCATCAAATGTTTCCTGAATATATTTTACGTCGATGTTGCCAAATGTACTAAACCTAAATAAAAAAAATACTTTTGGCTTGTTAATTAGATTTTATATTATTGTTCTAGTAAAATTAAGATTTCTACAATAAATATTACATATTTGGCAGCACTTCTGTTCAGATAATGTTAAAATATATGAAATTTGTTTAGAATTGATGATCTCAATCTCAGATATATTTTTTTAGTTCAACAGGTTATGCTATTCCATTACGATAGACTCATAATTGATGAACTGGCAACACTGTAATATTTTTTAATCCTTTTTATACTTGATATTTTTCAAATCAACACAAAACGTCTTTGTATGGCATCGAACAATTTTTTTTTGCGAAATTCATAAACTGCACCTGATTTAATATGATACTTTATATGAAAAAAATGAATATTTTTTCTTAAAAACGCTATATCTCAGGAACGACGCAAATTACTTTGGGGAGTTAAGCTTTTTCGATAGAAACACGTCTGATGAACACGATGGAATCAAAATTTTTAAAATCAAAATATACGTATTTTGAGAAAAATCGATTTTTAGTTTCAAAATTGAAAAATATTATATCTGGCAACACTGTACCAAAAAAATAATATTTTTTCTGGATTCCCTGAACGATTTCCTTTAAAAAAGCCGAAGGTCGAAAATATGTAGGTGCAATCGTTTCAATGATAAAATTAAAAGAAAGAGAGGATAATTTTCATATCGGCCAAAACGAGGGGTGCTGCCACGGGCCGAGGGGTGATCCGATCGGCACCAAAATTTGGATTTTTTCTTTTTCCATCTAAACAAATGTTTCAACCAAATTTGGTTCAAATCCGTGATGGTCGGTTGCAAGTTTTCACATTTTCTCGGTCACTTCATATGGAATGACCCATATGTGACTCGGCCCTGCGGGCCTCGGATCGAAAGTTGGTTTTCCAAGCGGTATTTATACCCTTCTTATGGGTGTAAGAAGGGTAAAACATCATATGCTCAAAGAAGGAAATTTTTTGTTGAAAATGTGGTGAAACACTTGGTGTATCGTTAACTACCCATGGCGGGTCTCGAGGTAGGCTTGTGAATAAATAATTTGGATATTGGGTCATTCGGGGAAATGGGTCATTCGGGGTAATGGATCATTCGGGGTAATAGAATTCGGGGTAATGACATTCGGGGTAATGGAATCCGGGGTAATGGAATTCGGGGAAATGTCCTAAAGCCGGGGAAATATGGCAAATTCAACAAAAATATATTTTTTGTGTGTCTTATTCAAAATTGTCAAAATTTGCAAATAAAAATACTTAAAAAATTGTATTTCTAGTTCTACACAAAAAAGATATTATGGAAACTCTTATTGTTTGACTAAAAAAATGTCTCAAGATAGGTAAATAAGTTTTCTACCAACCTTCCATGCAACCCTAATCTGGCACTTTTAAGAAAACAAAGTTTTTCTTTGAATATTTTTTCTTTTCCACACTGAACAAAAAATCCATAATATTTTCCTAAAGCTCAAGTTTTAGACGAAACCATCATCTTAAAATCTCTGAATACTCCATTTGTGTGAAAAATGTATCTGCATAATATTTGTGGTCAAGGTTCTGAGAATTCTCTGAATCTTCCTGAAATGCCTCCGAAAGCCCTTGAAATCTCCCTGTAACGTACCTGAGGCTCTCCTAAGCCCCAGAAAACCCCTCTGAAACACGCTAAAAATCTTTAGAATCTTTCTGAAATACTGATATCCTCCAAAACCCAAGAAAACGCCGCTGTAACGCCTCCACAATCTCCTAAAAATACTCTGAAACTTCTTGAACTGACAACAAAACCCCCTCGGACTATGTAACGCACCTGAGACCCACTTAAACTTTAATAACGCCCCTTTAACGTGTCTGAAATTCACTTAAAAATCTCTGAAACACCCTGAAATGTAACCGAAAACCACCCGCAGAGACCTTCCTAGACCCTTGAAATAACCTCTGAAATTCCCTGAACATCCTTCGAACTTCCTGAAATGCCACCAAAACCCCCATAAAACCCCCTCGGATCCTCTCTAATACACTTGATGCCCTGAAATCCTCACCCTTTCTTGAAACTCCCTCGAAAGCCCTCTGAAACCTCGCTCGAAAAGCCCGGCTAAAAACTCGCCTATTGTTGCACACTCCATGTTTTTCTTATAAGGTGTGCAACAATTGACGAATTTTTAACCGTGTAACAATTGGAAAAGTACCCTAGTCCTTCTTAAACTTTTTTGAATTCTTGAAATCATTTTAGGTAATTAACCTTCCGTAACTCGCACGGTTGACTACCTGCGTCAGCACCACACTAATGCTGAGTACAAAAAGCGAGATTTTTTCAACGTGTTGTACAAAATACAACAACGATCGCTCGAGGGTTAACATAATCCACCATTACCTTAATCACAGAAAAACATTTTCTAAGGCTATTCAGGCAAGGAACTTTTCATGCGTCAGGATAGGCCAAGAATTTATTGTTCAACTGCAAACAGCTCTTGGATGTAGAACTGATCAAAAGGTGGCCACTTCTTTGGAGTACCGGGTTTTCGGAACATCCGGAGAAGTGGTCAGTGCAAGCAAAATCTCTAGATATGTGTTCCAATATTCTTGTCTTGCAAAATTAGGAACTTCCTATAGGCATGGTTCACCAGTCCTGTTTTGTAAAACCATGAAGTTAACTATGTCGCAACTCGAGTAGGAGAAAAATCAAATCAATATCATTATTAGATATTACTCAGTGAAGTACTCAAGATCATAATTAGCTATTGGTTTGTTTGACATAAGAGATAAAAGATCAAAAATTAGTATGGGAAGAACGTAATAATATCTCATTTAGATATTATCAGATCAAACTAATATCTGGGCAGATCTGGGCTGTAGAACATCAAACCAATATCAAAAAATGATCTGACAGATTGATTAGAGTAAAAAAAAGGAATATGGCCGCGATCAGAATCGAACTTATGACCTTATGTGGTTTATGAGCAGTGACATTACCATTGAACTATGACTAATATATGAAAATAGAAGGTGACAAGAGCATCAAGTTCTACGTTTTCCAGGGTGTTTGCGGTTAATGGTAGTTGTGTTGGTTTGGTCGCGCCATGTTGTAGATCACGGGTTCCCAACCGGTGGTCCGCGGCCCCCTGGGGGCGTGAAGCCAGTCCAGGGGGGCCGCGATGTTACCAAAAAAATTGTTCAATTTTTATTCTATTTTGTGCTAATTTTAAATTTTGTATACTGCCACCCCCAAAAGCCACAATTTGAGGAACAAATTCTCAGTATAAAACGTCTTCAGAAGAAAAAAATTTCGGCGTATCATTGATCTTGAAAATCCCTCCCACAGTAAATTTCTGGCTTCGTCACTGTAACCAAAAAAAAAACTCGGTTTCGTTCATTAAATTCATATTTTTTTCTAAAAATTTCCATTGGGCCCCCAGATGTTTTGAGAATTCTTAAAGGGGGTCGCCATCTCAAAAAGGTTGGGAACCCCTGTTGTAGATGAGTGTGTGAAAGAACTGATTTTGATCTTGAGCAGTAATTTTAAGATATTTCGATTTCTGGTTGTTGCAGATGGAAATGTGAAGAGCTAATTTTGATCTTAACCAGTATTTATCAAACTTTCCAATGATAAATGTACGGTTGCAAAATGTCGATAGAGTATAGAGTTTCAACCCAAAATTTGCAAACTGAAGCTGAACTGAAACTTTTGATAGTTAAGTTTTTACCAAGATGTACCGGGCAAACAAAAATATTTGTCACTCTCGAAAAATAAATAGGGACAAACAGAGCCAAACAGGTTGCCAAAATTGGTCTGTCAAAAGTGGCGTCTGGGCAAAGCGTGTACAAGCACCTTGAAGCGATAGCATGGCAAATAAAAAGCTCATTTGAGGATAGCATATTTTCCTAATCTGAAAGAGAACTTTTTTCTAGATGATTCCACCCACATGTTATGCCTCTGCTACGAATTGTTACAAAGGTAGTGATCCAAACTTCAAAAACAACATGTATAGAAACATTCTTGGTTTATTTTGCGCCCAAAACAGGACAAATTTCCACCAACAGGACGCAATCAGTGAAGTACTAGATTGTAGTAATGAGCTGAATTTTCGTATAATGAGAAGGTAAATTTTCCATTTCTGCAATGAAACAAAAAGCTTGGCTATCATGATTCCTTGCCTAATTAAATGCTGTTTGAGCAAAATTTAGGGTAACTATGTTATTGTTTTCACCATTTCTTGCAACTTAAGCATTTTAAACACGGTGGTTGGCAGTGGTTGGTTCATAAGGATCTGAGGGCATTCATATTGCGTTTTTTTTTTAATAAAAACTCCTTGTTTGTTTGACTCGTAACGCTAGGGTGTTTTTCCCTGTTCCCCTGAAGCGTTACGCAGTCCTATCCTATCCCTATCCTCTGAAGTGTTACATAATTTGGGTACGGGTTGCACAACTCTTTCTGAAGATCAAATTAACCTTCACGTTCCCGACCCCCAACAACTCATTTTCAAAATGCTGGCATTTCGTCAATTTTCATCCGATTTTTTTGAAGTCGCCCTCAACCGATCATAAATTGGTGCTAGTTTGTTATACTCATGTTTCCATGCAGTATCTGGAATCAATCCGGCGATATTCCAGATTGTGCTGGGGTCAGGAGGGTTGCCAAAATGGCTAAAGTGATTATTTTGTGTGTTCTTGTGTTTGAACCATCGATTTTCAGCGATTTTTTTTACTGCGAACAGTAAAAAACAACTGCGATAACCAGATTTGAATAATTTGACGCATGATGTAGTATTTGTTGGTTTAGCAATGGAAATGACCGAAGAAGAAGATTTGCTGTTACATCATGAAGTCATCAAACAAATGAAACATTTTATAACAAGAAATGTTATTAGTTTGTCAGTGGCGTAGCCAGAAATTTGCTCTGGGAGGGGTTTTCGATGTTCAATAATACCTTTTTTTACTTGACATTCACATTTCGTAAATATATACAATGAATTTGAGCCGTAGGTTAAAAATAGCGGCGCGGCTGAAAAATTTTTTCATCACAATGTGTTTTATACTGGAAATTTGTTCCAGAAAGTTTGGCTCTAAGGGGGGGGGGGGGGCGGGGGGTTTAACTCTAACACCTCCCCCCCCCCCCCCCGTGGCTACGCCAGTGTAGTTTGTTATTCAATAACTTTGGAATAACAAACACAGCTCTTGAAATTTTAGGTATGCATTCATTATTGAAATAACAGGACTTGTTATCTTCTAGGTGTTATTTGTACAAAATTTTGGAATTCATTTTTGTTATTTTGCCTCTTATGTCCACCTAATGAAGGGCATATCAAGGTATGGTAGTATTTAAGGTAAATACCTTGATATGTTATGCACTTGTTAATTTCTTCTGCTCGGGTATGCATCAACTGATGTGACCGTTCCGGAACACCTGGAACAGGTTCCGCGGGGGCCTCTCAAACACAATAGCAGACAAAATAATCACTTTTAGTCATTTGGCAAAACAGACGCCTCTCCCACCCCCTGACCCCAGTACAAACCGGAATATCTCCGGAATGATTCAAGATATTACATGGCCACTTGAGTATAATAAACTAGCACCCATTTATGATCGATTGAGGACGACTTAAAAAAAATCGGATGAAAATTGACGAAATGCGAGCATTTTGAAAATGAGTTGTCGGGGGTCGAGTACGTGAAGGTTAAGTAGGGTAATGTTGCAATTGTTGCACGTCTAAAACATCGCCTATTGTTGCACGTTCCATGTTATTCTTATGAGATGTGCAATAATTGGCAAATTTTTAACCGTGCTACAATCGGAAAATCACCCTACTAATTTTGTAATTATATCACGATGAGATATTGAGCAGATATTTGTTAACTTTTTGAATACACCTAAACTTTATTTTACGCCCACTATTGGATTAGCGAAATAAAATTCTACTGCCAATATAATAATCAAAATGGATATTTTTATATTTGTGAACAAAACATTCCTAATCACGGAGATGTTTTAAAAAATATAAAAATGTTGAGTTTGCTCATTGTCTTGGTGGTAGAATTTTTAGTTGTTTAGCCAAGCATGGACGTAAAACAAGGATGAGGTGTATCTCATTAATATCATATTAAGATATAACTTCAAAATTTGATCGTTTTGAGATATGATTATGATATTCACGTCTACCCGGGATGTGCCCAGCCGAGAAAATCGACCATCAATAACGTGTGCTACACCAGCAGGTTCCATCCAGAAAGGTGAAAATTCCGTCTTCAAATGGTTTTAAAGTATGGAAACTATCAAACAAACATTTTTGCTGTACAATGGATGAATAAACAGCTCACAAGCTTGTTTATAAACATTTTGGCTGCATAAGCTGTTATTCAGCTACCATTGTTACTTGGTTTGAATATAATCTATTATTTGAAATGACGATGACATTTATCAGTCTTCTTCTATTTTTGTAAAAATAGTTTTCCTAAGGTCCACTGTGCATTAGTCGTATGGAACCGCGAGTCTGCTTTACGACCGCCGCCGCCGCGCACCGAGAGTCATTTTGAATTATTAATTGCGGGTATTGGAGTGCTCTATCACCCTCTACTTACCCGTTTGTTCATCGGCGCGGCATTCGGTGCGAGTGCGACGATGAAGGTGATGTTGATGATGATGATGAGAAGCGAGGACTGAGTGTTCCGGCAAAAGAGTCAAGAGTCCCCGTCCGTGTTCGACACCGAACAGCGCAAAAAAGGCTAACGCTTCCCATTGACCTACTACCCGGTTTGCGCTTGGACTGGAGGCCATCAACCAACCAGCAGCAGCAGCATCCCAGCCAGGCAAGATCATGAAACAAAGATGAGGGAGCACCAGATGGGGCGTTGGATGAAGCATATGTACGATCTAACGTCGTCGTCGTCGTCGTCGTCGGTTGGGGAACCGAGTATCGTCCCCCACTCGTTCTGATGATGATGGTTTTGCTCCACTTCAATCGTTTGTCGTTTGTCAGCTCCAGTATACCATGCGGTTGTAGCAATCTGGAGAGCTATCTGATGGCGTAAATGTCGTTTGTCATCTCGCAAAATTGCTGACGTGCCATTCCACCTCCCGCAGATAATGAAGTGATGCTGGGGTTGGAAAACGGCAGTGCAAGGTGAAATGAGCTGAGCTTTAATTTTGCTACTTGTACGAAGAGGATAAGGTTGTCACGAGCTTCGGTTTAATATTAAGATAATCAAATCTCAGATAAATATGTTGTACAAATAAGGGCCCGAAAGCACTAGCTGTAGCGTTAGTTTTTCCTAAGCTTTGAAGATGCTCAAGGGGCTTCTCTTAACTTGTGCAGGACATTCAAGTTTTAGAGGTTCACTTTGGTATTCAGTGTTAATTCAACAGGCGGGGTTTGATTAATTCAAACATGTTTTGAAAAAAAAACACTTAATTGCAGTTTTGCTTCAGGGTATATTACCAAATCCTGGCGGGATATTAATGGGTCATGGGTATGAAGAAACAAAAAGGTTCAGGTCTTTGGCCTTTTTTCTTCTGAAATGCTTAGATTCGACTTTGCAGAACATCATATCCTTGATGTTTCTCTGGCAAACATGCCCCTTCATGTGAACCAGCCTGCTTACCCATCTGTACACAAGGTTGTTAACGATATCGAGAAGGCATTCCCTCAAAAACCACCCTGCTTCGGTGTTTTCTCAGATATCGAGATAATGCCTTTCGATTAGCAATTGGATTTACTACTTACTTACTTTCAGTCCTGAGCATCCACGGTGGTGAAGAGGGACGGTGGCCAGGTCAAATTTCTGACGACTTGCTTGATTTCGTTGTTGCGGCTGCGCTGTCATGAGCCTCTGGGTCTGCCTCTGCTGCGATGTTCTGCTGGGTTCCAATCTAACGCTTGCTTGCAGATTTCGTTTCCACCCCTGCGTAGAGTATGACCGACCCACCTCCACTTTCGCTCCCGAAGAGCAGTCGCTATCGGCTTTTGATGACATTGACGATGGAGCACCACGTTGAAGATCCAATTGTCAGGCCACTATGCACGAATCGGACAAGACATCGATGTGCAGTACTCTGGACGAGAATGACCTGTACTATGCTTCAATGAGGCCGATGATTTTCTCAGGGACACTCTTACGCCTGCGGGCTTCTCACATGTTTCCATGGTTGAGACGGTCCGAAGCTTTTTCGTAATCAATGAACACCAGGCAGAGGGACTCTTGGAATTAATTGATTTGCTTTAGGAAGGTACGGAGCCTGACAATATGGTCCACACTGGATCGTCTAGCACGGAATCCTGCTTGCTGCCGTCGGAGAGTTTCTTCAATCTTCTCCTGTATCCGGTTAACAATCACTTTGCAGAGTGCTTTGAGAACGATACACAGTACATGATGCCCCGCCAATTATCGCATATAGTCAGGTAACACTTTTTTGGGTACTTTTACTAAGACGCGGAAATGTCGCGGTTTCCCATAATAGTTTTAGGACGAAGAAAGATAGTGTAGTCCAGTGTCCAGGTTTCTTCCCGTTCTGTGTAACAAATCCAATAGAAATTGATGAACCATAATATGATGACAAGTTTTCACGCAAAGATCGAACCTCCAGACGAAAAACGAAAAAAGTTTTTAATCCTTGAAAAAGATGGCATAGCCCATTGAAACGTCGGGCGTAGGAAAGAAATTTTCGTTTCAATCGCTTAACAGATTGAAAGCCCAAAAAACCCTGTGAATTTCCGAACAGTCGATAGCATCTACGTACTGGTTTCCTATACGTTGCAGAATAATTAATGCAGTTGTGCGGATACTACGGGGTCAGCTTTGAGCATCTCAGCTGATATGCGATCGACCCCCGGAACATTGTTTGATTTCATGCTACGGATGGCTGTTTCGATCCCCTGCACTGATGGCACTTCGGTGTTGACACGGATAATGCGTCGAACCCTTGGCAGATCATGCTGAGGTGTTGATGGCGTGGCCGACACTTGAAAAAGGTTTCCACAGTGCTCGAATCAGTGTTTCAACTGGTCGGCCGGGTCGGTCAATAACTGTTCAGACATGTCTTCACGGGCATCGTAGCATTCATCTTATTCCCACTGAGGCGACGTAAAATATCGTAGAGGAGACGGATGTCGCCGGTGTTTGCGGCTTTCTCGCTTTCGTCGGCTAGTGAGTCCGTCCACGCTCTTTTGTCCCGTCTACATGAGCGTTTCACTTCCTTTTCGAGAGCCGAATAGCGCTGACGGGCTACGGCTTTGGCTCCTCGTGTTTTCGCTTGCTCTATCGCGGCTTTGGCGTTCCTTCGCGAATAGACAAAAAAACACATATCCCAGCAACACACATGTATTATATAAGAGTTATGACAGCGCAAATTTTAGCTGGATAGAAATTAATTTGACTTAATTCTAACACAATGCTAGAATTACGTCAAATTAACTTCTATACACTAAATCCTTTTTTTACGCGATGGATGCGTCCGCGCAAAAAAAGATCGCGTAAAAAAAGTTCGCGTAACTTCGTGAAATCGCGTAAAAAAAATCAAAGGGAAATCTTTTTTTACGCGATTTGCCCTCCGCAAAAAAACCAAAATCACGTTAAAAAAAGTCGCGTAACTTCGAGAAAATCGCGTAAAAAAATCGTGCAAAATAAAATCGCGTAAAAAAAAGTCGTGTAAAAAAAGGATTTAGTGTACTACCAAAAATTGTGCTGCCGTAATTCTTATATAACACGTGTGTTGCTTGGGTGCTCGCTAAGAAAAGTTACCCACAAATGAGTAAGATTCACATGAATCGGACTTAAAATGGGACAACACAAAAAGTGTGTGAATTGCATTTAGCTATTTATGAGTTTAAATCCTATCAGTGTATGTCGTATAATTGCCTCAAAACGCTTCTGAAACCTCTGAAACGCATTGAAATGCTTTGGAAAGCCTCTGTAATCCCCTGAAATGCCTAATTGGAAAGTAAAGTGAAGTGCCTTAGATCCTATTTGAAATACCTTGAAGCGCCTCAAATCCACCTGAAACTCGCTGTAACACCCCTAAAGCACATCTGAAAGTCGTCTGTGAAGCCCCCTGAAATGCATTGAAATGCCTCTGCAATCCCTGAAGCTCACCTGAAAGACTGTAGAGTGAAGCTCCCTAAAACCTTTGGAAACTCCTCTGGAATTCCCTGAAATGCATTTGAAACCCACCTGAAACTCGCTTGAAAGCTAGAGCTTGAGCTTGATTGACCGCCTCTGTGTATGCTATGGCCGGTATCGTCAGGTCAGCTGCACTCTGACAAAGAACCAATGAGATAGCTGCTTGGGACCAGAGCCGCATAATATCAGTCATGTCAGTTGACTACTGATGTAGCACTACCGTCACCACCACTGCAGGCCGATCAATATCACGACGACAATGACTGGCAACGACTTGATACTGACCCGCTCTCCAGATCACTATCATGGCAACTGAACTGATATTTTGGCGATTCTTGCCAAATCTCGAAATTTTTAATGACCAACATGTAATACTTATTATTTTATGCCATATATTAAAATATCGTCACTGTAGTTATTAATTTCGATTTTTAAACATTTTTTATAGATGGCCTATCAGTGATATCTACACGCCACCACAGTCAGTTCAGTTATGATGGAGGAAGCAAAGTAACAGTGACTCAACAGAGTACACGCTGACTTGGATCGCAGTTAGCCTATCAAAATCAGCGATTTGCCTACCTTTGATAGCACGGTGTGTTTATAGAGCAACTTTAAAACAAAAAAATAAGTAAGTCTGAAATTTTGCCCAATGATACTTTGGGCCAATCCCTTCAATTTGCTGGGTCGGTGGAAATCATCCATCGGGGGGTCTAGAACAAAAATTTTTTTTGAATGTTTTTCATGCAAAAACTGTTAAAAGCGCACATTGTAAATTTTTGCATCTCCTACAAATAGTCACAACTTTTTTGTCTTTGAAGATAGAACCATAAAAATTTCAGGCGTTTCGAAGTAGTATGTGTAGATGACTGTGTGAAAATTTCATTGAAATATGTTGAATGGTTTTCAAATAATACCAAAACTATCAAATGCATTCTAAAATACTAAGCTTAGTAGCAAAAGTCCAACAAAATATCTATATATTTTTTATATAATAATACATGAAAAATATTTAATTATAAGCACCTTGAGTCATTATGATGGCGGTACTGTGAAAACTTGTTTTTCAAATGATGAACAGATACATAGTCAAATACATAAAAGGAAAACACACACACTATTATTGTGTAGCTTTTCACTACAGTATTAATTATTTATTTCAAGAACGTGATTTTATGTATACATGCTTATTTTTTTCCATTTTTTAATGCATAAGGTCTTATCTAACTATCAAATTGCAAGCGAAAGGCTTTAGGGGAGCGTGACCCAATAATTTGGATTACAAAAAAAAAACTATTTGTTATTTTTTCGAGAGATATAGTTTTATGTTGAAAATATTCTACTAGTAAACAACGCCAAAGCAATGATCAATCACTCTTCCTCATGCTTGGAGGTTTTAAATTACACAGAAAGTATTTTTTAAACATCATATACAAATCGATAAGACTATTTAAGTCATTGTTATCAAATTGTTTTTCCTAGGCTCTATGCTGAACAGCCTATTTTCTTGCTTAATGTAGAAACATTTTCAATAAGAACTCCGTTCTTTCAACTATTCTTTCAATACTTATTATCAGTTATTTGTCAATAAATGGTGGCATAAGCAATAAGCAATATTGCTATTAAATTCAAAGACATACTGAAGTTTAGGTCTAACAGCTATGTCAAATATCGTGGAATAATCCGGAAACTATGTTTAGTACCGTGAAGTTGCCCTTGATCGAATATTGCCCAACTGAATTCTGTTTTGAATTCAGTTCTCGTTATTGTGTTTTTCAATCAAGACAGTGCTTTAATGTAGACTCATACCCACAACTTCAATGTTATTATGAGGTCTTCAATAGAGTTAACTTGTTTTTATTGTTTGACTAAGGTGAAATACTATTTAATTTTGAGCTTGTAAACATTAGTTTCAAAATTATTTAGTTTCCTCAAAACATAGATGTTTTCCAATCCTCGAGTGATTCTCTTGGCTTATCAATTAACATTAAAGTATTTTTTTGGGAAGGCCGACATACTCAGCAATCAAGATAATTTTGTTTATTATAGGATTCGTAATAGAGGCATACTTGTACTTGTGAACATGTATACGCAAAACCACGTTCTTGAAATAAATAATTATTACTTTATTGAAAAGCTACATAATGGCAAGATGTGTGTTTTCCTTTCACGTATTTGACTATGTATCTGTTCATCATTTGAAAAGCAAGTTTTCACAGTACCGCCATCATAATGGCTCAAGGTGCTTGAAATTAAATATTTTTCATGTATTATTATATAAAAAATATATAGATATTTTGTTGGACTTTTGCTACTAAGCTTAGTATTTTAGAATGCATTTGATAGTTTTGGTATTATTTGAAAACCATTCAACATATTTCAATGAAAATTTCACACAGTCATCTACGCATACTACTTCGAAACGCCTGAAATTTTTATGGTTCTATCTTCAAAGACAAAAAAGTTGTGACTATTTGTAGGAGATGCAAAAATTTACAATGTGCGCTTTTAACAGTTTTTGCATGAAAAACATTCAAAAAAAAATTTTGTTCTAGACCCCCCGATGGATGATTTCCACCGACCCAGCAAATTGAAGGGATTGGCCCAAAGTATCATTGGGCAAAATTTCAGACTTACTTATTTTTTTGTTTTAAAGTTGTACTACACAACACACCGTGATAGTGACAGAAAGCAACTCTGCTTGGGACTAGCAGACAGCTTCAGTGTATTAGGAATCTTCTATTTTCGGGCGACAATAATGGCGCCTGCTACGTCAGGTTGCTGATCAATATGGGAAGGGGGGAAGTGATCATCCCGTCTCTGGTTCTAGCTATGGCTATAAAAATAAGAGTATAACTGAGTTGTATATTTAGAAATTGGTCTTATCGGCATCGTTCACGGAGCAGTATAGAAACAAGCTATTGCCCACGGAAGAGTGAGACAACGAGAATAGGCTTGACAATAAACTCAATCGAGATGACATACATGATTGCAGATAAATACACCACTATCTCTAGAAGAAGACAGGAAGCTTTCGAAGTTTTCGAGCATAGAGGTTTTTTTTCCATTTCTACAATATTCAAAAGGCTTCCGCTAATTGTTGGCAGTGATGCTAATGCTCACCATATCATCTGGGGCAGCTCAGACATTAACTTGAGAGGCTCCAGTTTGATGGAGTACTTAAGTAGTACAGATCTTGCATTACTTAACATAGGCAAACGCCCAACCTTCATGGTATCTGCTAGAGAGGAAGTGTTAGATATAACGCTTTGCTCTAGCAGAATTAGTCACGAGCTGACCAATTGGCATGTGTCAGATGAAGAATCTTTATCTGACCATCGCTATATCTTTTTTGAACATTTAAATGTTACTTCGCAAACATTGCGTTTCAGGAATCCTCGGTCAACAAACTGGGATCTTTATACTGATTTGGTTGCAGTCAAATTTCATGGATATTCACCATCCATTGACACTCCAAGTGATTTAGATGATGCCGTTGATACTACAACGACCTTCATCATGGAAGCTTTTGAAGAAGCATGCCCTCTACGGTCTGTGAAGATCACAAGAGGAACCCCTTGGTGGAACTCTGATCTGGCGAAACTCAGGAAACAATGTAGAAAGAGTTGGAACAGACGACGTTCGGCTGGTTCGGAGGCTTTCAGGTCGGCTCGCAAGGCCTACAGGAAAGCTCTCCGGTCTGCTGAACGATCCGGCTGGAAAAACCTTTGTACAAATGTTTCCAGCTTGAGTGAAGTCAGTCGGTTAAACAAAATCCTTGCGAAATCTAAGGATTTCCGGGTGAACGAACTTCGTTTGCCAAATGGCGATCTGACTTCGTCTGATGAGGAAGTTCTGGAATGCTTATTCAGCACACACTTCCCTGGATGTGTGGATATTACATCTTCGGATGATCCTGATGTCTTTTCTTGTAGTTATGATTCTTTAGCTTCGGCTCGGAGTATTGTAACTATAGAATCGATTGAGTGGGCTCTTAATAGCTTTGCTCCTTTCAAATCTCCTGGGGCAGATGGGATTTATCCTATTTTGCTTCAGAAGGGATTTGATTATTTCAAACATGTTTTGAAAAAACTACTTGTTTGCAGTTTTGCTACAGGGTATATTCCCAAATCCTGGAGGGATATTACTGTAAAGTTTATTCCGAAAGTGGGTCGTGCGTCGTATGAAGAAGCAAAGAGTTTCAGACCTATCAGTTTGACCTCTTTTCTTCTGAAATGTTTAGAACGCATTGTGGATCATCATATCCGTGATGTTCATCTGGCCAACGTGCCTCTTCATGTGAACCAACATGCCTACCAATCTGGTAAGTCCACTGTGTCTCTTTTACACAAGGTTGTTTACGATATCGAGAAAGCATTCGCTCAAAAGCAATCTTGTTTGGGTGTTTTCTTAGATATCGAGGGTGCCTTTGACAACGTGCCTTTCGATGCCATATTGGAAGCCGCACGGAGTCATGGTATATCTCCAATGATTTCCAATTGGATTCACCAAATGCTCAAAAACCGATATCTCTTCTCGACATTGCGTCTAGCAGGGATTAGGAAATTGAGTGTTTGTGGATGCCCCCAAGGGGGAGTCCTATCACCGCTTTTGTGGAATCTCGTAGCAGATACGCTATTGAGGCAACTCAATAATAGCGGTTATGGTTTTGCCGACGACTACCTAACATTGTTAGTTGGTATGTGCATCAGCACCCTTTTCGACCTGATGCAAAACGCCCTTCAGGTAGTTGAGGGTTGGTGTCGCCAATATGGCCTTTCGGTTAATCCGAGTAAAACATCTATTGTTCTTTTCACGGAAAGGCGAAACCGTAATGGCGCTCGACCTTTGCGTCTCTTTGATTCTGAAATCGATGTGACTGAACAGGTAAAGTACGTTGGAGTCATTCTTGATTCCAAGCTTTCCTGGACACCTCACATTGAGTTCAGAATCAAGAAAGCTTGTATGGCCTTCGGGCAATGCCGGCGTACTTTTGGTACAACTTGGGGTCTAAAACCCAAGTATATCAAATGGATTTACACAACTGTGGTTCGGTCAATATTGGCTTATGGATGTCTTGTGTGGTGGCAAAAGGGTGAAGTGAGAACGGTCCAATCAAAATTAGGCCATCTCCAAAGGATGTGCTTAATGGCGATGTCTGGAGCGTTCTCTTCAACTCCTACGGCAGCGCTAGAAGTTCTCTTTGACGTTGCCCCACTACACATTCATCTCAAACAAGAAGCCCTTTCTTGCACTTACCGGTTACGGGTACTCGGTCTACTAGAGGAAACTCCTGTGAACCGCAGTTCAACACACACCTCGTTGTTTCCACTTTTGGTGAATTGGGACAAAATTGTCCTTGCTCCAAGTGATCTTACAATTGCTTGTAATTCTCCATATAGGACATTTTCCACGAAATTCCCTTCCCGGGAAGAGTGGACATCTGGTTATCTGGAAAGAAGTATTTCAGACGGCATCGTATGTTACACTGATGGCTCCCTTCTCGAAGGTCGAGCAGGTGCTGGTGTTTATTCTCGTGAGCTAAGGCTGTATCAGTCTTATTCACTTGGTAGACACTGTACCGTTTTTCAGGCCGAAATCTTTGCTATTATGTGCGGAGTGCAATCAGCACTTCAGCAGCACGTAATGGGCAAAGTAATATACTTCTGTTCAGATAGCCAGGCTGCTATTAAAGCACTTGCTTCGGCCAACTCCAGGTCGAAGATAGTTATCGCTTGTCGAACTCAAATCGAGGAGCTGAATTCAGCAAACGCTGTTCACCTTCTATGGGTACCTGGTCATTCTTCCATCGCTGGAAATGAATTGGCTGATGAGTTAGCTCGCTCTGGAGCATCACATGACTTCATTGGCCCTGAGCCAGCTATTCCGATATCGAAGTGTTGGATTAAGCTTCAGATTCACACCTGGGCTGTCACTCAACACAGACAATATTGGAATAGTTTGGAGTCATGCCGTCAAACCAAATTGTATAGTGCTGAGCCATCTCTACGGGTGGCGAAGTATCTAACTAATCTGTCTAAGCAGAATTGCAGCATGCTGGTCAAAGCATTGACTGGCCACTGCCGACTCAGCTATCACATGGCGAATATTCAGCAAGCTGATTCATTTGCCTGTGATAGCTGTGAATCCGATTATGGAACTTCGTATCATTTGATATGTAACTGTCCAGTTTTCGCGCAACTGCGTTTCCGAGTATTCGGTAAACACTTATTAAGTGAAACTGACTTCAGAAACCTGAATCTTCAGGATATTCTGTTGTTCTTAACCCGCTGTGGTAAAGAGCTATAGGCTCTCTTTCGCTTTATGCGTTATTACAGTGCCCTTTTCAGGGCGCTGTTTGAACCCATTGTGGTACGCTTGTGCGTTAGTACCCTCTTCCAGGGTATTTTTCCTATTTCCCTACCTGTCCCTATCCCCATCCAAATCCTTTTTCCTTCCTTTTCCCTCAGGTAGATGATGAAATAGGCTGTTATTTTGGCGATGGCACAAATGTCCCAAATGGAGGATAACGTGCCTCTGGAGCCGGCCTTCTGATACCTGATACCTGATTTCTACAATATTAAAGGTTTACGTTCAAATGGCATAACTATTTTTGCGAAACAAAGATGGGCGTACGTTCCTTGATTCCATCATCAGATAAAGTGGTCTAGATTTGGAAGAGTGTGAGAATCTCTGTCTGTTACTGACAATTTTGCAAGAAAATGGGCTTCCACATTTTCTCAATGTCAACTTTTACAGATAGGATTTATTGTCAAATCATGGCAGTATATCCCCCAAATGTGTTTAAGTATTTAAGTCTATAGACTATAGTATGACAAGCTCATTTTTGTACAAAATTTATATTCAATAGAAATACAGAATCATGCAGCTGATTGACCGATAAAGCAAACCTAATAAGTAGTACCCGAGCAGAAGGGAATAGCAACAGCATAATAAAATGTGTTATTTTGGAAAAATAACTGAGTAGCGGAAACAGATATTTTCATGTTATTTACATAACATATCCTGTTATGAACTTGTCTGACATAAACGGCAAAATAACAAAAATTATAACAAAAAAATGTTCCTGGAAGACCTGTTTAATAACATGTTTTGTTAGTTTCAATAACAACTTAATAACAGCGAATTTTTAAAATATTTCAATAACAAATTTTGATATGAATACGTTATTGATAACAATCTGAAAACAAAATTTGCCTTTTTTTCTGTTGCGGATAGGAACTCCTCCAAAGTCCCATATGAATTCAATGGGATACGCAACAATAGGATCTATTGTTAAATGTTTCATTCATAATTGGGACGCTATTGTTGTCGCAAGCGATTTATTGTCGAAAACAGAGAGAAACAATAATTTTCGTTTATTTTCCAAACAACTTACGATGAAAAACTACCGTCGTTTTGAAACCCTTTATTAGGTGGTTCATTGTTTATAAGATTAATGTACATTATTACCTCATTGATTGACACATTTATCCAAGTGAATCTAAGTGGGCTCGATGCAGTGAAATCAATAAAAATAAAATGCCTAAAAGTTCTTGATGACTTATTTTTTTACATTTTTGTCGAAAATGTGTTGTTCGTCCTTGAATTCTACCAGTTGATCGAAAATGTTTCATAGAATGGCAAACACTCTATTACACTCTCTATTTTCGTATTCATACCTAACTGAAACTGGGACAAAAAAACAGGTATACTTTTCAAAGTAGGTACTTATAAAACAAAAGGCTGATAAGGTGGCTCTGTCACAGTTGAAACGTAATGTCAGTAAGAAGAAGAACTGATGACAAAATAATATTTTCTCTTACAGTTCTCACGGAATACTGTGAACAACGAAAATCTCGAATGGTGTAGTTTTGATTGCAAAGCTAGTTATGTTGTAATATAATTAGCATAGCATAGCATAGCATAGCATAGCATGAATACTTGCACAAATCTTGGATGGAGTTGCAAAGTTGAATATATCATTGACATTGCTGATGTCGCTACTATCTACAATGTTATAGACTCACTCAGCTCCACACACCTGGCCAAGTCCTTGCAAGCATTTATAAATCCCTTCATCAACTTAGAAAGAGCCCAGAACTGAAGCAGCTTCCAATAGATGAAAGGATGTTGAAAATAGCGAATTTTCAACTTACATGTAATTTTATAACAATATAAAGTACATAGAGTGTAATCAGAAAGATCTCACCTAGTTCCTCGTAGTCCACTGACTCTGAGCGTTGCACCTGTATTGATCTGCTTGAAATTGATCTCAATTATTTTTTCCGGACCCGTCTCCGAGATCCGAAATCCGTAACAAACATCTTCAAACGAAGACGATTCTTCCAAATTCCGAACTGTTAAATTCACAAATTGAAGCACTAAAAGTGTTCACGTTCATCACCACTTAGTCGCCGTACATTATCACAGAAAAAGAATACGCCTCACTGATCCTCTTCGGTATCACACGTGGAATGTTTTCATCGGCCGAATCGACGTTCACGCGTGGACGAGGAAACGTCTACACCACGGCATATCGCCAAATATACAAATAAATCTCTTCATAAACCGACACATTTAAGATGCCGCACATTATCACTGTCACAGAAAACGAGTACATCACACTTTTATGGTATCACATGCGGAAACTTTTCACCGGCCGAATTGAATTTTCAACGGAGACGAGCAAAAACGTGACAGCTAATCAAAAATACGTCCATCCGCACGCCAGCTAGTTATGTTGTAATATAATTGATCAAATATTTGTACAGTCTCAATGACACAATAATAACTGAACTTGTGCTACAACAAAACATATTATTGAAATGTAATTTGAAGAAAATATACCAAGAGCACGATCATAACAAAATAAGATTGCCCAACAGAACATGTTATGGAACGGTGATGACTTAATAAGTTAATAATAACAAACCGAGATACATATAAAAACAAGTTTTGTGATTCCGTTGTTCTCTCTCTCTCTTCTTGGCGTAATGTCCTCACTGGGACAAAGCCTGCTTCTCAGCTTAGTGTTCTATGAGCACTTCCACAGTTATTAACTGAGAGCTTCCTCTGCCAATGACCATTTTGCATGTGTATATCGTGTGGCAGGCACGAAGATACTCTATGCCCAAGGAAGTCAAGGAAAGTTCCTTTACGAAAAGATCCTGGACCGACCGGGAATCGAACCCGTCACCCTCAGCATGTGCATGCTGAATACCCGTGCGTTTACCGCCTCGGCTATATGGGCCCTATATTCCGTTGTTATTATTTCGATATTTTCCTCTGCTCGGGGAGAAGTGTATAATGTGAGCAAGAAGTTTTAAATTTGATATTTCTGTTTTTATACTGTTGATTATCATTTTCAATTTTTATGTTCAGTCAGAGTGGACCAAGTACAACAGTTCAATATCACATGAAGGGTACTCAATTAATGAGCTATTTAAGAATTCTTAACTTGAACATTTAATAGCTAAAAACTTTTGAATGTATTTTCATAGTTTTAGAAATATTGTAGTTACACAGTTCATAATAATTTACTCAGAGGACTGGCATTTTTCAAATATTCGTTCAGACAGAGTGAACCAAATACACAATTCTTAAATAATCGGTAAAATTAATTTCTTCATGAAACGGGTATTGGAACATTTCAATAAGATGCCCAACATCTACTAAACAAACATATTTTGATTTGGAAAGGATTGCGAAGAATAAGGTTATTTCAACTATTTTTCTTAGAGACACATGATTCACTCTGTCTGCACGCGAAATGCCACAATATGCTTCAACACGATGATCTGTAAAATACGATATTGACCAAAACAAAATGGAAATTCTCGTGCTTTTTTGATCAATAATCATCAGTAAATGAGTTAGGGAGTCATACGATTTGGAAACGTATCACATTTTGATGATAAACTATTTTATTTATTGGATTTTAACCAATACATATTTTTTTTAACTATCTTGATATCAAGTATATGGACCACTCTGATTGCACACTATTATCGATTTTTGCAGTTCAATTAAAAGAAAATTGTACTAAAATTAATAACATTATTGTAATTGTAATATTAATATTGTAACATTAAAAAAAATTGTGTGATTGTTCCAAGTAGCTTAAGTAATTCTTAATAAAATGCCATAAAATCTGATCTAATCTTTCTCAATGTCTACTTTTACAGAGAGGTTTTGTTGTCAATTCATGGCAGTATATCCCCAAAATGTGTTTAAATATACAATAAGTCTAGTATGACAAGCTCATTTTTATACAACATTTTATATTATTGTTGTATCACATTATTATATCAGAATTATTAATCTGATTGGCTGATAAAGCAAACCTAACAGTTTGGGTTCTCAAGGACAGCATTTGTTAGAGTTTTCCATTCAACCTCTACATGTTCTGAAACATTAATGACACGTTACAACCAATAATCACCTGACAGCTGTTTCTGATAGAATAATCACATGTAGCGTCTGAACAAAACCAGTTCGCTGTACAACTTTTTCCCCGGAGTACCTTCCACAGTGCAACGAACCATTACGACGCACTCGCCGGATTTTCCCGCCCTCTTTGCTGCGCTGGCTGCGCTGTACCGTTTGAGGGCAAATGTGCTACCAGAAAATGTAAACATTTCGTCATTGGTCTCCATTCCGAGATCCGACCTACAGAACCAGTTCAGTTCACACTTTGCAGACGTCCGCTGATGTCCAGTGCAGCGCAACGGTTCGATGGCAGTCAGTGCCGCCGGTGGTTGTCTTCGGTGGGCGCCGATGTAAATTATGGGAACGTGCGCCGCAATGGGTCTTTTGTGTGGAACGGAGTTTCTGCAATGACCACCCAGGGTCGTTGAAACATTATGGTGCAGTAATGCTACCAACTGCACGGTTTCGCTCTATGTGAAAGTACATATAATTTGCCATTGGGAATATAAACAAATAGCCATTTGGTAATTTTCGTTTGTACAATTAAATTGGTTTATAGAAAACTGTAAAAAACAGTATTGTTTGAAACTTATCAATGGCTCTCTAATCTCCGTAAAATTTGAAGAACCATGCGTCTCCATAGAATTGACACACCTCCGTTTGGATTTCTTCGTGAAATTGTTAAGCTTTTTATGTTGTATCGATCAATCATGAAGATCAAACATGAAAGAAGATAAAACTGTGCGAAACGCTAATCGATGGTGAAGACTGTTAATTTGACTGATCGGTCAAGAGTAATATGTAACTAGTCTATTCTCTGTTCTGTGAGTGATAAATATTCATTCATTATTTAAACAAGTCAATAGAACTCATTTGACTCAGAAAACGATACATCTTGCATTCGATCCCCTTATTGGAAGCCGGCAACAGTTTGTTATCCTCAAACGAGATCACGAAGTCGGGAAATCCCTTTGACGAGATGCTTCTCATCAACTATACTAGTTGCATGTGTTTAAATAGGTATACATTTTATCCAACGGGCAATTACCGCCCAGCTGTTGTCTAGGCCTTTGAGCGGTTCTTCATCAAAACGATAGTCTGAGGTTTTGCGCGCCTCGTTGGTTGGTTGCGTTGATGCAAGCAGATTGTTCAGCTCTTGACTGCTGAGCTGTCTGTGCAAACTAACTAGCCTATCTCTCCGCTCACAACATCGATGTGCTCTATAAAATGATAACGGTCTGCAACCGGCAAATCTCGCCATGGCCACGGTCGACTGTCTGCGGGGAGCTAATAAAAAGTACGAATCCCGGTCGGCTTGTTCAATGTTTAACGTCGACAAACGCAAGGAGCGCATCAAGCCGAGCAGAGGAAATGAGGCTTTCTTCGAATGCCATCAACTGGGCAGAGAGTGTTTATGAGTGATTTTCAGTGCTTCAGCAGAATTAACTAAGCCCGCCTTATCTCTGTGCGAGCCGGGTTAGGGTACATCGTGTCGTTGTCAAGACGAGTGAGAAGTGATTAAAATTGCAAATTGGAACTTATTTTGGCGCACTGTTTTAAATTTTATGCGTCTCGTGGGGCAAGGGATATGCAATGAAACGATGATGGTGTTAACAGGAATTTCATGAAATTATTCATATTATGATCAGAAGCAGAATCAACCGTTCGAAACTAGGTTAGTTGTGGTGTTTTCAGGTCATCTAGACCGTTGTGGAGTTTTATTTACTGATATTACAGTTTAACTAGGGCCTACATAGTCGAAGCGGTAATCGCGCAAGTATTCAGCAAAACCATGCTAAGTGTATCTGGTTTCGATTCAGGGGTTTTCAGATCGTGCACCGCAAAGCATTGAGAAGTGTATCGCGCCGAATATAAAATTCTGCTTTCACTTTAAAATTCATAACCTGCTTGATGCAAAACCTATCGAATGAATGGGAACACGGTTGAACTACCAGAGGGGGCTCCAGAAGGCGAAAGAAAAATTTACAAAACATTACGGATGGAAATATCATATCGTTTTTCTCAACCATTTGCTATAGATGTCCACAGCATTGAACATCCTCAAAGAAATGTATTCTCAAGAATTTCGTTAAAAATCTTGGAAGTAATCCTACTTGTAGTAATGCATAGAGCCTGAGTAGGGATCTGATCAATCAATGATTTCTATATCAGCTTTCCAGAAAATTATTAAAAATAGAAAATCTTTTCCTAACTCAAGAGATTTCCGATCTCATGAGTTGGTCAGAAATCTTAGTGAAATTTACCAAATACCTTTTTTTATTCGTATTAAGGCCGGACGGGATGGTGGTTGAATCGTCCGCCATTGCTCTGTTGCTAGTAAGATGCAAATCTCAACTTCTACTTAATATTATTGACTAAAAATTTGATCGTTCATTTGCTCACTTGTGGTGCACAATCGACTAAAGTTTCGGCTACGTCAGTGCAGTGGAAATTGATATTTGCTTCTTCAAAATCGCGAGGCAAATTGTTAGAAAGAGAGGGAAGATATGAAAAATTACACGTCGTCCCGTGCGGCCTTAACGAGATTTTTAGCCCTAGGCTAGTTCATCTCGTACCAAATACCTCTTTAGAAATATGAAAAAAAAACTCAAATTAAAGTGATGATGATTAACCTGGGCTTGTTAGGGGAATATCTGTAAATAAAAAGAAAATCGCGTTAAGTACTGTTCCTTTGAATTCCACTAAGAATTTGCATCCTTTGACAGATACGTATTTCGACCTCAACTGTAAGGTCGTCTTAAGTGTCTTGTACTTGTACTTGAGGTTGTTCTGGGAATTCTTACTTCAAAAGAAAGGGTTGACTTACTGTAGGATCGTCATAAAAATCCGATTCAACCAACATTACATTTACTTAATCGTCGAGTTTTATTTCCGTATGAGGCCGAATCCATCTGCTGAAAAACAACGCTGACAGAACTGTTGTTAACGTTCCCTGTTGTTGTTCCCTGGCTACTAAGTTTAAAGATTGAATATCTGAGCGAAAGAGCATAAGATTATGATTTAAAGATCGATCCAAGAAATAGAAATACACTAGAACTCCAATGGCGCTGTAGTCACTTCTCCTATTTAAATATTTTACTAACTTTAATTGTATTAATTGACTATTTTTAAGTGCTCATCTTGTAAAGGATCTTTTGTTTTGGTAAACAAAATTTATTTGACACTTCTAGTACCGCTACTGACGCTGTAAGGGCGTGGCAAACTAGATGTTAGTCACACGAACTGTCACGACATTGGACTTCTGTGGCTAGTTATTCTAATATCCAAGAGCACTGAGATCGTATCCTACTTTTTGATCCTTATCTTTGCTCAGATGAGCAAAAGATGAGATCAATTGCAATGCCTGGTTTAATGTCTTTATTTACGTCAGGTTCTGGGTCGTTTTGCCGAATATTGGTGAAGAAAATAGATAAGCCTATCTTTTGAGGCTGAGGAATAAGCGTTCCAGAAAAGATTGGCGAGGTCACTTATTTGCTACACCACAAAATTGACCTCAATGAAATGGCTATGACCGACGTAATAGCTAGAACAAATAAATTCAAATTTGTTGACCCCGACGCCATGATGAAAAATAGACGAACACTATCGCCTCCTCTATAACGGTTCGCGTTGTAGAAAAAAACTAAAAAAATTCAACAAGCCGGAAAAAATGTTCCCCCTTTCGACCCCTCCGGACGTTCTTCTATGAAACTTCCCTATAATCTTAAACTATGATTAACTGACGAATTCAGCTACGACCGTTTGCGACCAGATTGGTGGTAGTCACTTAGGTGTCGTACCTTCAATATAATCAAAAACTGACAAATACCTCCCACATTGCATTGCAGAGAACACTTTTTTCCCAACTTTTACTCTATCTCTATCCATCACATTATAATGCTCACAGAATCAGGACACTGTGATCATGTATAGCTCATGCTCATTGAAGTTGCCGATGAGCCCAATGCCTGCTCTAGATCACTATTATTATATGTATCACTGATGTGATATTTAGGTGGTTTTAGCCAAAATCAAACTTTTCAATGAGTAACTACTACATATCTATATACATATTCATCCCAAGTAATATTTTTACTCAAATAGCCTGGAAGAGGTTCTTCCCTGGGCTCGGATTATATCTTCCAGGAAGCTTTCACAGATAAAAATAATGAGGTTTACACGTCATGTAAACTTCATTTTAGTCATGTAAGCTTAGTGCTATGATGGTTTACATGATATATCATGTAAATTTGTGTTATATGTCATGTAAACTCTCAGAGTCATGCTGAATTACATGACATATAATGGAAGTTTACATGATATTTCATGAACTTTACATGATATGTCATGTAAACTTCTGCGATATCCCACGCTCCAATTATGTGCATCATATGTCACAGAATTTTACACTCTTTTTTCGATCTGTGTTGATTTCAGGCCTACATGTAGCCGATGTACTTTGCAGCAATGATTGAAATAGCTGAATGTATAAGCAATGGCACAGTTCTTTTTAAAATCAGATCTTCAAGTTATATGATATACTTATACGGATCATGCTGCTGCATAGTATATCGGGGATTTGTCGAAGTCATTTATGTGCCGGGAAAATATGATTCCAAGTTGGTGAGAATATTACAAATTGAGGGAGGGTACTAGGCCCAGTCAGACCCCTGAATGAGCAATATGGGTTTAGTGAGGGTATGCCATTGATGGTTTGTACTATTCTCCGAGGCTTTCGAAGTCCAACAGGGCACGTCCCCGGGTTGTGGATAGGGGGAAAAGGGAATCAGCCAATGTGATATTATCTCCTATGGTGTTGTAGTACGTATAAATGATCTCATTATATGGAAATTTAAACCTTGTAATGCATTGTCCATAACTTTAATTTTCTAAGCTTGACAAGGTTTTGAAGACATACAGGGGATGGCCAAAATGTTTGGGATAGGCAACTTTTTTTTCTCTCACTAAAAAGTTCAACAAGCTATAACTTTTCATAGAGCGCATCAAAAAATCTCAAATTTTGACTGTTTGTCAACCTATTATGTGTGCATCATTGGTACAAATTTTGCGATTGATTAATATTTCGTGAAGTTAGAACCGTTCTATTTTTCAGACAGCTCATTTTTGAGGTGTCATATCTCGGAAACCAGTGAACCGAATTGTCGACGATTTACGCGGTGGTTGGCAGAAATTTACACGATGGTAATGTAATTTTACATTATATCTCATGTAAAAGTACACTAACTCTAGCACTCCCTTTATGCACATGATTTCTCGCTGAATTTTAATTACATATTTTTTTCTGTTTGTGTTTACACTTTTGGCTGTCACCCCCATCGTGAAAAGCCGTCATGGATTGCCTTATTGTCGTGAAATTTGATGGGTTTTAGTTCATCGAAAATAATTAGACTCGTATTTTTTTTTTATTTTGTCATAAGGGGGACCTTGGGCATCCAAAAAATCAAGGTTTTTCAAAACTTGGCATTTTCAAAAAAAATCAAAATTTTTTAACCAGTTGACCGATTTTAATCTTCTTTCTTTATTTGATAGATTATCTAAATTCCATTTAAATGGTTTCATTAGAGTATAACATTTTAGAAGAAAATATTCGATTAGGAAATTTTTTAATCTCTTAATTTTGATATAAACTATGTTGAGGGTATCTGGGTTCGATTCCCGGGCTGTCCTGGATCTTTTTGAAATGGACATTCTCTTAACTTGCTTAGGTATCATCAATATCATCATATGTGTCAGACAATATACGAAACAAATGCATAAATGGTGAATTGAGAATGTTCTCATGCTGCTCTGTGAAAATGCTCATAGAATACTAATCAAATAGATTCTGTATTAATCAATGGGGCGATCAAACAAGGAGAACTCGAAAAAAGTCCATCTTTCTTCCATTCTGTGTCATAGTTGATTAAGCTCCATCACAGTTTTAAAAGATGTGACGCTTCCAAATTAAAGTCATCTTGTTTATAACATGTAGGCAAATACAAACCGGACAATCCGTCGATACGTTTGCAACTCTTATAAAACACACACACGTTCTAATCTAAAACTCCCAACCTTCCCTAATTCAGTTCAAGGTTGCCATTTGATGGATTCTAGTATGCCCACATTATAGCTATCGCCGGATGGACGAATGAGAGGAACTTCACGCCGCCATTATCTCCCTTGTGCAAAACACTGGATGTTCAACCTTCCATTCATTCGCATCGATGCCGATCAACCGTCCGTCCATTCACTGACTGCTGCTGGCATCTGATCCAATCAATGCAATGCTCTGATCTTTGCAATGTGCGGCTGACATTAAAAGCTTGTTCCCTGCTTCTTTGTCATTCATTCCCAGCTCTAGACGATTTCAATCAATCAACTAACCTTCGGCCTATCGAATCAATCGAATCAGCCAGCCGAATCTGGTTCCAGTGAACAAGCTTTTGAATGAATAGATCAAAACTTTCTTTTTCGTTATCGAAGTTGAATTTTTCAAATAATTATACCTCGTGATTATTTCCCAACAGAAGTGACACTTAATATAATTGCCGCACTTAGCATCGAATTTCCCAATAGGCAATCATGAATCGTGTGAACTCGACAATGGAGCCAGTTACACAGCTCACATCCGACAAAATCCACTCGAATCAAATTAAAGATTTTTCCATCGCTTAGTCTCCTCCCACTCACACATGAGCCACCCACATTGCTCCACAATACTAGCTGTCGGAAAGTGTCACCCAACAACCACACTCATGTAGCTCCATTGCAGCGCTTATTCCTGATGGGCAGATGAGCTTTGTGAAATATCCGTCCGTCGCGCTCGTGTATCGAATTACAGCAACGAACACTTAACACTCGGAGAAGCCCGCAGGCCATCACCCGGCTAACTAGCCGGTGCGGTGTTCGGCGCAGGTGGTATCTGGCTAATGAGATTCCAGCAGCAGTCATTGCATCGACGACGCCCGCCATCGCACTGGGTCGATACTGGGACGACACATGTAATCGCATTATTGTTCTCGCCCGTAGCCCGTGGATCGTAATAATGTGATTAATTTGAAATGTGGGACAGGAAGCGTTCGATCGCAACGATTTATTTACGAGGTTTGGTCCGATAACAGAGCCGGATTTGAAGTTGGCGATGTTGCAGCTAGGTGCAGCTAACTGTGGGGTACCTGGCGACTTCGAGGTATCACTGGAACTTCAAGCAGAGTTCCTATAATAATATTTTGCTGGTAATGTTTTGTCGTAACTCACGAAAGAATTACGGTAACAACGAATGAAGCGCTGTTTTTTGTTGTATGTGAGCACGTATGATAACAAAAAAAAATGAAACAACATACATACATACATTTATTTGTTCAACATCACATTTAAAACAAGACATAAACAACAATAGTACGCCACAATACTCGGTTTGCGGCTGCCGCTCTCCATCCTCGGTCGCGCCCAATGCTCTCCAGGTCCACGCTCCACCTGGTCCGCCCATCGTGCTCACTGCGCTCCACGCCATCTTGTGCTAACCGGATCAGTTGCAAACACCAGCTTTGCAGGGTTGTTGTCCGGCATTCTCGCAACATGCCCTGCCCACCGTATCCTTCTTTGGCTTTGGCCACCTTCTGGATGCTGGGTTCGTCGTAAAGTGCAGCGAGCTCGTGGTCCATCCTTCTCCGCCACACACCGTTCTCCTGCACACCGCCGAAGATCGTCCTTAGCACGCGTCGCGCGAAAACTCCGAGTGCTTGCAGGTCCTCCTCGAGCATCGTCCATGTCTCGTGTCCGTAGAGGATCACCGGTCTTATTCACGTGTTGTACATGTTGTATTTGGTGCGTGGGTGAATCATTTTTGACCGCAGTTCCTTCTGGAGCCTGTAGTAGGCCCAACTTGCGCTGATGATGCGCCTCCGAATTTCACGATTCACGTTGTTGTCAGCCGTCGGTAAGGATCCGAGGTAGACGAATTCCTCCACCACCTCGAAAGTATCCCCGTCTATCGTAACATTACCACCTAGACGGATCCGGTCGTTTTCGGTTCCGCCTACCAGCATGTACTTTGTTTTCGAGGCATTCACCACCAGTCCGACCTTTGCTGCTTCGCGTTTCAGGCGGGTGTACAGCTCTTCCACCGTTCCAAATGTTCTGGCGATAATGTCCATGTCGTCCACAAAGCACACAAATTGACCGGATTTTGTGAAAATCGTTCCCCGGCTGTTCAACCCAGCTCGTCGCATCACACCCTTCAAAACGATGTTGAAGAGTAGGCATGACAGTCCGTCACCTTGTCGCAGTCCCCGGCGAGATTCGAATAAACTGGATAGTTCACCCGAAACCTTTACGCAGTTTTGCACACCGTCCATCGTTGCTTTAATCAGTCTAGTCAGCTTCCCAAGAAAGCCGTTTTCGTCCATGATTTTCCATAGTTATGCGCGGTCGATACTGTCGTATGCCGCTTTGAAGTCGATGAACAGGTGGTGCGTTTGGACCTGGTATTCACGGCATTTCTGGAGGATTAACAGTACGATGAAGATCTGGTCCGTTGTCGATCGGCCGTCGATGAAGCCGGCTTGATAACTTCCCACGTACTCATTCGTTTTAGGTGACAGACGACAGAAGATGATCTGGGATAGCACTTTGTAGGCAGCATTCAAAATAGTTATCGCCTGAAGTTCTCACATTCCAGATGGTCGCCTTTCTTGTGAATGGGGCAGATTACCCCTTCCTTCCACTCTTCCGGTAGCTTTTTGGTTTCCCAGATCCTGACTATCAACCGATACAGACAGGTGGCCAACTTTTCTGGGCCCATCTTGATGAGTTCAGCTGCGATACCATCCTTACCAGTTAGTTTTGAGCTAATGAATAGCATCCTTAACATCCCTCAGCGTGGGAGTTGGTTCATTTCCGTCCTCCGCTGCATTGGCGTCGTCGTTTCCTTCGTTTCCGTGGTCTCCCGTGCGTTCACCACGCTATTCAGGTGCTGATCGAAGTGCTGCTTCCACCTTTCGATCACCTCAGTCCGTCCGTGAAGAGTCCTCCGTCTTTATCCCTGCTTATTTTGGCTCGCGGCACGAAGCAGTTACGGGATACGTTGAGCTTCTGATAGAACTTCCGTGTTTCATGGGAACGGCACAACAGTTCCATTTCTTCGCGCTCCGCTTCTTCCAGGGGGCACTTTTTCTCCCGAAAGAGGCGGGACTGCTGTTTCCGCTTCTGTTTGTAACGGTCCACGTTCTGTCGGGTCCCTTGCTGTAGCATTACCGCCCTCGCTGCATTCTTCTCCTCCAAAATCGTTCCCAACTGGAAAGTGGGGGAAGGCGTACAAGAATAAATAACCCACATCTTCTTTATGGACGATCTGAAGCTGCTTGCGGAATCAGTACAGAGGCTGCATCAACTGTTGCAGCTTTTGATGGTGTTCAGCAACGACAACCGGATGGAGTTTTGAATTGACAAATGCCGGTCAGTCTATCTTTGCCGGGGTCAAGTAGTGGACGCCATCTGTTTACGCGTCAACGAACAAGAGGAGATTCGGAATATGTTGAAGGCGAAGCGTACAAATACCTCGGCTTCCTGCAACTGGGAGGTATTCGCCACACACCGATCAAGAAGAAACTGCAGGGCAAATTCTTGCATCGGGTCAACTGTGTTCTGAGGAGCTTTCTGTCAGTCGACAACAAGATCAAGGCGATCAACACGTTTGCTGTGACCTGTTGACCTACAGCTTTGGTGTGGTAAAGTTGACCAAGGCTGACCTCGAGGCGTTAGAACGTTAGGAGTTCACCAAGCACCGAATGCGCTATCCAAAGTCGTCCATAGAGAGAGTCACCCTGCCACGTGCAGTAGGGTAAGAGGCGTCATACATATCCAGCCACTATGTGTCTCCCAGATCCAGTAGTTTCGGGCATATTTCGTAGAAAGCCAGAATCCTCATGAAATGTACCGCAGTGTATGTGAAGCTGACCACGGTTACAGCGCCCTGCATTAGGGTGGGGCTAATTCCAAAAAATCTCTCCGATATATGATTTCCCAAGTGGAAAGTGATCTACTAGTCGAAATAAGTCAGCTGTACAAAAATGAGCGATTTCGGTTGATATTTAGGGGTGGCGCAAAGGGTTCAAGTGAAATTTTTGCTAGAACAAACTTTCAAAAATCATTTCAAATTTAATTTTCAAACTTATTTTTTCTAGACTAAATCGGTGATTCTAGAACCCAATTGGACCAAATTTGTGCTCAAAATTGCGATATCTCTACTGGTTTCTGAGATATTTGAAAAAAATGTCGTTTTTCAGTATTTTTTGGGTTGGGTACCAAAACATGACATTTTTTTTTAAATATCTCGGAAGCCAGTGGAGATATCGCAATTTTGAGCACAAATTTGGTCCAATTGGGTTCTAGAATCACCGATTTAGTCTAGAAAAATAAGTTTGAAAATTAAATTTGAAATTATTTTTGAAAGTTTGTTCTAGCAAAAATTTCACTTGAACCCTTTGCGCCACCCCTAAATATCAACCGAAATCGCTCATTTTTGTACAGCTGACTTATTTCGACTAGTAGATCACTTTCCACTTGGGAAATCATATATCGGAGAGATTTTTCGTAATTAGCCCCACCCTAGCCCTGCATCTGGCGCAAGGGGATTATCAGCTGAACTGCTGAACTGGAAGCAGAAGGAGTTGCATGGAATGCACCCCCATCAACTGGAACTCGAGCACATTGATAAGGTGGTGTCGAACGCGTGGTTGGTGCGGGGTGACCTTTTCTCGGAAACAGAAGGTTTCATGGTAGCCATCCAGGACCGGATAATTGCGACGAAGAACTATCGGCGGTACACACTGCACGGACACGTGCAGGACCGCTGTAGGAAGTACAATTCAGTAGAGGAAATGATCGAGCATGTCGTTACAGGCTGTTCAGTGCTAGCTGGATCAGCCTACATCGATCGCCACAACAGCTTGCTCTAAAGTACAACTTGGTCGATAGGTTAGTACGTTTGTACTAGAGATGGGAAAACAGATTAAATTTTGAGAGTGAATCGCCTCCGATTCACTCTCAAAAAAGAGTCGACTCTTTTGATCGATTCAGTAACTCATTTCTGACATTTGAAGAAAAATGTCGATTTTCGATGTGAACCGACTCCTTTTCGTACATTCCTGAAAATCTGATTTCATGGCACGGACGTAGACGATATACACAAATACCTGAGCACGACGTTAGTAAAATGCAAGATACACAGATTTTCCTTCATTCCATCAAAGAATCGATTCACTCGTGCGAGCCGGCCACACAATATAAGAATGGAAAAATGATCAATTGATGAAGATTGCGATGTTCTGCGTCGAATCATCATTAAGAGCGCTGCCAATCTAACTTTTTTTAGCAACTCATTGGAATCGTAATGAACATAAGTGAATCGTAACTCTTTTGAAAAGAATCATTGTTCACTCACTCGGTTTCGCGAATCGATTCTATGAGTCGATTCGCGAGTGAGTTACCCATGTCTAGTTTGTACCCTACTACAAGTACCAGCCGGGCCCGGTTCTCGAAAATAGTTCCATAAAGCTGTACTGGGATCGAGAGATCATTACGGACGTCCACAATCGGCCCGACATTGTAGTTTACGACAAAAGGATGAAGCGTAGTACTATGACCTAGCGGAGGCGTTGAAGCAGATGTGACACCTGGAGGACGTCCGTATAGTTCCGGTTGTCCTCTCGGCAACCGAAGTTGTCCCTAAATCTCTCCTAAGGTGCCTAGACGAGCTGGAATTGAAGAAGGACCTGAACAGCATCCTGAAAGCAGTGATTCTTGGAACCGGTGGTATAGTTAGGCAGTTCCTGAATCATCACAACTGACAGTACATCCGCAGCAGTGCCTTATTGATAGAATAGAATCGGACTTTGCCCACCCGAGACTACACTTGACGTTAGGAAAACAAACATGCTTTACGTATCTAACTGCGTACTAACCTATCAAGGACTGTTAAGTTTTGGTAATTCAAGGACTCACGTGCGTTCTTACTGTAGAACACAGTCTGTAATTTGACAGAGTTTTGCAACTAGCCAAAAGTCCCGGGTTTTTCTTTGTTGTCCTGGGACTAAACTAGAAGCAAGACATGGATGGGGCTAGAGTTCCGATGCATGGATAAATATCAGTACCACCGTTTTGTTTTTCTCAGAATTCAAATAGATTGTGTTTGATTTGGGGCGCTCTTTCACTGGGATTCAAATCTCTATGATAACGGTACCTTTTCATCGCAATCGATTTCTTGCACCTCTGGGATAACAAAACAGGAACTGTACAAAACTCGATGCTTCATTGCCTCTCAATGGCAATGGAGTAGTTTTGCCTATGATCGCATATTTGTCCCATATGAATAGAAAACCCAGCAAATATGGGACTGATATGCGATCATAGGCAGAGTACGACATGCACTAAATACTAAGGATACGGGTAATGCCACAAAAGATCTAAATACTGGTCGCAGTGGCTCACCCGAACAGAAAAAAAAACATCCGCAGCAGACTTATTAGGATATAAGCAAACTGTCTAATGAGACCCACAGAGACTAATCTCTTTCGGCATTCCGATTGCTCGGAATAGGAGAAAATTTTCAGCAATTTTGCTGAGAAGTGCCAAAATTTCATAATAATAATCATCATCATCAATCATCGCCATTCGCCTTAGATTTGAAAAGGTTGATTAAAAAATCACTGAAAATTAAAAAAAAAAAAACATATCTTAGAAACGATTTGTACAATTGATGTGGAGCTATATGGAAAACAAGTACACTGACGCTGGTCCTGAACTGTGTCACATGTCTGAAGTGCATATCGTATGTATGTACGTGTAGTATCCAGAGGTGTCAGAGTAGAAGAAGCGATATTTTCTTAGTTTTATTTTGTATTTTGCATTTTCTTAGCGTACACGCATGTGTTTATCTGAGCGTGCATGAATGGAATTTTATAAACGTGCTCACGGGCTAACGCCCGTAACGCACCCTAAACGTCAGATACATTGACTCGTGCTTGATAGATGAGGATGCTTCAGTTTAGTGAATATTGTTGTGACGGACGGATGTTCGTCGTTAAAATTTAGAAAAACAATTCGGCTGATGGCGGATCGGCCGAATGGTAAAAAAAATAAGTGACCGGATACCACAATGGCGAAGTCGGTTTGGAGCCGTAGCGCTCCCACTGTTTTGTAAAGTGTTAAGGTTTGTATTATTGTGAAAACGAAACAGATTCCCCTGGTAAGACTCCCTGACGGAAGATCAGCGGAGTAGGCCGGGAGGTAAAAAAAAAAAAGAAAATATTCCCCCGGTAAGACTCCCTGACGGAAAATCAGCGGAGTAGGCCGGGAGTTGAAAAAGAAAATATTCCCCCGGTAAGACTCCCTGACGGAAAATCAGCGGAGTAGGCCGGGAGTTGAAAAAGAAAATATTCCCCCGGTAAGACTCCCTGACGGAAAATCAGCGGAGTAGGCCGGGAGTTGAAAAAGAAAATATTCCCCCGGTAAGACTCCCTGACGGAAAATCAGCGGAGTAGGCCGGGAGGTGAAAAAGAAAATATTCCCCCGGTAAGACTCCCTGACGGAAAATCAGCGGAGTAGGCCGGGAGTTGAAAAAGAAAATATTCCCCCGGTAAGACTCCCTGACGGAAAATCAGCGGAGTAGGCCGGGAGTTGAAAAAGAAAATATTCCCCCGGTAAGACTCCCTGACGGAAAATCAGCGGAGTAGGCCGGGAGGTGAAAAAGAAAATATTCCCCCGGTAAGACTCCCTGACGGAAAATCAGCGGAGTAGGCTCGGAGGTGAAAAAGAAAATATACCCCCGGTAAGACTTCCTGACGGAAGGGCAGTGGAGTAGGCCGGGATGTGTGATGATGATCACAGACAAACAGAGGATGCGTGATGATGATCACAGACAAACAGAGAATGTGTGATGATGATCACAAACAGAGGATGTGTGATGATGATCACAGACAAACAGAGGATGTGTGATGATGATCACAAACAGAGGATGTGTGATGATGATCACAGACAGACAGAGAATGTGTGATGATGATCACAAACAGAGGATGTGTGATGATGATCACAGACAAACAGAGGATGTGTGATGATGATCACAAACAGAGGATGTGTGATGATGATCACAGACAAACAGAGGATGAGTGATAATGATCACAGACAAACAGAGAATGTGTGATGATCACAGACAGAGGATGTGTGATGATGATCACAGACAAACAGAGGATGTGTGATGATGATCACAAACAGAGGATGTGCGATGATGATCAAAGACAAACAGGCGATGCGTGATGATGATCACAGACAAACAGAGAATGTGTGATGATGATCACAAACAGAGGATGTGTGATGATGATCACAGACAGAGAATGTGTGATGAGGATCACAAACAGAGGATGTGTGATGATGATCACAGACAAACAGAGGATGTGTGATGATGATCACAAACAGAGGATGTGTGATGATGATCACAGACAAACAGAGAATGTGTGATGATGATCACAGACAAACAGAGAATGTGTGATGATCACAGACAGAGGATGTGTGATGATGATCACAGACAAACAGAGGATGTGTGATGATGATTACAAACAGAGGATGTGTGATGATGATCACAGACAAACAGAGGATGCGTGATGATGATCACAGACAAACAGAGAATGTGTGATGATGATCACAGACAAACAGAGGATGTGTGATGATGATCACAAACAGAGGATGTGTGATGATGATCACAGACAGACAGAGGATGTGTGATGATGAACACAGACAAACAGAGGATGTGTCCCTCCCAAGAAATACTGCATGGTGGTACCGGAGGGGAATTTAAGGTGGAGGTGAACTAGGAGAGTGTTTTTAGTGGGTAGGCGCACATTCGAATCCCACACAGCGTCTTTAGAAGATTTTTGGACTCCTAGAATAAAAAAAAAAAAAAAAAAAAACAGAGGATGTGTGATTGTGATCACAGACAAACAGAGAATGTGTGATGATGATCACAGACAGAGGATGTGTGATGATGACCACAGACAGAGAATTTGTGATGATAATCACAGACAAACACAGGATGTGATAAGGATCACAGACAAACAGAGGATGTGTGATGATGAACACAGACAAACAGATATGTGATGATGATCACAGACATTTTTTTTTTTTTTTTTTGGTTTTTATTTCTGTGTATTTTAACTAAAGCTAATTCTACACTTGGGATGATCACAGACAGAGGAATTGTGATGATGATTACAGACAGACAAGGATGTGTGATGGTGATCACAGACATACAGAGGATGTGTGATGATGATCACAGGCAGAGAATTTGTGATGATAATCACAAACACAGGATGTGATAAGGATCACAGCCAAACAGAGGATGCGTGATGATGATCACAGACAAACAGAGGATGTGTGATTATGATCACAGGCAAACAGAGGAAGTGTGATGATGATCACAGACAAACAGAGGATGTGTGATGATGATTACAGACAAACAGAGGATGTATGATGATGACCACAGACAAACAGAGGATGTGATGATGATCACAGACAAACAGAGGATGTGTGATGATGATCACAGACAAACAGAGGATGTGTGATGATGATCACAGACAAACAGATGTGTGATGATTATCGCAGGCAGAGGAATTGTGATGATGATCACAGACAAACAGAGGATATACGATTATGATCACAGATAAACAGAGGAATTGTGATGATGATCACAGACAAACAGAGGATGTGTGATGATGATTACAGACAGAGGATGTGTGATGATGACCACAGACAAACAGAGGATGTGAGATTATGATCACAGACAGAGGATGTGTGATGATGATCACAGACAAACAGAGGATGTGTGATGATGATCACAAACAGAGGATTTGTGATGATAATCACAGACAAACACAGGATGTGATAAGGATCACAGACAGAGGATGTGTGATGATGATCACAGACAAACAGAGGATGTGTGATGATGATCACAGACAAACAGAGGATGTGTGATAAGGATCACAGACAAACAGAGGATGTGTGATTATGATCACAGACAAACAGAGGATGTGTGATGATGATCACAAACAAACAGAGGATGTGTGATGATGATCACAGACAAACAGAGGATGTGTGATGATGATCACAGACAAACAGATGTGTGATGATGATCACAGAGGAATTGTGATGATGATCACATACAGGATGTGTGATGATGATTACAAACAGAGGATGTATGATGATGACCACAGACAAACAGAGGATGTGTAATTATGATCACAGACAAACAGAGGATGTGTGATGATGATCACAGACAGAGGATGTGTGATGATGATCACAGACAAACAGAGGATGTGTGATGATGATCACAGACAAACAGAGGATGTGATGATGATCACAGACAAACAGTGGATGTGTGATGATGATCACAGACAAACAGAGGATGTGTGATTATGATCACAGACAAACAGAGGATGTGTGATGATGATCACAGACAAACAGGATGTGTGATAAGGATCACAGACAAACAGAGGATGTGTGATTATGATCACAGACAAACAGAGGATGTGTGATGATGATCACTGACAAACAGATGTGTGATGATGATCACAGACAGAGGATTTGTGATGATGATCACAGACAAACAGAGGATGTGTGATGCTGATCACAGACAAACAGAGTATGTATGAGTATGACCACAGACAAACAGAGGATGTGATGATGGTCACAGACAAACAGTGGGTGTGTGATGATGATCACAGACAAACAGAGGATGTGTGGTTATGATCACAGACAAGCAGAGGATGTGTGATGATGATGACAGAAAAACAGAGGATGTGTGATAAGGATCACAGACAAACAGAGGATGTGTGAATATGATCACAGACAAACACAGGATGTGTGATGATGATCACAGACAAACAGAGGATGTGTGATGATGACCACAGATAAACAGAGGATGTGATGATGATCACAGACAAACAGTGGATGTGTGATGATGATCACAGACAAGCAGAGGATGTGTGATTATGATCACAGACACACAGAGGATGTGTGATGATGATCACAGACAAACAGAGGATGTGTGATAGGATCACAGACAAACAGATGATGTGTGATTATGATCATAGACAAACAGAGGATGTGTGATGATGACCACAGACAAACAGAGGATGTACGATGATGACCACAGACAAACAGAGGATGTGATGATGATCACAGACAAACAGTGCATGTGTGATGATGATCACAGACAAACAGAGGATGTGTGATGATGATCACAGACAAACAGAGGATGTGTGATGATGATCACAGACAAACAGAGGATGTGTGATAAGGATCACAGACAAACAGAGGATGTGTGATTATGATCACAGACAAGCAGAGGATGTGTGATGATGATCACAGACAAACAGAGGATGTGTGATGATGATCATAGACAAACAGATGTGTGATGATGATCACAGACAGAGGATGTGTGATGATGATCACAGACAGAGGATGTGCGATGATGATCACAGACAAACAGAGGATGTATGATAATGACCACAGACAAACAGAGGATGTGATGATGATCACAGACAAACAGAGGATGTGATGATGATCACAGACAAACAGAGGATGTGATGATGATCACAGACAAACAGAGGATGTGTGATGATGATCACAGGCACACAGAGGATGTGTGATAATGATCACAAACAAAGGATGTGTGATGATGATCACAGACAGAGGATTTGTGATGATGATCACAGACAAACAGAGGATGTATGATAATGACCACAGACAAACAGAGGATGTGATGATGATCACAGACAAACAGAGGATGTGTGATGATGATCACGGCCATACATGGGATGTGTGATGATGAGCACAGACAAACAGATGATGTGTGATGATGATAATGATGATGATGATTTTTTTGCCATAGGAGTAGAGAGGAAGGCGGATGTAGTATCCAGAGGTGTCAGAGTAGAAGAAGCGATATTTTCTTAGTTTTATTTTGTATTTTGCATTTTCTTAGCGTACACGCATGTGTTTATCTGAGCGTGCATGAATGGAATTTTATAAACGTGCTCACGGGCTAACGCCCGTAACGCACCCTAAACGTCAGATACATTGACTCGTGCTTGATAGATGAGGATGCTTCAGTTTAGTGAATATTGTTGTGACGGACGGATGTTCGTCGTTAAAATTTAGAAAAACAATTCGGCTGATGGCGGATCGGCCGAATGGTAAAAAAAATAAGTGACCGGATACCACAGTACGTAACTTCTATCAGTTCCCAGGCATCTTTCATTCCCCAATGGAGTCCAAGCGAAAGCACAGTCTAATGACCAATTAGATGATTATCTCTGGCGTGGCACACTGCCCCATGTCGTTTGTCACCACACCGTGCCATTGCGCTATGGTGGTCCCAACAGTAGCTATCTGTCTATTGTTTCGCCATTAGCGGTAAGCTGTGCAGGGTAGCATACGTGTTGTGATATACGCTTTGACTAGGTGAACCACGTGGACGCAACTGTGACATATGGATCACATACATATTTTGGAACGTTCTCGTTCGTCCACTGAAGCTCGTACATCAACCTACGCCTAAATAATGGCTAGCATGTTGTATTATGTATACGGGCAGTCATTAGATCTGATGGACCGCGCTCATTACCGCTAATGACTTTCCCCGAAACCGAAAAAATAACTTTGCCAGTCCAGGTGTTAATATATCATCATTTTTTTCCTTCCCGTTTCAGCCTTAATGTGCGCGTCATCCTGCTGATTCGCGATCCAAGGGGGTCCCTGCAGTCCCGTAAGCATCGGGTGTGGTGTCCCGGTCAGCCCGACTGTGACCACCCGCCCACCGTGTGCAATGATATGCAGCTCGACTACGAGGCGGCCATCGAGCTGACGAAGCTTTTTCCCACGAGGTTTAGGTAAGTGGATTGAATGTGTTTTATACTGTGTAATGTGATTGTGTACATGATGTCATTTGTTGCTGCTGCTATTCGATGTGACTGTGTAGGCTTCCCTTGGGCCCAGATGCCCATGTAGATCAATTCATTACGATTAATTATGACCGAGTAATCATGTGTCATACTTGTCCATATCAATTATTCTGCCATAACCATGATGAAGTAACTATTGAGTAAGATGTAATAAGAGAAAATTGGTATCTCATGTCGGATTGAAATAAACATTTCAGCTGAACCATAAATTGTAGAAAAAAATATGACGACATTGTAGTTTTCTCGAAGATTTCATGTTATTGCTGACTGAAAACTGATTTTAGGTATACTAGTTCTTACTACTATTAACACTAACCGATGCTACACCTCTTTTAACCTGGTCTCCAGTTAGCCAACCCGGAGACGGCGGGTTCGATTCACGTTCCGGTCACGAAAATTTTCTCGACTCCTTGGGCATAGTGTATCATTGTGCTTGCCTCATAATATACATAGTTATGCAATGGTAGACAAAGAAAGCCTTTCAATTGATAACTTTGGAAATGTTCATAGAACACTAAGTTGAAGAGAGGCAGGCCAAGTTCCAGTGGGAACGTAAAGCCATACAGAAGAAGGAGACCTCTTTTAAACATTCTTATTCTTCTTCTTCTTCTTCTTCTTCTTCTTCTTCTTCTTCTTCTTCTTCTTCTTCTTCTTCTTCTTCTTCTTCTTCTTCTTCTTCTTCTTCTTCTTCTTTTTCTTCTTATTCTTCTTCTTCTTCTTGGAGTAACATTTCAACAAATCCTGCTCCTCAGCTTACGGTTCTATGAGCACTTCCATAGTTATTTACTGAAAGGCCCAGATGGGGTTTAAGTGACCTTTTTTTCGATTTTGAGTTGAGCAAGTCAAAACATTCTTCAAATTTCAAGCTTTTAGGAACTCTTTATTTTTATCGATAATTAAAAATTAAACTAATCGGAAAACATTGGGTTGATATTGGAAACTCTATACATTTTCGTATGGGATGCATAATTGATGATAAACTTTGAGCCTCATTTACTCGAAAGCGGGGTCTTGTCACTTACACCCTTTGCTTCATTCTGCTTTGCTGACAGTTAAAGACTCGGTCTTTGCCTACCCGAGATAAAACTTGATTATGACCCCTGAAAAGCTCCTGAAACCCTCTAGGCCCATACTTCTCAGCATTTTTAAAAGAATTCAGGAACCCTTTTCATGATTTCAGCATGAATCCCTCCAAAGAAGCCTCCAGGAATAATTTTGCCATTTCCTTCAGGATTATTTTTTTAGATTTTTTCAGGAATTCCGTAAGAAATTTCTCCAGAAATTCTTTATGATATACCTCCAGGAATTTCTCCAGTTTTCACCCAACCATTCAATAATTCAATTCCCGGATACATTCCTTAGCAGATTACAGAGAAGTTTACCTTGCCAATCCTTCAGAAGTTTCATCGATGCAGGGTCATTAGGCCGAATGGTCAGTAGGCCGAATGGACATTAGGCTGAATGGACATCGGGATTAACTGCTATTCAGCTGTTATGAAACTACAAACGGATCTGTTGTTTTACCTTTTTCAACAATTATTGCCAAAAACTATTTTAACCCTCGAGTGATCGCGCTGTTGTATTTTATACAACACGTTGGAAAAATTTCGCTTTATGTACACAGATAAAAATAATGATATTTGCACGTCATGTAAACTTAATTTTAGTCATGTAAACTTAGTGTTATGATGGTTTACATGATAATGTTGAAAAAATTATGATTAGTGGATGCCCGGACCGTCCGACCTAAATCTCTTGTAATTATTACTGTGGAAATCTCCACCAGATGTAATTATTACAAGTATTGCATTTTTCATTGAAAATTTTCTTTGCCTCGCTGAGTTATATGACGTTTTCTCCCAGCGAAAGCTTACGCGATACAGCAAATCGCTATATTTCACACTAACACAGAAAAAAATCTGTCAACAATTACAAAATACACATGCATTTTTAGCGAAATGCTCTATTTGCATGACAACAATCCACTCCCACAGCTAACGGATGACCGCCGTCAAATATCAGGATTGCCAACTGTCCGGCGACTGCTGTCAAATCTCTTTGTCGCCGAATCTGGCGCTGGGTCTTCGGCGCGGAAACCCAAAGGTAGGAATAAAATTTTGGGGTTTGCGCGCAATATACCAAAGCGGACAACAACGATGCAATTGATGGAACAAATATTGTGGAAATCTCCACCTGATATATTTGTCCCAGGACCCTTTAGTGAAAAGGAGAGTTCTTTCAGAAAAAAAACTCTCAACCAAAAATAGTGTTCTCAATGTTTATTACACTTACCAAATGTAAGCTGGCATAACAGCGTGAGCGCCTGAATGGATTAATCGATCTGAAAGCTACATGAGCCATGCCCTGCCACTAAATGCATGGCGACCTAACTACTCTATCGATGCATAAGCCTGGTCGCACATCAGTGCATTTGTGTGCGTGAGCACTCCTAACACTCCCGCCACCTCTCTGACAGTTGGCTCTTTAACTCCTGTAAACAACCCGGACCACGTGGTCACTGCCAGCACGGCACTGACAGCATTTTCCTACACTGAGAATAAAATGGTTTTGAAATTAAGAAATGCTAATTTCAACACTTCCCCTCATTTCTTCAATTTCAAACTATTTAACATTTCTTGAAACTTGAGCTCCTAATGATTTCTTCTATTTACTCACTTGAAAATAAATATGCCAGCATGAGCTTCTGCTCTCTTTCATTCATTTATTCATTTATTTAGTTAACATCAAATTCATGATAATACTGAACCAACAATTTGCCGCCATAATACTCGATTTGCAGCTGCAGCTCTCCAACGTCGGTCACGCCCAACACTCGCCAGATCACGCTCCACCTGGTCCGCCCATCGTGCTCTCTGCGCTCCACGCCTTCTTGTACCAACCGGATGGTTAGCAAACACCAACTTTGCAGGGTTGTTGCCCGGCATTCTTGCAACATGCCCTGCCCACCGTATCCTTCCGGCTTTGGCTACCTTCTGGATGCTGGGTTCGCCATAAAGTGCAGCGAGCTCGTGGTTCATCCTTCTCCGCCACACACCGTTCTCCTGCACGCCGCCGAAGATCGTCCTTAGCACCCGTCGCTCGAAAACTCCGAGTGCTTGCATGTCCTCCTCGAGCATCGTCCACGTCTCGTGCCCGTAGAGAACCACCGGTCTTATTAACGTCTTGTACATGGTACATTTGGTGCGGGGGTGAATCTGTTTTGACCGCAGTTTCTTCTGGAGCCCATAATAGGCACGACTTCCACTGATGATGCGCCTTCGTATTTCACGGCTCACGTTATTGTCAGCCGTTAGCAAGGAACCGAGGTAGACGAATTCTTCTACCACCTCGAAAGTATCCCCGTCTATCGTAACATTGCTGCCAAGGCTTGTCCTGTCTCGCTCAGTCCCACCTACCAGCATGTACTTTGTCTTAGCCGCATTCACCACCAGTCCGACATTTGCTGCTTCACGTTTCAGGCGGGTGTACTGTTCTGCCACCGTTCCAAATGTCCTAGCAATAATATCCATGTCATCCGCAAAACATACAAATTGGCTGGATTTCGTGAAGATCGTACCCCGGCTGTTGAGCCCGGCTCGTCGCATAACACCTTCCAGGGCGATGTTGAATAGTAGGCAGGAAAGTCCATCACCTTGTCGTAGTCCCCGTCGAGATTCAAATGAACTGGATAGTTCACCCGAAATCCTTACGCTGTTCTGCACACCGTCCATCGTTGCTTTTATCAGTCTAGTCAGCTTCCCGGGAAAGCTGTTCTCGTCCATAATTTTCCATAGCTCTGTGCGGTCGATACTGTCGTATGCCGCTTTGAAGTCGATGAACAGGTGATGCGTTGGGACCTGGTATTCACGGCATTTCTGGAGGATTTGCCGTACGGTGAAGATCTGGTCCGTTGTCGACCGGCCGTCGATGAAACCGGCTTGGTAACTTCCCACGAACTCATTTACTTTAGGTGAAAGACGACGGAAGATGATCTGGGATAGCACTTTGTAGGCGGCATTCAAAATGGTGATCGCTCGAAAGTTCTCACACATTAACTTGTCGCCTTTCTTGTGGATGGGACAGATTATCCCTTCCTTCCACTCCTCCGGTAGCTGTTCGGTTTCCCAGATCTTGACTACTAACTGGTGCAGACAGGTGGCCAACTTTTCCGGGCCCATCTTGATGAGTTCCGCTGCGATACCGTCCTTACCAGCCGCTTTGTTGTTTTTGAGCTGGTGGATGGCATCCTTAACTTCCCTCAGCGTGGGAGTTGGTTCGTTCCCGTCCTCTGCTGCACCAACATAGTCATTTCCTCCGCTGCCTTGGTCCTCCGTGCCTACATTCTCTTCGCCATTCAGGTGCTCGTCGAAGTGCTGCTTCCACCTTTCGATCACCTCACGTTTGTCCGTCAGGAGGCTGTAGCCTTTGCTCCATGCCTTAGAATTTATTAGATGAAAGCTATTTAGTACCCTAGATACATTCGAGATTAGAGCAAGAATCAGATGCGCTGGCTCGATCCTACTTTCTGCGGGAATTTCAAATGGACTCGCCCTGAAGAGTCTCAACCGGGCAAATTTAGAACTTGTCGTGCGGTCTCCTTACGGAGTGGCGCTTAAGCCGCATGATTTATCCCCGGATCGGCCAGTGCCGGCTACAAGATGGCGCCCAACTGAAAGGTCTTATGTGGTTTATGGAGTTTTGAGAATGTTTGGAGCAAAATTGAGAAAAAGTTCATAGAGTTTAAAAGTTTGTACAGTTAATTTACGTGTATTTTCAGAATTTATGTAGAATGTCATGTTTTAGTTGTAGTTTTCAAGAATTTAAGTGTATTGTGGAGAAAATTGATGCTTATATGTGGATTTACGTGCAGTTTTGGTGGTATTTGCTTAGGGTTATCAAGCAATGCTGGTGATGTATTGTTTATTTAGGAAGATCTAGAATTTTCTTAAATTGTATGGCTAAATATCATTAAAGTGGCTCAAAATTCTACGAGTTACTGGTTTGACGACTGAGGAAGTGGAAAAAGAAGTGTTTGTGGAATGAAGGTAATTCGTAATATGGATGGTTTAGAGTAGTTTTGAGGATGATTTAGGATTTTTTTGGAGACACTTATGAGGAAATTTCTAGAGATGATGGATGTATGGAGAAATTACGGATTACGATAGATGTTTGTGAAGTTTTTGTGGGTACAAACAGTTCATAAGGCTTCATTGGAATAGTATTTACAGGACAGAGTAAATACCAATCGAAACAGTTACTATTGATGTAGGTTGAAGATAAAGATAGCAGTAAATATTCGCTTAAACAAAATGGAAGAGAAATTGTCGAAATCTGCTCTTCTAACGAGGATTAAAGAGTTAGGTATCCGTCTAGAAGAAGTTAAGACTGAGATAGCAGAAGAAGAAGATGAGCAACATAGGGAGCACCTCCTAACGGAGGAATGGGATCTAGAAATAACGATAGAAGTGTTAAAGGCTGAATTTAGAGGAGTAAAAAAGAAGTTAATAATGGTGGATTATGACTTTTCTCAGAATCTACAATACGAGGTTTGCGAGAGTACGTTCTCGTGCGGGTATTGCAAAAGCAATGAGCATGGTTGGAGATGCTGTCCAGTATTGGAGAGCAACGTTAGACTGAAAATTGAAAAATCAGGAACGCAGAAGAGCATAGGATATTGTGAAACGTTTCCGGAAAACTAGATCAGAGGTGCTCTGTAGGGAACGAAAGCACCTCATGCATTAGACATGTTCCCAGAGATGATAAAATCTCACAAAAACTAGAGCAGGAGTTCTTCAAATTACCATTACGCAAAATGGCAGTGAGAGAAAAAAAGAGCAAGTTCAGTTTGCCTAGGGTGCATAGGGAAAGCAGAAGAAATAATAGGAGAAATCTAAAACAAAAAAGGATTCTTGGTTCTTTAAGTCAGCATAGAAGAAGAGGGAAAGAAGAAGTAGCAATGGCAGAGAAAGGAATGAGAAAGTTTCAAATAACAGCTGAGAGATGGAGGCTGTGGTTTTTAAAGATTCTTCTGAGTAGAAATCTTTATGTGATTCCACCTTCTTTATGTTCTGTTCGAGCTATCTAACTGATTTTTCATTAGATCAGTGATCGAACACGAACTGCATATTCGGACCGACTGCTACAACTTGGAAGATGTGTATGGGAAGAGACATGATATCTTCAACTGCGAATTTCCTGTAAGAAGGGCTTCGAGAAGTTCTTCTAGGGGAATGCAGTTGAGCATAACGATTATTAAGCTATGTAGCTCTCAGTTGAGTAGCAACGACGCGCCATGATGCTTTAGCTCTGGTTGCATGAACATACTTGCCGCCGTTTGTGAGATTTGGCTCTGGCCTTTCAGCCAGAGCAGCCCCACAACAACTTTATTTACTGGGTGCTTCCTAGAGGAGAGGCTCTCGCTGATCCTCTAGAAGAAATCTCACAGACGTGCTGGACTAGGCATTTAAGGATTGCTCTAGCAGGGGGATCTTTGTTGAAGATTTTTGGTTTGCTCAGGCCTACCCTCTCGACCGGAAGACAGAGCGAGTCCATGGAGTTAACTCCAGGACGATGACCTTTAATTGAAACTCGGAGCTAATAAAGCGTTGATGAGGAGTACCTTAAATGGGAAGTATTGAAGCGAGAGTCTGAAGATTGAGGGTGCTCAGACGATGACCGCCTAAGACTCTGAGGTCTAGTTCATAGGAGTAGACGATGAAGAGCACACCCGAGTAAATCGAGCAAGCAAATCAACAAATCTCTAATAAAGAGACTGCTGACTAGAAAAATCATATTTAAAGGGTAAATAGCTCTCTCCCATTGTAGTTAAGGACGCAATCGTTTTTCTAATTTATTACATGTTTGGATATTTCTTTCATGGTTCGTGATTGATGTTAGTAAGGTAGTTAACATCGAGTCTTAGTCTAATTTAGTGATCGTAATTCAAAACTTTATTCAGGTTCAGTGTTGGTGAAGTGATGTTCGCAGAACATCCTTGTTTATATCTATGTTAAATGGGTTCCGTTCCTTATTTATTGTACATGGATACATGTTTATTAGATGCTTTATTTACACTATTTATTTATTTATTTTCTTATTTATTTATTTACATAGCTATTTTCATTATTCATATTGATTTATTTACTTATTTATATATTTACTATTTATTTATTGATTTATTTATTTATTTATTTATGTATATGCATATTTATTTTTATTTATTTATTTATTAGAGATTTATTTATTCAAATTATTCATTTATTTATTTATATTGGCGGAATTTTGCGTCGCCTTGCATATTTGGCCGGTTCGTCCTTTTTGCACCACCCATCATGCGACATTCTTGCGTGGGTCGCGCAACATCCTCTCTGTCCGATAGTTCCTAAAACAAAAACATACTATTAAAATTTGTTCCATTAACTCACCTCTGATTGGAATCCAACTGGCCTTGATTTTCAACTAGCCCCGTCCTTGACTTGATGCCACGCGTCTTCAAAGTGGTCGCTGGAGAGTCTTCTGGTCGTGGGTCCGTCCGAATATCCCTTTCCATTCCGCAAACAGTTTCTTCACGGCATCTGGGTGATCCTCCTTCAGCAGTACTTAATACAACAACAAAACATATAAAAATCAGTTCAAACCACTTACCGGTATCATTTTCGTCAATATTTTTTGGGGAAAAATAGCCACAAACAGTTAAAAATATCAAAATTACCTCTCCGTATCACTTTTGGTGCCATCACGTAAACCACCTTTTCTCAACTAACGTTTATTGTTTTCTCGTGGGGGTTCAATGTGTGGGTGGCATTTATTTTTGCGTTCTATGGTTGTGTTAGGTTTGGTCATTTTGTTCTTGTTTCGTATTGCCGAATAGTATATTTGGTGTTAGAAACATGAATTAAAGTGAAATTTTGGGGATTTAGTATGTGTGTTGTGTGTTTTGTAATCGCTTATGTGTTAAGTGGTAGAACCATAACCGATACTACTGCCAAGTGTTGTGATATTGTTGTTGTCAGTTGTATATGTTCTGCGTGCCGATGAAATTTCGGTATAGAACAAGCAATTGATCTTTTTTTAAATTTGTGTTAGGTCTACGTTTTGTCAATTATAGTGTTGTGCAAGCTGAGGGATAGCCTTGGCGACACACTTGAAAGACAAAATAGTTGCGGTTTGGGCAGGATAGGGATACATTTCCAACACTATGTATGGAGTAGTCCTGAAACTGTCCTTACCTGTTATTTGGAGTTATGTATGGTTATAATGTTATGGAGTTATGTTGTGTTGTGAAGTTTGGGAATTGGCTTTAACTTAAATGTGAATCATTTTAGTTTAAACGCCGTTTTTGGGGATTTTGTTATGTTTGAATATTCATGTTTATGTTGAACCACCACAGAGAAAACGAGAACGTTGTACTTTTCTTCCGTACTTTCCGATATGAACCAAAGATTTTGTAAATAGTAGGTTAGTTTGTTGAAGTTGATTAGTAAGTTATTTTGAATATTTTGTACATATTAGATTACGATTATCGTTGTTTTGTAAAATAAAAATTAAATGTTGCATCGAAGGTTTTGCCCTTACGAAAATTTGGTTGTAGTCCTACAACCAAATTTTCGTAAAACAAGCCTGGTGTTATGTAGCCTTTGCTCCATGCCTTAGAATTTATTAGATGAAAGCTATTTAGTACCCTAGATACATTCGAGATTAGAGCAAGAATCAGATGCCGTACCCAAAAGATAGAATTATATGAACAGATATAATAAAAACATTGCGCCCATGAGTTAGGCAACACGCTTGCTATCAAAGCTTCAATCGGCCTTCAATCGTTGCGTAAGAGTTCTCCGAAGGTCAAGAACTTGGAATTTCCGGAGAAAGTAAGGAAAGAATGAGCCGCGACCGAACATCAAACTGAGCGAGCCTTCAACGTAATCCGTTAAATTACCGAACTATTTCGAAGAAGTTCGTGGGAAAAATCGAGCTTCCGTTGAGTTCGGTCGATGAAACCTTCCCTAATCTGAGGATCACGGTTTCAGTTACTCTCGTTTGATCCGCAGATAAGTGTAGAAGTGTCGCGGTGTGACCTTGTAGAAAGCCGTTGAATGTGAGTAAAAGTAACGTGGTAATGTTTCTTTAGTTTAATTGTTCTTTTGTTAGTCCGCAGTGAAAAGTCCCAATTAGGATATAAAGTGCGTGAGGGTTTGTGCGTTTTTCCAAACTAGACCAACAGGTAATGTGCTCATTGTGCTGTGCTTGTCTCAAGAATCCGTGCATGTGTTAATTGTTCTTTGATAGCCCGCGGCTATCATCTACCCTAGCCAGCGACACTTCCTGCTCTTCAAGCGTTGAGGAATACCGGCGGACAATTAGCGTCGAAGGGGGCGGCTCGTCAACACGCCGCTTCAGGAGAACCTCGTGGATACCCATCCCCACTTGGTGATCGTCGTCTTGAAGACCCGACACGTGGACTCGCAATCCCACGTGTCTGCGCGGCGCTGATCAAGCACTACTTCGCGCCAAGTACCAGGAGCGCAGGACGGAGCAGCGTTCAGCGAGAAAACTACCACACACCACCGGTGAGTCGATTCGAATCGTTTTTTTTTGTGGAGTGGGGCGTCCGATGAGGACGCCTCGGAGTGTTTTTTGCCGGCCAAAGGTCGTGTATAATTTGGACGACTAGCCAACAAAGCGTCCATAAAATGTGAGTTTGTGGTGCAATTAAGTAGCAGAAGTCGAGCGCACGTAATATACGGCCGACCCACCCAACTCTATTGTGTAAGCCACCCGGGTGCACTCGACTAGTCGCATCGTCGGGAATACTGAATGGGTTCAGAACAACACGAAGAGAGCACATGCACAAATTGATAGGACTGTAAGTAGGCAGAGTAGAAAACGCACGAAGGGACTGTAGAGTAGGAATACATGAAATAAGGAAATACAAAACGTTTAGCATGCTATTAGAATAAACAATAAATCGTTATTTTTTTTGGAGTTCGTTAAATAAATGTGTTTGTTAATCAACTCGATTGTATGTAATTTCTGGTTCAGTCCCACACAGATCATTAGATGATGGAAAGGTTATCCCGTTGCTTCGCGTTTTTGTAGTTTAATGTTGTTCGCGTGGCGCAATTTGGATGTAATGTCTTGCGCATACTCTTCTACGCTGGTCGCGCCTCGTGCGGTGAGTAGCGAAACCGCCTGTGATGAGAACTAACTAGCAACGAAGGCTGTTGCACATTTAGGTATGGGTGTTGTCTTACCGCGTGCTTTGGAGGAATAGTTTTGTAGCGTGACAGATTACGTTGTTGCATAGGGTAAACACCCCAGTTCAGGTGTGAGAAGTAGGCGCACTGGTTCGATCCAAACTTTCTTTGGGAATTCCAAAAGGACTCGCCCTGATGAGTCTCAACCGGGCATAATTAGAACTGTTGTGCGGTCTCCGAATGGAGTGGCGCTTAAGCCGCATGATTACTCCCAGATCGGCCAGTGACGGCTACAAGGCTCCCGTCCTTATCCCTGCAGATTTCGGCTTGCGGCACGTAGCCTTTGCGGGATGCGTGTTTCCTGTGAACGGCACAGCAGTTCCATTTCCTCGCACTCCGCTTCTTCCAGGCGGCGCTTTTTCTCCCGGAAGAGACGGGTCTGCTGCTTCCGCTTCTGTCTGTATCGCTCCACATTCTGTCGGGTTCCATGCTGCAGCATGACCGCCCGCGCTGCATCCTTCTCCTCCAGAACCGCTCTGCACTTCTCGTCGAACCAATCGTTTCGTCGACTCCGTTCTACGTACCCGATAGTGCTCTCAGCTGCGTTGTTGATGGCTGCTTTGATTGTACTCCAGCAGTCCTCTAGAGGGGCCACATCGAGCACACCCTCGTCCGGCAACGCTGCCTCGAGATTCTGCGCGTATGCGATGGCGACATTCGGTTGATTCAGTCGCTCTAGATCGTACCGGGGCGGCCGCCGGTAATGTACGTTAAATAACGGAGAGTTTTGGGCGCAGTTTAACCATCACCAGGTAGTGATCGGAGTCGATATTAGCGCCACGATAGGTCCTGACGTCGATAATGTCGGAGAAGTGCCGTCCATCAATCAGAACGTGGTCGATTTGCGATTCCGTTTGTTGTGGTGATCTCCAGGTGTAACGATACGGGAGGCTGTGCTGGAAGAAGGTGCTACGAATGACCATGTTCTTGGAGGCGGCGAAATCGATGAGGCGTAGGCCATTTTCGTTCGTCAGCTGGTGGGCGCTGAACTTTCCAATCGTCGGTCTGAATTCCTCCTCCTGGCCTACCTGAGCGTTTAGATCCCCTATGATGATCTTGACGTCGTGGTTTGGGCAGCGGTCGTACTCGCGTTCGAGCTGCGCGTAAAATGCGTCTTTGTCATCATCAGTGCTTCCGGAGTGAGGGCTGTGCACGTTTATTATGCTTATGTTGAAGAATCGGCCCTTGATCCTCAACCTGCACATTCTTTCGTCGATCGGCCACCAACCGATCACGCGCCTCTGCATGTCGCCCATCACTATAAAAGCTGTTCCCAGCTCACGTGTGTTGCCGCAACTCTGGTAGATGGTATGATTACCTCTAAACGTTCGCACCATAGATCCTGTCCAACACACCTCCTGCAGCGCTACGATTCCGAAACCGCGGTCCTTCAGTATATCGGCGAGTATGCGGGTGCTCCCGATGAAGTTGAGAGATCTGCAGTTCCACGTACCGAGCTTCCAATCGCAAGTCCCTTTTCGTCGCTGTGGTCGTCGCCATTGGTATCGGTTCGCATTCTTCTCTTGTTGATTTTCCGGTGCTAGTCTTTTTTACGGCTGGCTCGCAAGGCCAGCTCTCTTTACAATTCTTGAATATAAATATTCCTTACATCTATGTGTTTTGTTCTTCTGTTTTACCTACACTATATTCTTTCCTTGGCCGCTGCACACTCAGCAATCAGCTCTGCTTCGGTTGAAGTTAGTTCGACAAAATTGCTTCGTTGCACTCCAGGTTGCCAAGCCAGATTTCACTACCTCCGGAAATGGAGTGCCTATCGTTCACATCGCCGCCATAGTCAGCATCGGCATATCCTACCAACGGTTTGGTATCCTTGTCTCGATGGTATGCAACACCAAACGTTTTGGCTCCCTGATGATAACGAAGGCTGAGAACTGTCCAGTGGGGTTCACGAGGATCATTCTGAAATTGACTTGAGATATTTAAAGTAAAACAAGTATCTGTTCTTATCTTTGAAGCCAGACATCCCTGAAAAGATCTGTATGTGTTTGAACGGATTTCTTCGCAAAAATTCACGGCCGAACCCCTGTTATTATCTTTCGATGATCCTCGGTTGTCATCTGTCGAAAAAGCTCGGTTGCCATCTATCGACAAATCGCCTTTTGGCGAACCTTTTCCACTTTCTGGTGAACCATTATCGTCTTCCGATGAACAACCTTGCCGTGAATCTTTATTACCTTCTGGTAAACCATCATCTATCGATGAACCTCTACTCCCTTCTGGCGAACCAATATCTATCGATGAACCTCTGTCGTCATCTATTGTTGAACCTCCATCATCATCTATCGATGAACCTCCATCACCTTCTGGTGAACCAAAATCATCTATTGATGAACCATCGACGCCGACCGTCGATGAACCTACATCACCTTTTGGTGAACCAAAATCATCTATCGATGAACCTCCATAATCATCTATCGATGAACCTTTATCACTTTCTAGTGAACCATCATCTATCGATGAACTTCTATCCCCTTCTGCTGAACAATAATCATCTAACGATGAACCTCCAATATCGTCTATCGATGAACCTTCAATATCATCATCTATCGATGAACCATTCACATCATCTATTGGAGAACCTCCATAATCATCTATCCATGAACCATCATCACCTTTTGGTGAACCAAAATCATCTATTGATGAACCATCGACGTCATCCGTCGATGAACTTCCATCACCCTCTGGTAAAGCAAAATCAACTACCGATGAACCACTATAACTTTCAAAATCATCTATCGATGAACCTTTATAATCATCTATCGATGAACAATCGACATCATCCGTCGATGAACCTACATCATCTATCGATGAATCATCGACATCGACCGTCGATGAACCTACATCACCTCCTGGTGAACCAAAATCATCTATCGATGAACCATCGACATCGACCGTCGATGAACCTACATCACCTTCTGGTGACCCAAAATCATCTACCGATGGACCATCGACATCATCCGTCGATGAAACTCCATCACCTTCTGGTAAACCATCATCTATTGATGAACCTCTACTTCCTTCTGGTGAACCAAAATCATCTATCGATGAACCATCGACATCATCCGTCGATGAACCTCCATAATCATCTATCGATGAACCATCGACATCATCCGTCGATGAACCTCCATCATCATCTATTGGTGGACCAACATCGCCTTCTGGCGAACCAACATCATCAATCGACGAACCTTCATCATCTATCGATGAACCTCTATCATCATCTATTGGTGGACCAATATCGCCTTCTGGCGAACCAACATCATCTATCGATGAACCTTCACCTTCTGGTGAACCATACCCAACTATCGATGAACCTTTATCGATTTCTTGTGAACAATCATCTATCGATGAACTTCTATCCCCTTCAACATCATCTATCGATGAACTATCATCTTCTGATAAATAGCTGTGACGTATTGCTTCCTCTGTTATTTCACCTTTCGATGAATTCAAATCTCTCGAAGCCTCACTTTCCTGAGAAATATCTTCCCCTGATTCTATAACGAAGTTGGATGGAGTACATACTGACATGGCGATCGGTAACTCCCGAAAGGGCTCACTGCAGATTCGCTGTTTCTTAACCTGCTCCTCATCATGCCGAATTTGATTACCATCCTTCAACTGATTAAGCCAGGGAAGACCGGCTCGTTGTCGTTTCAATTCGACCCGATTCATCATGTCTGCGTCGATACGGCTGAATGGCGTACGCATCACGCAATCATAACTTTTGTTAGTAATGAGGGCTACGTCACACTGCTGGCGAGACTTCGAAATGTTTGTCGTCACATGAGCTATCTCCTGTGTTTTATGCCGGTAAGCATCGCAAAAGCGGCGCATGTGACCAAGTTTGCCACACTCGTGGCACCTCAGCAATTTGCGATGTTGCTGCTGCTTTGGTTTCGCTTCTTTCCGCCAGCCATTTGTCATTTTATAAGCCACAGGTTGCTGATCAACTGATTCGGATACACTGATGTCAGCATCAATGAATATGCGCTGAACCTGAAGCAAAGTCATATTCATCAGGTCGTCTTTTCTCATAACTGAAAGAGCTACCAAAATATGACCGAACTTTTCAGGAATAGCAGCCAAAAGGGTATTGATTTGTTCTTGTCGAGAAACTTGTTCTCCCATCAGATTAAGCTGCCGTATCAAGTCTTCATGTGTAGAAAATAATTCTTTTAGAGTCGTAAATTTCCTGTTTTCAAGCAGGTAAAGCTGTGATCGCAACCCAAGCATTGCATTCACACCTTTGGGCAAATAAACTTCATCAAGTGTATCGATCACATCTTTGGCATATTCACAGTTCAAAACATGCCCCATGGGTTCGTCATCCAAGCACAACATCAAGTCATTAACAACTTGAAAATCATCTTTAAGTCTTTTAGCCATTTTTGCCTTTCGCTGGTTCTCTGCTTGTGGAGAAGCATTGATACCAGGCGAAGCATATTCCTCCTCCAACGGAGTTCGCTCAAAGACATAAAGTAAGTCATCTAGTCTGAAATAGTTTTCCATACGCTTTTTCCAAAAAGGATAACGTTTGTCATCTCCATTGAATGTTGGTAGAATCGTACTTCTCAGTCTGTTGTCCATTATGCAAACCTGTTCAACAACATTCCTTACAGAAGGTCAAAATACTTACGGATATCTCCGCCCAACATAATAAACTCCAAAACATTCAACTATCTCAATAAACCATCTTGCACTATACAGTGCCCATGCGGAATCCTCCACCAGATACCAAATATCAAAATATTTCTCACGCGGATAACTCCACCAGGGTAAATAATTCAAAATTGTTCACTCGGATAACTCCACCAGAATAAATCAATTAAAAATCTTCATGCGGATATCTCCACCAGAGTAAATCGGTTAAAAATGTTCAGATATCTCCACCAGAATAAATCGGTCAAAAATTATCATGCGGATATGTCCACCACAGTAAATTATTCAAAAGTTTCCATGCGGATAACTCCATCAGATTAAATCATTCAAACATGTTCATGCCAGTGTTGCCACATTTAAATCTGTATTTTGCCTTTCAAAAATCTTTATAATCTGTATCACCATTTTTTGTCAAAAATCTGTATGAAATCTGTAGTATTTCGCGAAAAATCTGTTTGAAATTCTGTAAGTTTCTCAAAAATCTGTATAATCTGTATAATTTCCAAAAATCTGTGTATATTGGTATACAGAATTCTGTATGAAAAGCTGCAAAAAAATCTGCATGATTACAGAAAAATCTGTATATGTGGCATCCCTGGTTCATGCGGATATCTCCACCAGAGTAAATTATTCAAAAACAGTTTTCCAGGCACGCGTTGCCTGGGCCCATAACCTGTTGAAAAAATTATGATTAGTGGATGCCCGGACCGTCCGACCTAAATCTCTTGTAATTATTACTGTGGAAATCTCCACCAGATGTAATTATTACAAGTATACCAAAGCGGACAACAACGATGCAATTGATGGAACAAATATTGTGGAAATCTCCACCTGATATATTTGTCCCAGGACCCTTTAGTGAAAAGGAGAGTTCTTTCAGAGAAAAACTCTCAACCAAAATAATGTTCTCAATGTTTATTACACTTACCAAATGTAAGCTGGCATAACAGCGTGAGCGCCTGAATGGATTAATCGATCTCTCTAAAATAAAAGCTCTCATTTTTGAGTAGCGCCCATGCCGCTCAGGGACTGTGTTGGAAACACACATTTTTTTAAATTGCTCGCACGCTCACGTTTTTGCAAAATATCAATATTTTTCGGTATTTGAAGGTGGTTTATAAACCCAGTGAGGTTGCCATGTCGAAATTATTGCAAAATACATGCTCATATGAGCGTAGGGAATCGCGCTACTTGGGCGGTGGCTTCTATATTCGTCTGTTTTCCACTATAACTCAGTCAATCTTGAACCAATTGACACAATTCTTGGAATGCGGTGAGATAGGTATAGTATCTACCCGTGTACAAAATTTCAAGTCAATCGGTTCAAAATTGACCGAGTTACAGTGGAAAACAGACGAAAATAACAGACGAAGAAAACCACCGCCCAAGTAGCGCGATACCCTACAAGCAATTTTAAAAAAATGTGTGTTTCGAACACAGTCATGTGCGGCATGGATGTTTACTAAAAATGTGCAGGCCGAACACATTTTTGAGCGTAGCCGTTTTTGCGTGATCTGAAAGCTACATGAGCCATGCCCTGCCACTAAATGCATGGCGACCTAACTACTCTATCGATGCATAAGCCTGGTCGCACATCAGTGCATTTGTGTGCGTGAGCACTCCTAACACTCCCGCCACCTCTCTGACAGTTGGCTCTTTAACTCCTGTAAACAACCCGGACCGCGTGGTCACTGCCAGCACGGCACTGACAGCATTTTCCTACACTGAGAATAAAATGGTTTTGAAATTAAGAAATGCTAATTTCAACAGATAAATCATGTAAATTTGTGTTATATGTCATGTAAATAATGAGGGTCATGCTGAATTACATGACATATAACGGAAGTTTACATGATGTTTTATGATTTTTACATGATATGTCATGTAAACTTCTGTGATATCCCACGCTCCAAACATGTCATCATATGTCACAGAATATTACATTCTTTTTTCGATCTGTGTACTCAGCATTTGCGTGATGCTGGTAGTGGTGGCCAACCACGCGAGTTACGGAAGGTTAACAATGAAACTAAAAAGAATAGGAAAGAAGGAAAAAATTTTGATTTAAATATCAGCAGTTTCAGCGCCAAAAAATAACGACCTACACAGATAAAAATAATGAGATTTACACGTCATGTAAACTTCATTTCAATCATGTAAACTTAGTGTTATGATGGTTTACATGATATATCATGTAAATTTGTGTTATATGTCATGTAAGCACTTAGAGTCAAGCGAAATGACATGACATATAATGGAAGTTTACATGGTATTTTATGACTTTTACAAAAGAAGGAAAAATTCATGCTGAGGGTTATATGCGCCAACTTGTGACGTAGTTGGGGGGGGGGGGGGGGGAGGGGCAAAGCTCTTCAAAATTGAACAAAATGCAACTTGTTTCGCTCCTAAATGCGCTGGTTTTCACGTGAATATGCCTAATTAGGATAAACTGCATCGAATTTGATAGTATGTTGAGGGTGACGGGTTCAATAACCGGTTGATCCAGGAACTTATCGTAAAGGAAATTTCCTTGAATTCCTTGGCTTTATTGTACGTTCGTGCCTGCCACACGCCACATGCAACATGGTCATTGGCAGCGGAAGTTCTCAGATAATAACTGTGGAAGTGCTCATAGAACACTAAGCTGAGAAGCAGTTTTATCCCAGTGGAGACGTTACGGCAAAAATAATTCCAATGACAATTCGGCCTATTGACCATTCTGCCTAATAGCCTGACACCGTTTCATCAAAGCTAACTCCAGTTATTTTTTCAGTAAATATGCTTGCAGGAAATTCTCCAGAAATTCCTCCGAGGTTTAATCCCGAAATTTTTCCAGCGATTCCTTCAGAAATTCATTTTTTTACAGGACTGCTTTTTGAAATTTTTGTTGGAACTCCTCGAGAGGCTTCTTTCTGTTTTTTGGGGAGAGAACTCAGACATTACGTCACCAATTTTTCTAGAATGTTCTTGAGAGATTCTTCTAAAAGTTCCTCCAGAGGATTTCTCCGGAGCTCCTCAAATATTCCTCCAGAAATATTCTCTTGGGGTTTATTAAAACTTTTCTTCATGGATTTTTCATAAATTTTCCAGGGGACGCTTCAGTAATCCTTTCAGAGTTTTTCAGGGATTCGTTCAGAAATAACTTCCGGATTTATTTCTTGGAAGCAGTGTGTGGATTTTTATCGCGAACCACTGAATGGTCCATGCTCAGCAAGTGATACATTCGCGATTGTAACATTTCGTGAACCAACATGATCGGGAACGCTCCCCCGAAATGCTGTTCATTCTCTTGCCCGGTTCGATACGAGAGCGCAATCAAGAGAGAAGATGCTCGATGACGCTAATGAAAGCGATGCATTCGCTAAGAATATTTTATTGCCATAATTCTTTTTTTATTGTGACTACACAACCTGCAACGTCATGAATACAGTTAAATTAAATAGTATTTCACGTTTTTAAAGCGAAAACGCATTAAATACTGATGAAAATAACGATTATTCACAGTTGCCCCAAGCCAACGATGAGCGATCATCGGTAAGTGTTACACTTAGCGATGCCCGCTCATCGCCGCAGCTTGTTTATATCGGAGTATCCTCTTTGTGTTCCTTCGTGAACCATGCGACTCGACGAGAGAACATACACCGTTTGGTAATTGAAACAGAACCAACAGAAGGGAAGAAAAACTGCCGAGTGGTTCACTGATCACTTTTTCGTCCAAACACTGCTTGGAAGGGACATCTCTTCATAGAATTATTGCAGAGCATTCTCCAGATAACCAGACGTTCCTTCAAAATATTATATTTCTTTAGAAATAAATTTTAGTGATTCCTTTAAGGATTTTTCAGAATAGATTCAGGGGTTTTCTCCGAAAATTCCTCTAGCGATTATTTTAGAAAATGTTTTAGGGATTTTCGCCCACTTCTACTTCCGGACAATTCATAAAATTCTTCAATGAACTCCTCCAGAAAATCCTTCAAATTCTTTGATGAACTCCTCCAGAAGTGAGGAGGATATACTCCAAGAATCCTTTCAGAAATTTATAAATGGATTTATTCAAGAAGTCCTCTAATACGTTTGTCTGCAGCTTCTTCTCGGATTCCTGCAGAAATAATTTCAAGTATTCCTTCAGGATTTTTTCCGAGATTTACTTCAGAAATTTCTCAAGAGTGTCCTTTAGAAATCTCTTCAGGGATTTTTTCAGAAACTCCTCCAGGATTTTATCCTCGAATTCCTCCAAAAGTTTCTTATAAAATTTGCCAATGAATTCCTCCAAAAGGAATTTCTCCAGGTATTCCATACAGATTCCTACAAAAGGATTGCTTCAGAGTTTTTTTTTTCAGGATTCTCGTCAGAAAATATTCAAAAAAATCTTGGAATCCCCAGAGGTATCTCCCGGAATTCTTTCAGAAATTCTTTCAGGAAATCCTCGATAAGTTTCTCCAGTATTTTTTGTAGAATTTCATGAAAAACTTCTGTTAAATCTGTGAACAAATTCTTGGATGAATTTCTGAAGGAGCCATTTCTGAAGGTACCTCAGGAACAGTACCAAAAAGAAACCTTCTAGAAATTTCTTCGGAAACCCCTGACAAATTTTTTCAAAGGATTCCTGGAGAAGCCTTCTGTTGAAATCCCTTGCTGATATTTATGGAAAAATCTTGAAACTACTGAAGGAGTCTCTGGAAATATTTCTTGAGGAAGAAGTGACAGAAAGAATCCTTGAAAGGTTTGTGGATAAACAGAATGACTAATTTCTGTATAAATCTCTAAAGATATTCTTTTAAAAAAATATCTCGAGAAATATCTGAAAGCATCTCAAAAAAATTCTCGAAACAGTCCTTGAAGGAGTTGCTGAAGTAATTAATTAAATGGCAACATTGCTTGAGAAATCCACGATGGAATTTCTGTAGACGTTTATTAAGAAGAAGGGGAATTCCTGGAGGAATCCCTTTTCAAAATTCATGGATATTCTTGGAACACTTGGAAGAAGTAATGAAAGTTATTCTAGGACACCCTGGAAGAATGGCACGAAAAATACTTCTGCAAACATGTGCAAAGTATAATAGAAAAATCTCATGAGAAATTTTCGAGGGAATTTATGTAGTAGTTTCTAGAAAATTTTCTTGAATAACTTTATGAAGCATTTCCTGGAGATATTTCTGAAGAGGAAACGTCTACAAATTACATCATGCTTTTAGGAGGGAGGAAAGATCGCAAAGTGTAACGACCAACAACACAAATTTTAGTGGTCTTTAACAAAAAGTTCGCCATACCCGAGCAGGAGAAAATAGCTGAAGAATACCAAACTCAGCTTTGGCAATACCTAAACAATAATCGGCGATTTTTCCATACAAATATTGAGTTTTCCATAACTGAATAATACCTCAAGCAGTCCTGAACACCAAACCAATAACTCGCTGAGGTATTTTATAAATACTTACACACTCCCAAAATTTAGATATTTTCAATACCAGGCTATCCGACCAATACCTCATCTTGGTATGATATCTGACTTTGGTATGCTGCAGTTATGTGTCAGTTATTCGTTCCTACTCGTGTAGGGGGGTTTAAAATGGACAATTTTTGCGTGACGTATTCTATCAATGGGGCAATTTTAGAAGAAATCCATAGGAGAAATCTCTGAAGAATTTTTTGAAGAAATCTCTGAAGAATGTTTCTTAATGAATCGCTGGTGAGTTATCTCAAAATTATTTCTGTAATAATATGAAAACATTTTTTGAAGAAATTTATTTAAGAATTCTAAACTTTTGATTTTCTCAAAAATATCGCTGTAAGAATGTCTGGATTCCGTGGATGGTTTTCTGAATGAATCTGTGGAGAAATTTCTGAAATAACCATTGGAGGAATTTCTTAAGCATAGAAGGTTTTCTAGAAAAAATCTTGGTAAAATTCCTGGAGGTTTCTCTATAGCTTCAAGTACAAATTTACAATAACATTTAAACCAGCGATCCTCAGGCCCATTTTTTCAATTGCTCGTACTGCAACTCCTGGATAGATTTGTGAAACATTCAACACGTTATTCTTGATTATTTTTGGAGTAGAACAGCTTCCATAAGAAACATTGCAAGGAATTCTACGGCAACATAGAGAACTGGACATCACGTGCGGCCCGCGGGCCGCACTTTGGTGACCGTTGATTTAAACTATCGTTACATTTAGATCCGTATGGTTGCCAGACAACTATAAACGATTGAAAAACGATATGGCTACCTTAAAAAATATAAAAAGGAAAAATACATTGTTGGTGGAACCTCTGAAAGAATCTCCGAAAGATTCATTGAGAGAATCTCAAAAAGAATACCTGAAAGAATACCGAGAGGAATCAATAAAGGAATCAATGAATAAATCCCAGGAGAAATCTTAAAAGGAATCCCAAGGAAATTCTTGGAAAAAATCCAGATAGAATCTTGAGAGAATTTTCTAAAGGAAACCGTGGAAAAATCGAGTTAAAGGATCCCGGATGGACTCGATGAAGGAATCCTGCGAGGAAGAAAGGAATAAATCCATGCAGAAAGCCCTGGAGAAATCCCAGGAGGTATTTGAAGGAATCTCTAAAAGAATTTTTGAGTAATTTCTGAAGTAATCTCAATGTCCTGGATGAATCTCTGAAAGCATTCCGAGAACGGTCACTGAAAGAATCCCTGAAGCATCCCAGGAGAAATCTCTGGAGGAATCATTGAAATAATATATGGATGAATCACGGGAGAAATCCCTGGAGGAATCCCGAAAATAATCTCCAAAGGAATCTTTGAAGGAGTCCCGGAAGGAATAATAAGAATAAGTACCTGAAGAAATCTCGAGAGAAATATCTGTCAAGGAATCCTTGGAGAAATCCTGGAAGTAATCCCTGAAGAAAGCCCAGGAGGAATTCCTGAAAGGATCACTGAAGTAATCATTTAAAAAATGAGAGGAATTTCTAAGGAATACCAAGATAAATACCGAAAGAAAACCCGGAAAAAGTATCGAAAGAATTACGGGAAAAGTTTCTGAGGAAATCCCTGAAAAGATCCAGGAGGAATCCTCGAAGGCAACTCTAAATGAATCTCAGCAGGAATACCTGAAAGGGTTTCGGAAGGACTCCCGGGAGAAATCAATGAAGGAATACCTGCAGGGAATCTCGGAAAGAACTCTTGAAAGAATTTCCGAATTAATCTCTGAAAGAACCTCTGAAGAAAACTTGGGAAAAAACTATGAAGAAATGCTGGGAGAAACTCATGATGGAATCTCTGAATAATTCAGGAGGAATCATTGATGCAATCTCGAGAATTATGTGAAAAAATCCTTAAAAGAATCCCGGGAGAAATCGATTATGAAATTCCGGGAGGAATCCCTGATGGCATGCTGGAAAGTATCGCTAAAGGAATGCCGGAAGAATTCCCTGAACAAATTCTGGGAGGAATCAATGAAGGCATTCCAGCAGAAATTTCTTTAACTCCACCTATATTACCTGGGAGACTCCTCGCCAGAATCCTAGAGATATCCCAGCAGAAACTCCGGGATGTATCATAAAAGGTGTCCTTCAATGTCCAGTGGGAAATATCATTGAAGGTGATTTTTGGGGGAAATTACTGAAGGAATTTAAAAAAAAATAAATATCACAAGAAATCCGTAAAAGAATCACGCGGGAAATCAATGAAGAAATCCCACTCCTGAAGGAATCTAGGGAGAAATTCCTGCTGGAAACTCAAATTCAAAATAAAATCCTGATCGAAATCCCGTGAGAAATCAACGAAGGAATCTTGATAAAGTCTCTGAATTAAGCTTTGAAATAATCCAGGAAGAATCCCTAAATAAACCTACAGGGAAATACCTGAAAGAATGTCAAGAGGGAATCTCAGAGAAATCAATGAAGGAATCCCGGGAAATTGCCCGAAGAAATCTTTGAAGGAATCCCGGGAAAAATCAATAATGAAATCTCAAGATGAATCTCTGCAGGAATCTCTGTTAGAAACCCAGGAGACATTTTCAAAGATATCCCGAGAAAAATCCCTAAATATATCCGCAGGAGAATCTCGAAACAAATCCTGGAACAAATAACTGAATTAACTCTGCTAAATAAAAATAAAAAATCTCGAATGAATACCGGGAGGAACACCTCTGAGAATTCTGGAAAAAAACCTTAAAAGAGTACTTGGAACCCTTCAAGTACTCTTCTAAGAATTTTCCCCCCGAAATCCCGAGAGGAATATCGGGAGGAACTCCAGGATAAATCCTAAAACGAATTTCTACAGGATTCCCGGGAGGACTTACAAGCTGGAACCAGGTATAGGAACCCTAGGAGAAATCTACGGAGAATTTGGCGCTTGAAATGACCATTCAAACATACAGGGGATAGACAAAATGATCGGAACAGGCAAAATTTCAACTCTCAAAAAAAATTTAAGTAGCTGTAACTGTTCGAAAAGTGTATCAAATATTCTCAAATTTTTACTGTAAGTTGATCAACTAGTTGTTGTTGTTGTTGTGTTATTGGTTAAATTTTGGGAAATATCGGGCTATTCTGCACAAAGTTATAAAGATTCTAGGAAAAAAAGGTATATTTACCCGATATCCAACTTTGAGCTCATATATGATGCAATGAACCGAATGAAAGAAATTTTGACCAATTATGACTTACATGACTAACATAATGAGCAATGAAAATTTTTTGACTTAACTTAAAATTCTTAACGCGGAAGAAAATTATAACGATTAGATTATTTTTCTAATAAAACACCAAATTATCCAAACTTCAATATCGTTTCAAAATTCAAGATGCTAAATACGTTTGAAGGAAAGTAGTAAAAATTTCAAGTTTAGTCGAACGTTTTTAAGAGCTCATTATATAAGTCATAAATGGTCAAAATTTCATTGCATTTGGTTCATTGAATCCGGAGATATAGGGCACTGCATGAAATTCTCTCCTTCTCTTTCACTCTTACAGATACTTTGTAAACAACAAGGCCAAGAAACGTCAGAATCCTATACAAAATCAAAACAATGCTGTGCCCTATAACAGTTCAAAGTTGGCTATCGGATAATTATACCTTTTTCCTAGAATCGCTATAACTTCGTGCAGAATAGCCGGATCATCTCCAAATTTGGACCACTATGCACAACTAGTTGATTCCCAGGTAACCAATAAGCATTTGAATAAGCAGTACATCAGTCTTATATTTGCATTTAATCTGCTAGCCGCCCTAGCATAGCAGTTTGACAGCATAGATACCTTTAGAGCCGATGCACACGGGCGGCGCGTCCACGCAGCGTGCACGCAAGTGCGTCCTGAGTTACACACAATCAAATGGGAGGATGCACACGAGAACGCAACGCTACCGCACCGCAACCGCGCCGCACCGTGTGCGGCACGCAATGTCAACGCATGCCCCACAGGAACGCTGCGGCGACGCAGCGTGAATTCACGCAGCGTCAATTAACGCTCGTGTGCATCGGCTCTTAATAAGCATTCAAAATGCAGTTCAAAAACCTTCAGCTGCTATGTAGCATTCCAAATGCACATTTTGTTTTGGGTTTTAAGCATTCCAAATGTCATTTGAAAGCCACAAAACTGCTAAAAAAATATTGTTTTTCTGCTATGTTTGAAGCACCAAATTCGTTTTTCATATTTTTTTTGTCGCATCGTCGCGTCTATGTAAACCATTACCGATGTCTGTTGAAATTACTTTACGTGGTAAAAGTATTACTCATGTCAAACGAACATGGCGTAGTGAAAAAGATGATTTTACATTTCTGTTCCTGTGACCATTTCCATCTTCCTCGTTCAACTTCGAACAAACACTCAAAGTAAAATAATGCCTCCTGAGCAGTAATGAAAGCCAATCACTACAAAGTTAAAATAGGACCACAAACCAGCGCACTTCACAGCTTCATTTTCAGCCTATCCTGTAGCGCGCAGCAGCTCCTTTCAACACTTTCTATCGCAGGGTCTTGAGATCGAGTCGCAGTTAGAGAAGTTATCAGCAAAAAAAAAACACCTACCAGAAAATATGCCGTACTGAATGATAGTGCAAAATGACAGAGCGAGTGGAGGAGCGGAAGTTAGAGGGGCGATTTTTTCTATTTTAGTTTGTCTCATTTTAGGCGTTACAATCAAGGTGTTACTATTTTGACAGTTGTTTAAGAAGTTCCTGAAGGTACAGCATTTAAGTAGCCGTATATTGGGCCAAAACCTGCATTTATGTAGCAATGCAATTAATGCCACTCAGCCGTATATGTGCCTTTAACATATACGGCTGAGTGGCATTAATTGACCAGCTGTAAAGGCGCATATAATGCTGAATTAATGCTGAATAAAGTGCTTATTGGTTGCCTGGGTTATCATACAGTAAAAATTTGAAAATATTTGATACTTTTTTCGAAAAGTTACAGCTAGTGGAACATTTTTTGAAATGTGAAAATTTTGCCTGTCCCGTTCATTTTATCTATCCCCGGTAGGTCGATGAGAATTTCATCTGTGGTGCGTATGTTTGTCTGTGACAGAGATTTATACCCAAGTAACACACATGTTATATAAAAGTTACGACAGCGCAAGTTTTGGTTGTATAGAAGTTTATTTTACGTTATTTCAACAAAATGTTAGAATAACGTAAAATAAACTTCTATACAACCAAAATTTGCGCTGTCGTAACTCTATTATAACATGTGTGTTGCTTGGGTACTATTATGATCTACAAGTGCCAAGCCAACGTGACCACATATCGCAGACCAGGCAATAGAATCAGTTAAATCAGATTAACATGCCCGACACGACTCAATTATGGCACTTTCTTTTGCCGTGAAGTCAACTCTAACACTCAACACCATTTCATCACGGACATACATATCAGCGGAGATTGGTGATTGGCATTGGAAATTCCTATCCTAGAGCGTCGCTCGTCCTACTCGTTGACTAGCATAGCGCAACAGCAAATTATCATTCCATTAGCATCAGCCACCACTACTGCACTGTTCGCCCACCACGTGCATATATCATTAAAATCGTACACATTACTGGGCATCACCAGCTGGAAAAGGCATTTGAAACCCTAACTCCTCCCATCCATCCATCCGACGTTGTTTCAGCAGAGCACAGTTTCCCGCGGAATAATGCGAGTTACGGAAAAATGACTTTCGGTAAATCAGCTGCTCATGCAAAACTATGTTCTATTACCTAGTTCTACAATAATACTTAAGCCATTAAAACATTTCCGCAACAAACTCGCAAACAAGTTACTCAAAATGAGACTTCAATGTATTTTTTTGCAAAATACATCATCCAATGCATTTGTTGCTTTTCCAACTTTCAATACATAAATGGTCAACTTTTATGACCAAGTTAGGCTGATTTTTCAGCGATTTGAAAATTACAATGAGTTGATAAAATTGTATTTTTGAAGAAAAATTAAAATTTTTATATATATATTTTTTTTTAATTTATTTACCATATTATCTTCGATCTTAACCCTAAAAGGGATACCTTCATGGCCTCAGTTTCGTCACCTCGCTGAGTGTGTTCCATCAAAGACGAGCTCTGAAAGGCGCCTGGGGTCCAATGGACCCCAGGTATCCCTTTTAGGGTAAAGATCGTATTGATCACTATTATCAATAAAAATATTTGTATATATATAGTGACTATATGTAGTATTTTTACCACTTTGGTATAAATCGTTTAGCATTTTGCGTCAGATAGTTTTTTTTTCAAATTTCTTTGTATTTGTGAATTTTAACTTAATGCTAATTCTTCACACGCGTCAGATAGTGTATTCTTGTCATATAGGGTTTGTGTTCCATCAGTAATCTCACGCTCCCATATTCATCCTATTCGAAAACAAGCGATTACGGCACCGATTACTTCCGTTCTTTTTGTATTCATGCGTGCTCACTTTTAACAAAAAATACAAAAATAAGAAACAAAACAAACAACGCTTCAATCCTTTGTTTTTCGTAGGATGAAAATGGGAGCCACATGCTTAATAAGGGAACCAATACCCTAGTTTGTAATTTTTAATCATAGATTGAAAAAAAAACAACGAAAATATAATAAAAAAAACTAGCTACATATCTCTAATGCCATGCCAAAACTTCAGCTAAAAGGATAAAAAATTCAAATTCCGTCCCTCAGAAATAGATTGTAACAAAAATCACGATAATGGATTATACTGTACATATTGCGTATGATTAACCCTAAAAGAGATACCTGGGGTCCATTGGACCCCAGGCGCCTTTAAGAGCTCATCTTTGATGGAACACACTAAGCGAGGTGACGAAACTGAGGCCATGAAGGTATCCCTTTTAGGATTAATAAAGCAAGAGCAAGTGCATAGAAATAAAAGTATGCTTGGGTTCATTCAACATTAATTTCATGTAGAACACGTCTAAGGAAGTTCATGTAGGATATTATCTGATGCTTTTGAGACCTTCAACCACCGGACTGGTTGAAGTGAGACTGTGATGACGGTACTCACGGTATCCTCTCTAGCGAAAAAAAAACAGTGAATAGACGGAATAGACAAACGAAGAAGCACAAAAAAATCTTCTGTACAACAGCAAGTATCGAGTGTATTAGTCGTTTACCTATTCCCAGCACGCACGCATCATACCACCATTGAGCTTCATGCGAAAGTGAAAGGAATCTTTTGCATATATGTTTAACAATCACTCCAGATTGGCATTGCTTCTCCGCCATCAACTTCGTCGATAATTAGTCGCACTTTACAATTAGCAATGGTGTGAAGCAAATAACAGCTAACTAAACTGAAAACATGAGCTAGGGTTAACTGATCCATTGAAACATGTATAGTGATTCTTATTTAGATTTAAAGTTTCTTGGGGTTTCTTGAGGTTTTCATTTTATCTAAGTGACAATCGTCAGGTGTTCTCTTCGTCATGACGGGGTTTTTGTCGGTAAAATTTCCTGAAACTTGGTCATATTCAGCTTGTTTGGGAAAGATTTGAGGCCAATTTTGAGTTCAACAGGTTTTAAAAACCCCTTATGATGAAGAGAACAAATCAGTCGAAAATACGCAAGTTCCCCTACTTGGTTTTTACTTACATTGAAATTAAAATATGGATTTATATGAATAACTAAAACTTCTTCATTCGAGATAATTTTAGCCCAAGGCTGGTTCATGTCATATTTGTGTGTATTTAATTCAAGAGCAGGATATTCGTTACTTGCTACCCTATAAACATTATTGCTTCACAACAGATGAATAAACTCTCTTAGGCTTGATTTTGAAAATTTCAGCTGAATAAGCCATTATTCAGCTGTCATTGTTACTTGGGTACTTGATGAGACTCAATTGGCTCCTTCGAATCTACATTGAATGAAGAATCCTTCTTTACAATAAATGTTGCTGAGCCAATTCCCTCCTGTCCTTAACGATACCTAGTGTGTATGTGGATGGGTCGAACAGTGTCGTTTTCAACTGTACTACACTGAAAGACAGCTTACGGTTGAAATTACTATTCTGAGGGTCAATTTAAATACACAATGCCACTAAATTTGTGCAGATTGATTTTTGTTTCATTTCAGCAGATTAATATTTTCAATTTTACCATGGACCCGAATAACAATTTAAAAAAGTTTCTGTTAGCGACCGTTAGATAACAGAGAATTGCGATTTATGTATATTCAGAAAGTTATGGAGATCCATTTCTTAGGTGACCCATCTTGCACTCTTACCATATTAGACTCAACAAAACTCATCTCTATGCCGGGGCCCGTGGCGCAATTGGTCACACGTTTACTTCATAAGCAGGTGGTCATGGGTTCGATCCCAGCCCCGGTACTTTCTTCAGTTGCTCTTTTTTTCCTGAGAGCAGCTGACACTGACCCTCTTCTGAGCCCCATGGCTTAAACGAACCCGGATAGTTGGACATCGGCGAACCGGCAACTCATAATGGATCCCCAATAGTCCGACAGGGAAACAGGAACATCTGACAGCCACACATCAGCTTCCTCGTGCTCTCATCATTCTGCCATGGTAGGGTAGAAAGTGAAAGCAGCGCAACGGCAGCCAGTTGGATATAGCAGAATTAGAATAGAATACATTTAGGCGCAAATTGTAAGTTCTGCTTCCAATTATAATTGCTCACGCAGTGCCCTAGTGGACAAAAGAGCTGTAAATTAAGTGATAGAAGAATTAAAAAAAACTCATTTTAAAGCTAAGTGATCTTAACAGCTCTAATAAATCCGTTATAAAACCCTATAAAAACGTTAAACATGCTACCGGGTCTTATAACATATTCTTGTAGTATATTACACAGCATAGATAAGATCTTTTTGTAGGTTGTGAAAAGACAAACAAGCCGTTTAAGGGTTTGCAGAACATCTTAAATGAACGATTAAAACCAAAATCTTTAAATAGATCTGAAACAAGTATCATCACATAAGCTGACAGTAAATTGCAAATTATTATCAATGAAAAAACGTCAACAATATAAAGTTTTCAGTTTTCACGGTGGAAATCTCTGTTACTAAGACAAATAAATTCATGCCAAAAAAGATCACCGGTGTAATGCAATAAAATACTTCTGAAAAAGGCAAAGCGCAACGTCATTTTGAGGATTTGGGTATTTCAGAAATAACAATTTCAATCCAGCTTGCTCAACCATGCATTCAAATCACAATCCAAACATCAACATGGCGTACATAATTTGCAAGCAGGAATTGATCATCGTGATGAATAATATGGATGCTGTCAAGTTCAACCCTCCTGGTTTTGTTTGAGATCGCATTGCAGTAAGACTCTTTAGCTGGCTTTAATGCTTTCAGTGGTTATTCCGAAAACTTTTGAGATGGCTTTATTACAACTTTATGCAATCTATCAGGTTTTAAAGCTGACTAGACGTGACATGCCTTGGGTCTCCAGTTAGCCTAGTGGTTAAGGCTATGGATCGCCAATCCGGAGACGGCGGGTTCGATTCCCGTTCCGATCGGGAAAATTTTCTCGACTCCCTGGGCATAGTGTTATCATTGTGTTTGCCTCACAATATACAAATTCATGCAATGACAGGCAAAGAAAGATTAAAAGATTAATAACTGTGGAAATGCTCAAAGAACACTAAGTTGAAGCGAGGCAGGAAAAGTCCCAGTGGGGACGTAGAGCCATAAAGAAGAAGAAGAAGAAGAAGAAGAAGAAGAACGTGACATGCCTGCGGTTTTGAAAAAGGTTTTTTTTTTTTTTTTTTTTTTTTTTTTTTTTTTTTTTTTTTACATTTTTTTTTTTTTTTTTTTTTTTTTTTTTTTTTTTATTCTTAATCACTTAACCTAATTTACAGCTCTTTTATCCACTAGGGTATTACGTGAGCGATTCCAATTGGACGCTGCACTTCCACTTTGTACAGCGCCTAAATGTATTCTATTCTATTCTTCTTCATCGAACTGGTTGCCTGCGTGCTTGAATCACTCTTCTACGCTGTCCATGGTAGAATGATGAGCACGGTGATGCTGATGTGTGACTGCTGTTCCTTTTCCAGTCCGATTGGGGGTCCATTATGAGTTGCGGTTCGCCGATATCCGAATTCCGGGTCCGTTAGAGCTATATGCTCCGAAGAGGGTCAAGGTGCCAGCTGCTCTCGGGGGGAAGAGCAACTGACGAAAAATTGCAAGTGCCGGGGCTGGGTTCGAACCCATGACCATCCGCTTATGAAGCGAACGTGTGGACCACTGCGCCACGGGCCCCGACGTTGAAAAAGGTTGTAAGAGCAAGTTTTAATACACACCTTACAGTTCGGTTACAACGAAAAATTTTGCTTAGCAACAAGGCAAGCAGATAAGTTTTATTCAATGGATATCTAGATATGTATTTACAAAGTGTTTTAAAAGTAGCTTGTATCGTTGACGCTGCTTGACAATTCAAACTGCATCACTAAGGCTTAAAGGGTTTAGCAAATCCATGATAAAACATCAATAAATAATGTCTAAGAGCAGAAAGATTTCTCCAGTACCCTTTGAAATGTCTTCAGATTTTTTCTGGGAAGAATCCCAGAAATCGTTCGTGTAGAAATTCCCTACAAAACTGCTGTAGATATTCCTTAAGAAATTGTTAGGAGAATTTCATAAGGATTTCAAGAGGGAATTCCAAATGGAAGTCTTGGAATACTTCCATTGAAATTAAAAAAAAACTTCTTGAGTATTTCCATGAGCAAAATCTAAAACAATTCCTGAAAAAATCTGCAAGAACTCTAGCATTGAACCCTGCAGCAATCTCTGAAGAAATTCCTGGAGGAATTACGGGAGAATTGAAGGAAGAAATCTCGGAATGAGTTGCTAAAGGATTACCGGTAGATTACTGGTTCCTAGATAAGTTCTTGGAGATACCCCAGAATGACATCCTGGATGAACCCCAGAATAAATTATTGGACGAATCTCCTGGATGAATCTTGATGAAGCTTGAAGTCCTGAAGAAACCCTGGAAAGAACTTTTGAAAAAATCCCGGAAGATACCTCGGGTTACATTTCTGAAGAGGTTCCTGATGCCACTCCTGGTGTAATCTTAAAAGAAAATCCTGGAGAAATCCCAGAAGGAACTATGAGACGAGCCCGTAAAGTTACTCCTAGGGGAGTCCTAAAAGGAGTTTCTGGAAGAAATCCCGGAAAAAATTTTGGACGAAGGATTTCCTAGATAAATTTCATAAAGAATTCATGGAGGAATCCCAGAAGGAATTCCTTAAAGATTGACATAGAAAACTCCCAGAGATAATCTGAAGGAATCCCAACAAGATCTATCTTAGAATTCAGATGAATGTCCTCCAGGGAAAACATAAAAATACTATCTTAGAAAGAACTGTAGAAGGAACCACTGGAGGAACTCCACCCGGGCAGAGTTAAAGTACTGACGATCAAAATGTGATGTTTGTTTGTTTGAGATAAAAAGTAAAAGTACTGAAAATAATAGCAAAAATTTGTTCATGAACCATCTAACCAATAGCAAAATATGATATTTGAAGATCAATCATATAGCTCTCTGCTATTGGCTAGATCTTACCAAGAGCTAAATGTGCTATGATGATGATGTTCCAGGAGTAAAATTGAGATATTATTTTCAGTACTTTTACCTCTTATCTCAAACAAACAAATATCACTTTTTGTTCTCCATATCAAAATATGCTATTTTTCAGCTTCTTTCCTCTGCTCGGGCAAGACGAATCTGAGAATGAATTTCTGTAGAAATCCTAGAAAAAACTCTTGGAATAAGCCCGAAAGGAATTCCTGCGGGAATCTCCGAATGAATATCTGAGTGCACCCCAGAAGGAATTCTTGAAAAATCTCGATTGAAACTATTGGAGGGTGATCGAAAAAAGACTCCTGGTAGAGACTTAGAAAAAAAAGAACTTATAATAAAAATCTCAGAGAAATTGTATAAAAATCTCTGGCGAACTCCTGGTGGATTTTCCGCTGGAATGCCTGGAAGAGGACTTCCCGGCAAGAGTTCCCAAAGAAATCCCGGAAGATGTTGCTGTAGGAGTTTCTAAGGAAATTAAGCAATTCCCCAAATACTTGAATCACAGCAGTAGTTACGGGGAAAGCCCGGAAAGAAAAAAAATCTCCCAGAACCCCGCAGAAGTTTTTGGAGGAATACTGGATAGAATCTCAGAAAGAATTGGTGAAGAAATCCCTGAAAGAACTCCGGAGAAATTTCGCAAGAAATTCATGAAAGGAATCCCAGATTGTTTTTTTTTTCTTTATTTTTGAGACTTTCAGCCCTGAGCTGGTTCGTCTCTTGTCCCAGAAGGAATTTTGAGAGGATTTCTGTAGCAATCCCCGAAATGACTCATCGATGAATCCTGGAAGAAATCCCGGGTGAAGTTGCTGGAATTTCCAGGTATATTTTCCAAGAATACCTACCTTCTGGAAGCAAAATAACTTCTGAAGACATTCCGAAAGCAACTATTAGGATAATATCAAGGATGAAACTCCTTAAAATCCCGGAAGACATTCTTTGATGTCCCAGAAGGAATCTCTGAAGGAAGCCTGAGGAGTTTCTAGGGGAAAATTTTAAGAATTTCAGAAATGAATTCTAGAAGGAATTCCTGGAGGAATTTTAGAATTACCCAACTAAATTTATTGTCAGGGATGTTTTCGATCACCTGGCAATCGTTTGACTCATTTGTCCATAACTCAGAAACCTAATATTGAATTTTGGTGTTCGGCAAAGTGGTAGATTAGTGTTTCTCCTACAATTATCACCAAGTACGCCATATTCTAACTTTTATATATACGACGCTGCGCTAGGGAGCGTCCATAAATTACCCCTCCCCCCTATGTCACACTTTTTGTATGAGATCTCTGAAATTTTTGTATGGGTTGTCACACTTAACTGAACTCCCCCTCCCCCTAAAAGCGTGACGTAATTTATGGACGTTCCCCTAGAGCACTAGTACCACCTACTCATACTAAACGATCGAAAAATCTGATCGTTTAGTATGAGTAGCTGGGTACTAACAATTTTACGACGTAAAAATTAGAGTTAAAATACGGCGTCCTTGGTAATAATTGTAGGAAAAACACTAATCTACAACTTTGTTGAACACAACATTCCAATATAGGGCTTCAGAACTGAGTTATAAATAAATGAGTTAAACGATTGCCAAGTGATCGAAAACATCCTTGTTCATTGTGAATGTAAACGTCAATATAGCGTCCTCAATACAGCTTGATGCAGAGTTACTGTGTTGTACATATGGACGGAAGCTTCTATGCAAGCCCTATACCAATGAATCTGGCGAACTTTATCAACATGTATATGCTGTGCGAGCAACTTCTATGCCACCAAGTCATAGCTCTTTTCTCGGCTCCTATGTAACCACTAACTGAATAGTATCTTGAGAAGCCCGAGCAGAAGGGAATAACAACAGCATAAGGAGCTGTGTTATTTGGGTAAAATAACTGAATAGTAGAATCGATGGTTTTTATGTTATTAACATAACATATTATGTTATAAACTTGTCTGTCATAAGCGGCAAAATAACAAATATCATAACAAAAAAATGTTCTTGGAAAACCATTTTAATAACTTGTTTTGTTAGTTTCAATAACAACTTAATAACAGTGAATTGAAAAATATTTCAATAACAAATTTAGATATTAATATGTTATTTATAATAGTTGGAAAGCAAAATTTGTTATAGTATCAAAATCGTAACTAAATAAATTATGATACTTATTAAATAAAGTTATTTACTTTGTCTCACAAACCCACCAATAACATGAGTAACAATACATTGAATGATCGAAAAATGCTATATTCATATTCAGAACCAGAAAGAACTAATCATTTTAAAAGAATATAAAAGAAATCTTTCAGAAATTTCTCTGAGAGTTCATTCTCGAAATCATTCACAGATTCTCTAAGACTCCTCTAGAAATTCCTCCAGAATTATGAATAGAATGTCTTCAAGGATTTCTTCAGAATTTCCCGTGATTATTTGTCCTGAATTTCATCTCAAGATGTCTCTGAAATTTTCTTTGAGAATTTATCCAAGAGTTTTTTCTGAAGAGTTCTGCAGGAGTTTTTCAAAAGATTTTGCCAACAATTCTAATAATTGCTCAGAAAAATTACTTTTGGAATTTCTAAGAAGATTGCGCCAGGAGTTCTTTTGAAGGCTTGTCCAGAGTATCGAAGGGTTTCTCCAGAACTTCGAAGTGTTTTTCCGAATATTATTTAAGGAATTTTCAGAGGATTCGTTCAGAAATTTCCGTCCTAACTGTATATAAAAATGGAACAAAACAAAAGGACATGTAATTATTAACGTACTGTTGCTTTGATTTCAAAACTTGTTACTGTTGTGCTATTGTTGATAAGTTGATCAATAGTACAACAATAACAAAACTTGAGGTTCAACAAAATATGTTATTGAAATGTGCCTGAGTGAATGTATATTAATTGCTAAATTATGATAAAATTAGATTGTCCAACAAAATTTGTTATTAAAAAGCTATGTCTTGATAATTAAATAATAACAAAACAAGATATAAAAATAGGTTATGTGATTTCGTAGTTATTAATTTGATATTCTCCTCTGCTCGGGAGGCGCTTTTTCAACCTTTTCACAGTTGATAAATAATAGTTATACAGCTTCCCCAAATTACTCGATTAAATATAATTTGGTTATGGATACCGTGGTTGAATAATTAAAGTACTTGCCGCTACTTGGAATCGAACTCCCGATCTCCGTATCCATTGGTCCCGATGATGTCCTCGCTGCCACACTGCTATATATAAATAGCATAGAAAATAGCTAGTTTTTTTTACTCCAAACAAAAGCTTTATAATTGTGCTTCAGGCAACCTTACCCAACTTCATCTTGCTGCAAAAGCTTGTGAAACGTCAAATACAATAATGTTTACATTCAACAAGCTGTGTAGTTGCGCCAACAGGGTCTTCGTCACAGCTGCTAGCTGAAAGAATGTTCTTTAAGCAGCTACGATGCGCTGCTGCTTTGGGTATTTAGCAACTTTACGAAACGTACTGTATAAAAGCAGCTGTTTCATTGGTTGGGACTCGTATTCGATTTGCACATCTTCCGGTGAATCTTCCGGAGTGCAATAAAAGCAACTCAAATAATATCAAAGCACAGAGATGGATAGCTGTAAAGTATTTGTGTAGTAGCTATATGTCCCGCTTAAAGTTTATTTTGACAATAAATGTTTACATCTAACAAGCCGTGTTGGTATACCAACAGTTTCTTTATTACTGCTTCTAGCTGTAATAGTATCGCATAACGGCCTTCAAAGCGCTGCTGATTTGTGGATTTGTCAGTATTACGAATTGTACTGTATAGCAGCAGCCGAGGCAGCAGCTGTTTTGTTGGTAAGGACTCCTACTCGATTTGTTCAAGTTTTCACATCTTCCGAGAAATCTGCTGGAGTTGGAATAGCGTGCAGTGAAGGCAGCGCCAGTGACAAGTGATTGATTTCTGAAAATCAAATTTGGTAGCTGTATGATCAGGCTTTCCAAATGTACATCCTTCTCGCAACAGCCCGCGCAAGGCTGAATCGACACTCTCTTATGTGTGCAGACCATCTCTCGTTACCGTGTGCAACACCATCAGTGAGAAATGTATCGCCAACAGCACGCACACGCATGAGCGAAAGATGTATTGAAACAGCCGCTGCTTCGGCTGCTTGCCTGACAGTTGCATACTCGAGTCGTATCGAGCCGAGTGGGAAATGTCTTGAGTATTGTTGGCCACATGGCGATGACAATCTTCGGCTAACCAAGCCGGCTGTCGCGTAAAGGGTGTCATAGGCTGTCACGGGAGCACATGGCTTAACGCTAAAAGTTATTCACAAAATATGTGCTCAATAAATATTTTTTTACAAACATGATATGCCTTTCACAAGATGCCCCAGGGGCGGAAAGAAGTTTGTGCCAGCGTTTGTCAAAATAGTAATCTGGCTAGAATATACCACTGATGTAAGATTCAACTCTCTTTTATATTGAAAACATGGCAGTTCATTTCACATGCCAATAAAAAATAATGCTATGCAAAATACTCTACTAAAATAAGACTTACAGGTACATATTCTCTATTCGAAAAAATACATAATACATGAAACGCGTCGATAATTTTGAGCGTGCGATATACCACGATACTCGACACGTTCAACGAAGTAAAATGCTCGGGCCGAGCCCAGCGATTTTCGTCACTTCGTGTCCAGCCAACGAGAGACGGTTTGGGCTAGAGCCGAGGTTGTCATCGGCGAACGAATGCACAGCGAAAGCAGACTATGTGAGCAGTTCCCGACAGTGATGTTGTAGGTCGCATGAGTTTTATTCTGTGGGCTGTCATGAACCATGCATTCACAAGGCTGTCATGGGAATAAGAGTGTGACAGCCATCAAAATGCTATCATGATGCGGTAAATTTGGGAAGCCTGTGTATGATGCTTGTGTTGCAGCCGTGTATTCTCTTGCTTATGGTTTATATTAGACTAGCTTCCCTTTTATTCAGCGTTGACTGCTTCAATTCGATTGTTACACAACCGAAAGCAAATGACTGAAGCTTATAGCGCTGAAAATGTTAGTTGGGAAATGGTCCCCCATTTACCAAAAAAAAAATATCCTAAAAAAATCGAAGATTTCACGAGCGTGTATTGCATTTTTTCGTGTTTTCTGTATCCACAGCTGACGAGAAACCATAATACCCACGCTTTTGCACCATTTCATTGCAGAAACGGATAATTTTATCATCTTATCATACAAAAATCAGCTCATCTGATCAAATCTATTGGGGGCGGCACTAGGTGACACCTCCCCTGCAAATCTAGTACTTCACCGATCGTGTGCTTTTGGTAATCATTGTTGGCTCCACCATACACCATTCAGAGTCCTATATCTATTCGTCATCGTTTAGCAGATCTATTGCAAAATAACCGTACTTCCAATCATTGCAAGCAACATCCCATGGTACATATACGCATACAGCGCAAAGCATCTGGTTAATGATACGAAAAATCGCTTGCAAAAAACAATTATCTACGATGAATTAGTAAAAGCATGTTGATGACGGCGATATACCTACCGACAGAAAAAAAAATGGTAAAACAGCAAGTAAAACAGTAAAGATAGATGAAAACTAACGATACCTAAATACGGTGCGAACCGACGAGGAAGCCGTAAATCCATGCGATCATTATTGATGAGTATCTGAAATGCCAGTAGGTATATGGTATGGTTTCAGCTGGTGGGTATCGAAAATTAGGCGTTGATGAACGCGGAATAATTCGAAAATGGGAAGCATTAGTCATTACTCGATTTTTTTTTTTTTTTTGCACCGTTTGATAAATAATGCATTCAACCATTCTTTTTTTTCCTTTGATCCACAGAGTTATCCGTTACGAGGATCTCTCGCTGAACCCCTACAAGATGACCAAAGAAATCCTAAAGTTCTACGGGCTGCCCTTCGATCCGGCCGTGGAATCCTTCCTGGACACGCACACCAAGCTGGACATTGGCGGTGTGAGTTCCACCTTCCGGGATTCCAAATCGGCACCGTTCCACTGGACGAAGGACCTCACGTTCGAGGAGGTACGTTAAATGATATGACTTTGTAATGGGTGAAGAGATCTTTAACATGTGATCAATTTCCAACCCCTTTCCCGTTCTAGGTGAAGGTGATCCAGGACAGCTGTGTGACCGCGATGAAGTCGTGGGGCTACCGCAACGCCACCAGTGAGCAGGATCTGCTAAACTTCAACCCCCTGTTGCCGTACAGTGTGTCGTGAGGAGAGTTCCCCGAGGGAAGGTTGTTAGACTGAGGCACGGTGGTGGTCGGTTTCTACGGCACAGCGGTACATTAGAAGACGAATATAGTCTATCGTCGTGTGATCATCATCATCATCATCTTCATCATCGATTTAGTATGACGGCGGTGGTGAGCCGTACACACACATATAATGGTGATTCTAGTGAAATGGGTAATGTACTTGTCCGTTTTGAACGGCGGCACCGGGGCTCCGAGCTGCTCCGGATACCGGAAAAATATGAGCACGAACATTTTTAGCGTTTAATAAGAACAAGAGCATCTGTGATGAAACTAGGTAAAACAAAAGATAAATATCGAATAATTTATGTGAGCACTAATTAATCTACTGGCTGAACAAAACTTTATATTACATACTATAAGCTACGATTAGGTACTACTGTGTACGTGTGTTGGCTAAACGGTCCACTAGTGTGGCACAATTGTAAAACAGAAAAGTGCATTTGCGTCCAAATGAACAGAACTTGCTTCCTAGTTTGGTAATCATCTCAAAGTATTGGAAAAACTATATGGTTGCAGACAGATAGTAGCAAGTATTTAAATTTTTATCTCTTGGCAAGGTGAATGTTTCTAGGAACATTATCTTCCCCTACTGTTCTGGAAGAATAGTGTGGAATAGAACTTTCCACTAAAGAATCACTTAATAGAAGTTGAAGCGGATAGTAAAACGCATTAGAACACGGATTCCCAACCAGTGGTCCGCGGCCCCCGCAGCCAGTCCAAGGGGGCCGCGATGTTACCAAAAAATTGTAAAATTTTAATTCTATTTTGTGCAAATTTACCAATTTTTAATTTTGTATAACGCCACCCCCAAAAGCCACAATTTTAGGAACAAATTTTCAGTATAAAACGCCTTCAGAAGAAACAATATTCGGCTGCGCCGCTATTTTTCAGCTATGATTCAAATTAAATGTGCATGACATCATTGTTTACGAAATGTGGGTGTCGAGTAAAAAAACCTATCATTGACCGTCGAAATCCTACAGTAAAATTCTGGCTTCGAAACTCGGTTTCGATCATATAATTCATTTTTTTCTATAAAAAATCATTGGGCCCCAGATGTTTCGACAATTCTTAAAGAAGGTCGCCACCTCAAAAAGGTTGGGAACCCCTGCATTAGAAAATCCATGCATTGTTTGATTGGTTTCACGTTTTCATGCACACAGTATAAACTATAGACTATTCTTTTAATTCATTCATCAAAACTCAGCAGCTGAACACTCATGGCAGATCCAACACCTGAACCATTTTTAGTGATAATATGCGGAATAACTGATCAAGTTACTGCCAGCAATATAGATACCCATATCTTCAAGTCTCTGGGTCCCCATTCCCAAGACGCTAGGAGATATTCCGCGAAATGAAAACAACTGAAGGAATCGCTTGAGCAATTCCTGAAGGAACTGCTGGAACAACTTTTGAAAGAATCCATGGAACAACTTTTAAAGAAATCCCTGCTGAAATTTCCGAAGTTATTATAAAAATATTGATGTAGTCTCTTAAGATATTTCCGAAAGTATCGCTGAAGAAATTTCAGAAGGAATTGAAAAAACATCTGAAAAAAACTCTAAATGAATTCCCGAAATAATTTCTAAAAAAACAGCTGAAGAATCACCTGGAAACCCCTGGTAGAATGCCTAACAAAATCTCATGAGGTATTTTTGAAAAAAAAACCTGGAGATATTTTCTAGTAAAAATCCTAAACATTTATTTAATGAATTTCTAGAGGAATACATAGAGAAATTTTTAGAGGTACGCTTGGAGGAAATCCTGGAGGAATTTCTGAGAAAATAGATAGAGGAACACCCGACAGGGTTTCTAATGAAATCCCTGTGTGAATTTCTGCAGGAATCTCTGCAAGAATATCTTCTAGCCATTCCGTAAGAATCCTTTTAAGAATCTCTAAAAGAATCTGTATAAACATTTCTGAAGGAATCCTTGGAGGATTTTCTAATACTTTCTTGGAAAACCCTTGAAGCAATATCTGGAAAAAAAAATTTCTTGAAGGAATATCTAAAGGAATGTGAAGAAATCTTGGGAATTTCCTTAATAATCTATTGTAGAATTTTTAAAGCAATCCTAAGAGAAAATTCTGTAGAAAGCTTCTGAGAATTTTTTTAGAAGTTCTGAATTTTTGATTCTTTATGTATCCGTGAATTATTTTTTTAATAAAAAACATGGAGTATTGTTGAGGAAGCTCATGGAAGGTTTTTCTAGATGAATGCTTTGAAAAATTTCTGAAGGAATCCTAAACTCTGAAAAAATTCGTGGATGAATTTTTGGACCAATTTATGGAAAATTTTCTTAAAGGAGTTGAAGTATTTTCTAAAGGAATCCATGCAACATTTCTGGAAACTATCCGTTCAAGACTTTCTTAAGGAGTTCTTGGAACAATTTCTGGAGGACATTATAAAGCTTAAAAGAGTCCCTAGGAGATATTGTCAAAGAATTTTTTTAGGATTTTCTAAAGGAGTCCCTGAAAGAATTTCATTAAAAATCCCAGGGAGATTTTTTCAAGAACTCGTGAAAGATTTTTTTCAAATGAATCTTAGGATGGATTTCAGCAAGGGTTCATTAAAGCAGTGCTTCCCAAACTGTGCGCCACGGCGCCCTGGTGCGCCGTGAGTCTTTCTGAGGTGCGCCGCATGCTCCTGAATCAAAATACTTTGTTATTGAAAATGCGGAATATCACTATATTTTCTTTTTATTATTTTTAGTTTACCTTGTAACTCGTATCGTTTCACATTTTTGCAACATCTTCGAAATCTTCAAAAGTTTGTATCCTCTTCAAATTTAAACATATTTTTAAATTTTCGTAGTTTTGAGAACTTTAATTAAGATTCTGATATTGTGTTTTGGGCTTCTTATGCTTCAGCTTAGATTCCGATTTAATGGAAAGTTCAATTATCTTTTTGAAGTTCTTTCCAGTTTTATTGCTGCCCGCTTCCCGGTCTTCCTACTGTCTCAAACTTTTCAGGAAAGTATTTTTCGCAAACATCACAACCGTAGCAATACTTGTTTACTTTTTGAGCCTCGAACTTCTTAGGCTCTGTCTCAATTCGTAAATTAAACATAATCTAATACTAGAATTTATATGACTTTGAAATCTTGAGAATATTTATAGAATCTTAATTTTTTTTTATTTCAAAAATAACGTTTTGGAAAGCTGAATCTGCTAAAAATTCTTGGAAAATATGCTACGGTAATTTGTCAACAATTTAGTTTTACGAATTTTTATCCGGAAGTTGAGTAAAAATAATAAAAATTGGTTGGTGCGCCGCGACATTTTTGAAATTTTCAAAAGGCGCCGCGATAGCAAAAAGTTTGGGAATCTCTGCATTAAATAATTATCATAAATCTAAGGAAGTTTTTTCAAAGCAGCCCTTGGAGAAATTTGTAAAGAAATCTCTGGAGATATTCTGAAGTCGAATTTTTAATGAAAGTCATGGGAGATTTTTTGAAAGATTCCGTCGAAAAATTTGTGAAGGAACCACTAGGGTAGTTTCTATAGGAATATTTGCAGAAGATTCTATAGGAATCTTTGCAGAAGATTTTCTGACAGTAATTCAGATTTCCAAAAAAAATCCCTGGAACAATTTCCAAAGCAAACCCGGAGAAAGTTTTGGAATAAATCCTTGGAAGATCTTTTAAGAGAATGTTTAAAGCAATTTACGAAGGATTTTTTTGGAACAAACTCTAGAAAAGTCCTGAAAAAATATAATATTCTTAAGAAATTTCTGAAGGAATTTCTGCAGAAGCTCATACAGAACTTCCTTACACAACTCTTTGTGAAACTTCTAGAGGAATCCCCAGTTTAATTTCTGGAGAAATGGGAAGTTGCAGAGGGAATTTCTAGTGACCCAAGTAACACACTTGTCACCGAAGAGTCACGGCGGCGCAGGTTTTTGTTGCGCAGAAGTCACTGTGACTTACTACTAACAAATAAACACTTACTTGCTAGAAGTAAGTCACAGTGACTTCTGCGTAACAAAAACCTGCGCCGCCGTGACTTTTCGGTGACAAGTGTGTTACTTGGGGAAATCCTTAGGAGAATTTCCAAAGTAACCCCAGAACAAATTTTTGAAGAAACTTGTGAAACATCTTCTGAAAAATTCTGGGATAAGTTCAAAAGACATCGCTAAAAATTTTGTTAAAGGAATCTCCGGAGAAATTTCCGAATAAATGTCCAGAAAAAAAATCTGAAGTAATCTCTGTACGAGTTTTTGGAAGAATCTCTGGAGGAATTTCTGGCCAAATTCGATGGAATAAAATGGAAAAAAACCAGAAGAAATTCTTTGTGGAATTTGTAAAATAGGAGGAATTTCTAAACAAATCCCCGAAAAAAAAATCCGAGTGAAATCATGGATTATTTTTTATTTTTTGTTTTTTGAAAGAATGCGTGAGTGAGTTTTTGGTCGAAGACTCGGACAAATTTCCAAAAAAAAAAAATTAAAAAGACTTTTTTGAAGAATTTCTGAAGAATTTTTTGGTAGATTTTCTAAAGGAATCTCCTATAGATTCTCCAAACGAATACCTAGAGAAATTTCTGAATAAATATCCAGAGGAATTTCGAAAGTAGGGGGGGGGGTGGGGGTAAGACGGACCGGGTGGGTAAGGCGGACCACCGACTAGTTCTGTCACTTAAGAGCTGAAATTTGGTTTTCTTTTACGATTAACTCTATCTTCTTATCAGTTGATGATTATCAAACCACTCCATGAGAGAATACATATGTCAAAAGTGCAAAAAATAAACAATTATTTACCTGGCTAAACGCTTTTGTGATGGGATCTAATTTTGAGGCGGCAATAAATAAGCTTTTTTAACATTAAATTGCCAAGTTTTCGCATTTTATTTTGATTTTCCCAGTTGTTTTAAACTGTTCCGTCCTATACGCACCGAAATTCAGGTAAATTTCATGGCTTCTGGATAATGGTGGTGGGATAACCTATAAACACATTAAATCCCAAACATTGTTCACAGATTGAAATCTATGGAGTACAAAAATGATTTTGGAAGCCGTGTAAAGCATTTTATATTGATTTTTTGTTTAAAAAACCATTATATTTGAATTTTTGTTGTTGGAACAGTTTGCACTTTGTAAAATTACCAGAGCATTGCATACTGTTAGGCGTTTACCAGTGTAGGGATGTTTCCAATTTACAAAATGGACTTTAATTTGCAAAAACACGTTTCGCTAAGAGAGTCAAGGCCCAATTTAGATTCTACTATGATTGATCTATCGAATATAAACGGCCATGAATATCATTTAACACAATTAATGGCTTATTAGCTAATTTTCCAAACGTGTCCATCTTACCCACCCTACCGGTCCGTCTTACCCACACTGTTGAAAAACATACATTTGGAGATCACGTTTTAATTATCTCAAAAGTCATGGAAAATCGAATTTTATTGCAAAATCGACTTGACACACTGTAAAATACCTTAGTTGAAGTAAATAGTATTGAGGTAAAATTTTAATTATCTCGTTATTTACACTGTCAAAATAGAGCGTTTCCTAAGCATGTCCGTCTTACCACCCCCTCCCCCCCCCCCCCCCCCTAATCCCTGAGCGAATTTCTCAAACATTCTCTGAAATGATTTATGAAAAATCATGGAGGAATTGGCGAAGCAATTCATGCCAAATTTCATCATATAATTCTTTATATTACTTCTGGAGGAACGCATGAACAATTTTCGAAATAATTTGTAACATGATGATTTGATTTGGGAAATTTTATTTGCAGACCGTCGTAATAAAGTAGAAAATCCTGAGTTCACTTACTTTTATTTAATACCACAGAATTGCAACAAAAGGCGACCGAGCAGATAGCGGTACGAACCAACACTACTCGTACAGAAAGGCCGTTCGGCAAATACAGCACAACCAGTAATCACGCTCTATCAAGTGCTTGTCACGAATCTTTCAATTTCCGAGGGAATCTTTAGAGGAATTTCAAAAGGGATCCCAGGAGAAATTTATGAAGCAATTCGTCAAGGAATTCCAGGGTAAATCCTCGGAGACATTTGCAAAAGAATCCCTGACATTTTTTATATTTTTGGGCAACTTATCTATTGTTAACATGGGCACTATTTGTTCGATTGTTATTGAGAGCTGCACTTACTTACACTTTGTAGAGCGCCTAAATATATTCATCCCAGACAACCAGGGGTTGCATAAGGCTGCACGTTGTACATCGTTTGAAGTACTATTTTATGTTACTATCGCATATACGTACGGAGGAGGGGACAATTTTAATCGCATATAATGTTAGCTTGTTAAACTTTTTTGCGATGTATGTGATAAAGCCTGAACCCAGTAAAAGTGATTTGGAATAAACGAGGGAGACTGGCCATCATCTAAAGGCAGGCTGCTTAGTAGACGTTCGCCACATTCTCAATTTTGGTCAACATATTTTGCAGTACTTCTTGGAAAACTATCCTATTAGGTTTCGATTTCACGATGTTTCTGTTTTACAGGCGCTGCTCCCGTGCTTCACCCTTATGGTATGAAGCTGCAGGTATGAAGTGCCATGAAATGTAGGAACTGTCAAATCTTTTCGAAAGTTTCTCTTTGTCTATGCCCTTCATAGCTGCTTCAAATTGTTTGCTGGCACCTTGAAAGTTTGTTCCTTTTTCATTGTAGATAACTTTGGGCACTCCTTTCCTAGTCATTATACATGATTGAATCCGTATTTATAGTCTGCACTATTTGCAGGAGAATGGTGCGTGTAGTCAAAGCAGAGCCCAAGAATAATTATGTTTCAAAACTTACATAAAATAATAGCCCACTCTCATGTAAGTGGAAGGACGAGAATAGGCAGCCAGTCATGATAGTGGTAAGTCGGCCATTGTAGGTGGCCTTAACTTTTTTGCAGTACCCGACCTTTAAAGGAGAGTACTGTACCGCTGCCCAAGTTCGTTGATTACTGTTTTGTGGTTTTGGAGGTGATATTTCTGATGCTGAGAATGATTCAATCAGACTTGTGATATGGTGGCTCCATGGGAGGATTATAGGATTGAAATAGCCTTCGGCTTCGTTCAGCGGTCCCGTATTTCTTTATTTCATGGGTGTCTTAACATTGTTGACGGAGCGCAATGCGTATGCCATCCGACGTAGAAGATCAGTTCATTTGGAAAAACTGTGGGGAACGAAGACAGGTTCTGGAATCCCAAAGTACACGACCTCTTCCGATGTCGTTTCTACATTCAGCCGTTTTTTTTATTCTTCAATCACTTAACCTAATTTACAGCTCTTTTGTTCACTAGGACACTGTGTGCGAGATTCCAATTGGCAGCTGCACTTACACTTTGTACAGCGCCTAAATGTATTCTATTCTAATTCTATTATATCGAACTGGTTGCCATTGTGCTGCTGTCACTTTTCTACCCTGTCCATGGTAGAATGATGAGCACGCGGATGTTGATGTGTGGCTCTTGTTCCTTCTCCAGTCCGATTGGGGGTCCATTATGAGTTGCCGTTAGCCGATATCCATCTTTCCGGCCCCGTTAGAGCATATGCTCAGAGAGGGCAGGTGTCAACTGCTCTCGGGGGGAACAGCAACTGACGAAAAATTGCAAGTGCCGGGGCTGGTATCGAACCCATAACCATCCACTTATGAAGTGAGCGTGAAGCCATTACGCTACGCGTCCCGGTATTCGGCCGTTTGGTCGGCTATTCTGAAAAATCGATTACCGAAGGTACCGAAATAGTTCTGCTACAGGCAATTCAGGATTGAGTGTGTACCATTAGTTTATGGCATCAGTTGAAAAATTTTAGTGATCTGCTTGAAATCTCAATGAAATTTGAATTTTTTTTACAATTGTATACAATTTATTTACTTCATTCGAAAGGTTTTTACTTGAACATGTGTCATTTAAGGAAGGCTGATGCTTCTTCAAAGTAGTAATTTTTTATCCTAGAGATTCATTTTCTTGCCATTCTATCTTTGGTTTTCGCGGCATGCGATTAATCAGTTTCATCATCTTGTGAGTTCTGCGTCTTCTTACAATCAAACATATTCTAGCTCATGAGTAATTTCTCAGAGCTAGTAGGTCAAAATAAACCCGCTTTCGGAATAGTTGGTGAAACAGTTTATTTTTTGATGATAGATGCCTGTACTTTCTTATATTTTTAACGTATTTTTTACAAAAAATAAGTTCCATCACATTTTTAGAAAACATTATTACTTTTGGTTAAGGTCTAAATTGAACAAAAAGCATCGACGTTTGCATGTTCTGCAATTGTTGATTGTTTGTAATATCAACCATTTGCTATCCGGAATTTAACGTGGACTGGCTTTAGCGATCAAAAAATGGCTCACAAATAGCAAAACAAAGACTCCAAATCTGATTGTGAACTAATTCTCCTCCTCAAGTGAGGTTAAGTTTTGTGAAATCCCATTTCGTATTTTAGTGATTGAGTCGTTTCAGATAAAATTTAATGTGGGATCGGGGTAGAAAAAACATTTTATCGATAAATTTACCAAAAAATTGATGATTGAACTGATGGGGAACTGGTATTTCCCTTTCAAACTTCCACATTTTCACGTCATAACCTCTACTTTTAATCGCCAATATTTTGGTTTAAAGCCGCTTTTGCAAAACAGAGGGAAACGATCTTGAAGATTTACATTGTTATATATGTACATTCTGTTTTTCGATTTCTTGTTACTTCAATTGAATTATTGAAAAATAACGAAGAATTCAGAAAAAAAATGATCGTACGTCCTTGAGTAACCCAAGACGAAACGCTGGACCTTTGCGTTTTTTTTTTCAGAATTCACGCGATACTGTTTTTTTTATTATTCTTGATCACTTGGCTAATTTACAGCTCTCCGCGAGGGCACTACACTGAAAAAAGGGACATGGTAATCCTGACTGTATCGAGGGTCAAATTAAAAACTTTTACCACTTGATTTTGGTAGACCATGATTCGTAATTGAAACAACCATTGGAAGGGTTACATTTACCATGCCTCTTTTTGTTTATGTTTTGTGGTTATTTTTAAGCATATATTTTAGTGCTTTTTACCATGCCGAATGAATAACGACATAGTAAGAGCAACCATCGAAATGCTGTTTTTCACTATTCATATGGTGAAATGCTGGTAGAGGTAGTTTTGGTTTGTTTTCTCAAACGAAAAACAAAACAATGAAATTTAATGTCATATTTTATTAATATACTTAAATATACATGAATAAATAATATACTTATAATTAAGCGGGAATTTAAAATTGCATAATTTGCTCGAACACAGAATGAATGGTACGGAATACTTTTTTATCCGCTGGCAAACCACTTGGGGAACACCACGCAGAATGAGGAATTCGGAGGCCCAGTGCTGGTTCTGAAGAACCGGATGTCCAGGTGGATTTCGCAAACGGCCGTCGTGTGTGTTGGCCAAGGTGTTGGCGCTGCGGTCCGGGAAGGGGTGTAGGAAATAAGACCTGAAAAGATAGTTCTTGCGGTTCAGAACTAGGTTCAGAATGAAGTCGGGTAATGTGAGCAAAATATCTCATTTTTTCAACTGTTCCAACTTACCTCTTGCTGTTTGAATGCGGATAACGGAGAGTGTTGACTGAAGGACCGGTAACTCCGGATCACGAAAGGAGATTTCACATTTTCCCCGCCCAAGTGACCTCTGCTATTTTTCCGGCACTTTGACAAGTCTGCACTAGTTCAACTAAAAATTATTCCGGTCTGGAATCGGGCAAACGCATTCAAGATGGCGAACAGAGACGTAGATGACAAACAGCAAACTGGAAAATTATTATAACATCTAAATATTTACAGCAACCATGATGCATTGTTAGCTCGAATATGTTGAAAGTTTGAGCAAACATGTTTGTAGTCAATATTACTATGTTTGCTCAACGAATGGTAAAAGTCGAATAGTACTGCTGAATATGTATATTGTTCACATCACTATGTTACAATTACCATAAAGCATGGTAATTTTTATTGATTCGTGGTACGTGGGAATGAATTTTTAGTTATTTTTACGATAATTGGGAATGGTAAAATTAAACATAGTGCCGTGGTTCGCAGTACTATACTTTTTTCTCAGTGTACGAGAGTGATTATACACACACAAACAGACCTAACATTGTCGAAATTTCTATCGCCCACGGTTTTATTGATCATTTTAAATCTCCGCAGCTCCCGCATAAACGATAACCATAAGAAGTGCTTAACCACCCATTCGAGATACAATTCGAAAAGTATGCGGTATTGTTGAACCGTCTACATTACGGTCCGTGTATGGTATTGGATTATTAGGGTTTTACTTTCACAACCAAATGCGCGTGCATCGTTTTTGTTCGCGTTTGACGTTTCATAAATACTAGTTAGTGCCTGCTGTTGACGATATTGCGAAGCTCTGTGCTTATCGTCACCAGGTGGCGATCGTGTAACTGAGCGATATTTTTTAGAGAATTAGTGCTATTTACGTCTGTTATTCTGTGGATTAAACTGACAGCTGCACTTTCAGTTTGTCCGGCGCCTAAATTTATTCTATTCTATGTACTACAATCATAGCACAATCATGGGTCACCTCAATTATGGGTCAATTCCATTTGAATTGCATGGTGAACTGACTGACTAATAATTGTGGCAGAGTGACCCATAATTGTGCAATGACTGTAGATGTCTAATTAACATTTCCTCCCCATCTCTGCTGATCGTATGGACCTGGCCAGGTGTCGAACAAAGAGGTCCTTCAATGAAAGGTATGTCAAGTCCCAGGCAGCTTTTCGTTCAGGAGCAATGATAAATGAAAAGGGTGTTGGATCTGAAGAGAACGGCCTTTGTTGGAAAAGAAATCCAATATGCTGGTTTTTACATAAATTTCAATTCTGTCCTAGCTATCAATTTGGTAGAAAACTTGTGTTTATACTGTATTAAAGGATCGTTCATATCTAAACCTTAACAAATAATATTTTGTTTTAAATTATTGGCGTTCATCACAATCATTATCCAAATAAGTGGTTCTACTAATTTCGAATACGTAAAAATCAAATTAGGCTGTTCAATTCAATTTGAAATACACTTCCTCGCACATTTCCCCATTTATCGTAGGGCACCACACGTTTAGCAACACCAAAGCAGTAGTGCTAAGTACACGGGACATATCGTTTGTAGGAAAATATCGCGTTAAATCGTCTTAACCCTACCCAATCCTAAGTAGATGGTATCGATTTTAAATTTTCCCAGTGCATTTGCCACAACCGTCTTACAGAAGAAATGAAAAACAACGCACGACGTGGACTTTATAGGAAATAGTTGTGCTACTCTACTAGCAAAGAAGCAAGAGTGTCCTACACATATTTGCATCAACAATTTCAAAACGATAAGCCACATTGCGTGCAAAGCGATAGATAGGTTAGGATCATCAATTGAATTGACGAACAAAATAAAAAAAATGTTTGAAACACTATTACTTAAATTGATTAATATTTAATACGAAAAAAAAGAATAAAAAGTAATTATAGTGCCTTGTTATCGGAAACAGATTGATGCAAGTAGATGGAATAAAGAAAAACATTATAATAAATTACCAACACTACGCTACTCTCTATTATCACGAACAAACAATACTTTATAGATTTACGAATAAAAACACCGAACAATCCTAGCAGTATGTGAAACTAATAGTGAAATTACCATAAATATTGCTGTTTTCCTTTTTCGAAGTGTCTACTGACTTATAAAGAAGCCGAGCTAAATAAGAAAGAATAACTATTTACAGAATCTGTCCCGAATCGCTACTCTACTTCGCAAGGAGCAAAAACGTAAGAATGATCCTAAACCGAACACTTTGTATGCAACCTAGCCAGCAACGAATTACATAAAATTATCAAACTTCCGGTAATACCGGAAGATAAGGCACGGAACAGGCAAAATGTTAAACTACAGGTCACAAACACACCAGCACATGTGGTCAAAGTGAGGAAGTTCATCACTTCTGACCATGTGCTAAGAAAAACTACGTTCTAGTATATCTAAGGGTTAAGAAAACTGAATTTCACTTGAATTTGTCGAATCGTATAGCTAGAGGATAACATTTGTAGAGCAACTAGTAATCAACAATAATTTATTGAATTTTCTGCGAATTTGATCGAATAAACGAAGCCTATGCTCAAGAATTGGAATAAAAACATTGTGTAATTGAAGCATTGACGCGGGTTGTTATGAGTCGTCTTGAATGGGATAGATGAAAGAAAGCCTTTGTCACACCAATAATGAGTTGAGAATTGAACTTGTATAAAAATATTTATGTTTTTTAATTGCTATTCAAATACCAATATTTTGATTTTGCTTTGGTGGATCAAGCCATGCGGAAATTATACTGTTCAAAATGCTTTGACATCCATGTGCAGTGCACAACAGAAACATGTGCTCGATGAACAAATTGAGATTAGAATTATGAAAAGAAATCCACGTACTCCGGTGAGACTCGAACTCACGACTTCGAATTCACTAGACGGGTGCTTCTATTTCTTCAAGCTACGAAGTCACTACTCGACTATCTCCAGTAGGCGTGGTACTAAAATCGATTCTACAGTCGTACATGGTTTTGCTTCTTTTCACAATTCAAATCTCCTTCGGATGGGATTAGATGAACTTCTAACACATATTAATACAGGGGATAGACAAAATGATCGTCACAGACAAAATTTAAACTTTTCAAAAAATGTTCAAGCAGCTGTAACTTTTTGAAAAGTGCATCAAATATTCTCAAAGTTTCACTGTAAGTTGATCAACTATAGTTGTGTATCAGTGGTCCAAATTTGAAAAAGTTCGGGGTATTCTGCAAAAAGTTATAAAGATTCTAGAAAAAGGTATAACTATCCGATAGCTAACTTTGAGCTCCTATATCTCCGGATTCAATAATTAATCGAATGCAATGCAATTTTGAGCGTTAATGATTTATATAATGAGCTATTAAAACTTTCGACTGTCCGGTTTGTTTGATGCATGTTATATTCGAATTTGAGCTACTGTCTAATGACAGTGAGCAATACCAACCTTAACAATTAGAAGTGCCATAATGTGAATAGCATAAAAGAGGAATAAACTGAGGACTCGTCCTCTTTCGTATTTGGAACGTTAACGCAGAAACATCTATTCTTATTCTACCAACCTCGTCACATACCCCCGGAGTTATATAGTGAGACTTCATCGTCAGACATAATAGTGGCTGCGAGGAGAAATCCACGTGATCGTTTGTGCTTCATTGTGCGAAACAAGTGAATATAATAGACTAAACCCGATAGTGGACGCAACAAAAGGTTATAGTCGGTCAATTTTTTTTTGTCAATTTGAATTGCCCAAAATGCTCTCAAATAACGTGTTATTAAATTTTGCTTCCTGGGGGGATGGTCGTGGGTACCGACTTATGTCAAATCATATTTACACTCAATCTGGTATGGTCAGGGCGTTAACACTGAACACCCAAAATGGTCAAAAATAACGTTTTATTAAATTTTACTTCCTGAGGGGGTGGTCGTGAAGTGAAGTGATTTTTTTTTTGAAAATGTGCACCACGTGGGTGGTGGTAACCATTTTACATGGTTATTTTGGAAAAAAATCTTTTTTGACTTAAAAATAAAGCTCCTTAGTCGTCGACTAACCGTGACTAAGGAGGACGACAGGGCTGGTCGGTGGCGTCAGGGGTGAAGTGATATTTTTTTTTATTATCGCGTGCAATATTCTTAAAGGCAAATAAAGCATAGTGGAAATCCCATTGTGAAACGTAATTTTGCCCCCACACAGTGGTGCAATTGTGCTGCCTTTAAATTACTTTTCTATTGTCCAATTGACATTGAAAAGTCAAGGTCACCATCGGCCACGCAATTAATTCTAATAGAACGACAAAAGAAACTGTGGTTATTATTTGTGGTAAAAGTTGTGTTTTCTATTTTTATTCAATTAGATATTCAACAGTTTAAGTGAGGTGAGCCTACGGTGGACCAAGTAGGTACCGTACATAGTTTTCGCTAAGGCTAGAGCGAGTTTGTCTCGACGAAAAGGTGTACGTACTGTACGAGTGGATTTGGTTGTGTCTTTCTGGACTTCATCTGGTAGCGGCATCCGAAGGAATTGATCAAAAAGCATCGATCCTGTGTTGCCATACAAGGCAGCTAGCTGGTGTAGCGCATACTACGTGTCGCAAAGTGACCCCAAAGTAGTGAGTGTTTTTTGATTCCATTTCTATTCAACATTTTGGGCGTTGAGAGTGATCCATTTTCTAAAGTATACCATTGTTAGTTGACAAAAACTATTGTTTTATCCTTTATAATACAATAGAATAATGGCTAAATCCAACATGGCGTTTACCATCGAGCCATACCGCCGGGGCGGAAAGTTTTCGGACTGGGTTGAACGTTTGACCTATTTTTTCTCAATGAATAAGGTCGAAAAAGAAAATTACAAGGCGTATTTCATTACGATGAGTGGACCAACCGTTTTTACGGATTTGAAACTATTGTTTCCAAACACCGAGCTTACTCAGGTCTCTTATGATGAGATAATCAGGAAATTAAAATCTAGGTTGGACAAAACCGAGACCGATTTCATTCAGCGTGTTAAATTCAACAATAGAGTTCAATTGCCCAACGAGTCAGTAGAGGACTTCATCCTTACGGTCAAGCTACTTGCGGAGTTTTGCGGTTTCGAGAATTTTAAAAACTCCGCCATTAGAGATCGCATTGTAGCAAGGGTACGGGACAAAAGTTTGCAACAACGGCTTTTAAATGAAGATAACCCCACTTTGGAAACAGTTGAGAAAGTAGTTGCAACCTGGTAGATAGCAACCAATAATGCCGTGTCCTTGAATACCGATACCGAGATAAGCCAAGTGGGAGCTCTTCATACTCCAGGTCATCAGGGCCGTAGAACGAGCTACGATAAATTAGCATTGACTTATCAAGCTGCAAGAAACTTGAACAGAGGCTCGGTTAAAGATAGGTTAGGGCTCAGATCTACTCCGCGAGGAACCGGAAGGATCGATTCATCCAGCAGAGGAGGACTACTGAGGACGCCGCGGAATAATAAATCCAAGTACGCCAATATGATTTGCGATTTTTGTAATATGAGAGGGCACATCAAGCGCAAATGTTTTGCGTTGAAAAATTTGCTAAATCACCGTGTTCATTCTATTGATGAGGATGACCCCAAAGAAGGACCTAGTACAAGACCCAGTGTCGACGAAAACCTGAATGAGCTGATGGGAAGAATGACAACTCGCGACTCGGACGACGAAAGTGATGGATACAATTCAGGTGACGATCAAAACTATTTACAGTGTATGCATGTAGGTTCCATTAACAAGATAAACGATCCATGTTTAATTAATGTAAAAACAGAAGGTATACCGGTCCAAATGGAAGTCGACTATGGCTCATCGGTTTCGGTTATGGGAAAGAAGCAATACTTCAATACTTTCACTAACCCTTTAAGGAGATGCGACAAACAATTGGTAGTGGTTAATGGCGTGAAACTAAGCATTGAGGGGGAAACAACTGTTTCGATTAAAGTTGGTCAAAAGACTGAACAACTAAAACTTTTGGTATTGAATTGCGATTACAATTTTATTCCACTTTTTGGAAGAAGTTGGTTAGATGTATACTACCCAAACTGGAGAAACTCGTTTACAAAGTCGCTCATGATTAATAATTTAAATGAAAATCAATCTGCTTTAACTGACGATGTCAAAAACAAATATGCTAAGGTATTTATCAAAGATATTTCTACACCAATAATTGGTTTCGAGGCAGATTTAGTTTTAAAACATGATATCCCGATTTTTAGAAAAGCTTATGACGTTCCCTACCGTATGAGGGAGAAAGTTTTAGATTATTTGGAAAAACTGGAGAGGGAGAAAGTAATTACCCCTGTGCAGACGAGTGAGTGGGCATCCCCTGTTATAGTAGTTGTTGAGAACCACTGGACATCTCTCAACTCTCGCCGCTCTGCTTGCTCGCCGATAGCATTTCAATATGCGATCGGTTGATGCACAAAAGCAGACATTAGATTTAGAAGTTTTGTAACCGTCATTGTGTTAACGTGTCGTGTCTATATAATGTAGCTTTTACGTTTAATAAAGTACATTTTAATTTGTTTTCCGTTTACACCTGAAGTATCATTACACTACCATGTGTCTCGGCCACCCCGAACTCCAGGATGTAACAGTGGCGACGAGAAATTCGTAACCGTGCGTGCAGTGAGGAGCCGCGACGCGATCATTTTTCCGCGGAGAGAAGATGGACGACACAATGGACTTCACGAAGAGTGATCAATCCCAGCGCCAGCCTTCAGTGTCATCGGCTGGACAGAACCTGCATCAGCATCAAGTGGGTCAGTGGCTACATTCGCCGGTTCTGCCATCAATACACCAGAACCAGAACACTCCATCATTCTCATCATCGTCATCACATCAACCCGTGGAAATTCATCCTCTACAGCAGAGGTTCCCAAACTTTTTGCTACCGCGGCGCCTTTTGAAATTTTTAAAATTGTCGCGGCGCACCAACAACTTTTTACAAAGAATTTTAACACATTCAGTTCAAAATTTCAAATATAAATCGTAAAAAAATCTTCAATCTCATGCCAAAATCCCAACCCAACAACTCAAAAAAGGCGGGTTTTAGAATCACGCATGAAATCGACACATAAATTGTCGCAGATTTTTTTTTTACGATAACGTGATAAACCAGCCTAGAGCTGGAAATATCAATTATAGAGACAAACAAACAAGTTATGTAAGTAAAAATGTCCTCCCAAAACGTTTGAAACAGTACGAAGACCTGGAGATTAACATTAATTATAGATGACGGTTTCTTGAAATATTTACTTTGAATTACAAGTTATTGATAAAATCGAAAGCTAAGCAGAACCATACAAAGTCCAAATAACAATTTGAGAGTTTTTACAATTTTTTTTTAAAATCCGGAAATTTTAAAGTTTTTTGAAACTCTTCATGTTTCATGATAATATTCGAAATACCGGAAAACATTCGTAGACTTTGGAATATTCACTTTTAAATTGAAAATTTAGAAGAGGGAAAACCCCTTTGAATGCCTTTCTTTTGAAGTCTTCCTCAAAGAGGTATGACATTGGTATAGAATACATAAAAGGGTTTGAGGAGACACTAGTTTAAGTAACAATACAAAAACAACTAAAAAATATATTCTGCCTCCAATAATAAGAGTTTGTCCTTTGTGTTTTGGCTCAAGAGCCTGCGGCGCACCTGAGAGATGTTCACGGCGCACCAGGGCGCCGCGGCGCACAGTTTGGGAAGCACTGCTCTACAGCACCATAACATCTATCAAAATCAGTACAGTCACTCGCATCAACCGCCAGCTGGATTCAATGGGCCATTCAGCAATCCGCCATTGTGTTATGCGCAGCCAGTAGTGGTACAACAAACGCCACTGCCACCTTCTACCGTCCAGTTTTCACTCGGTCAGAAGCAGTCCGAGCAGATGCGAGAAGCTAGTGAAAGGTACTTCGAAGGTATGCAACAGCTGCTGCAGCTTCAGTATCAACATACCATGGAATTAGTAAATCAACAATTCCATTGGTTTTCGATGTATTGGAGTACCCGACAACAAGCACACAATCAGCAACAGTCGTCCCCGATCATCACACAACTGCAAGGAACATCGTATCAAGCTCCATATCCAAACGTCGTCGCTACTACGGCAATAAACGAGCGACATCAGCAGAAGTCTTCAATGGACCAGCTCATGGACCAGCTGATTGTTCCCGCGCCGGCGACGGTGACGACGACTCAGTGTGATGAACAGCAGCAGCAGCAGAAACAACAATCAAAAACGCCTATCGCCGTACCTGCAGCCCCCGACGGCAGTGATGAAAACGAACTCGAACACAGTCGGCAGAACAAAGATACGGCAGAGGTGTTCAATTCGTACAACGTTGGATCACCTCGGGAGGCAACTATTATCTTCGATCAGCACCCACCGATTGAAGTAATTGAATCTGTCGTCGGACTCCACCAGATTGATCCGAAATTTGTTCAACACTTTCTGGATCGCAACGGACACCGGATGGATTCAACAAGTGGGCGTGCTTCGATATTCAGTGATGTCTTCGTGTGGATAGTGAACCATGGTGGAACCAGGATCAAACTTGGATGATCGTGCAGCAGCCCTCGTCAATATGATCACCGACCACGATATTACCCATGTCCACCATAATCGATCTTCTTACACCCGAAGACCGCTGCTATGGAAACACCGTCAACGATTCAGCGGGGGAGATGTTGAGAACCTCGCCGCTCTGCTTGCTCGCCGATAGCATTTCAATATGCGATCGGTTGATGCACAAAAGCAGACATTAGATTTAGAAGTTTTGTAACCGTCATTGTGTTAACGTGTCGTGTCTATATAATGTAGCTTTTACGTTTAATAAAGTTCATTTTAATTTGTTTTCCGTTTACACCTGGAGTATCATTACACTACCATGTGTCTCGGCCACCCCGAACTCCAGGATGTAACAGTAGTTGTAAAGAAAAATAATGAAATTAGACTGGTTATTGACTGTAAAGTCTCAATAAACGAACTAATTATTCCCAACACGTATCCATTGCCGGCGGCGCAGGATATTTTTGCCAAGTTAGCAGGTTGCAAGGTATTTTGTGCCTTAGATTTGGAGAGTGCCTACACCCAATTAGCTCTGACGGAAAGATCGAGGAAAATAACCGTTATCAATACAATCAAGGGACTTTACACGTATAACAGGCTACACCAAGGTGCCTCATCGAGCGCCTCCATTTTCCAAAAAGTAATGGACCAAGTGTTGGAGGGCGTTGAAAATTTGTCATGTTATTAAGACGACGTGCTTATTGCCGGAATTAATTTAGAAGACTACAAAAGGAAACTTTGTTTGGTTTTAGAGAGATTGGCTCAAGCCAATATAAAGGTAAATTTAGAAAAATGCAAGTTTTTTGTAGACGAGTTGCCATATCTTGGACATGTTATCAGTGAGAACGGTTTGTTACCATGTGCGGATAAAATTGCTACCATTCGTAATGCTAAGCCTCCTAAGAATGAATCGGAGCTCAAATCATTCTTGGGGTTAATCAATTATTACCATAAGTTCATCCCAAATCTGTCTTCAAAACTGTTTTTCCTGTATAATTTGCTTAAGAAAGACGTTAAGTTTATTTGGGATGAAAATTGTAGCAAAGCATTTGAGTCCGCAAAGAACTCACTGTTAGCCACTAGTTTCCTTGAGTTTTATGATCCAAGAAAGCCTATTGTAGTATTTGACCACCGCCGGAATCCAATCCCGAACCAGTAACACGGCACAACTCGAGATCCGGATCCCCAAATTCAACCATCCAGAACCCCTCTCCTGACAACACTCCCCGTCCACGTTCCTCTTCCATCCCTCTCCCTTCAACTCTCCACCAATGTCTCTTTCCTTACAGGTCCGCTTATTGAACCTGCATGTTAGTATTTGTAAATAGGGGATAAGACCCTACATCCCACCTTTTCTTTAAACAAAAAAAAATGAATTAAATAGTATTCATACACATATTTATGATGATATTCTCTCATCTGTAAATTTATACCTTAAGCATATTGTCTACAATAATTGACGAAATAAATAAATATTGAAAAAGGGGTTGTTATGTATTCCGCAAATACACACTTGAATATTTTTAAGAACAGGATCGACTTCCCATCTCAACTAGAACACCCTGAATTGTACTGAGTGATACTTTCATAATGCTATCCTCTACCCGTCCCTTATTTTTTAATTATTATCTGTAATGGGCTACCACGTATTGTACTTTCATATTCAATATTAAAAACTGCTGCATCAACCGTCTTCCTACTCAGTTAAGATTTGATACTACTTTTAGGAAAACTAGATATAAGCCTAACCAGTCCCTCTCATCTAAACTTAGCTTCAGATGAACCTCAAGTTGGAACATTAGCCAACCTGACATTTAGATATATAAATGAATGCGTAGGTATTTTACTGAGCCAGAATCTTACTTAAACATCTATTCATTAAACGGTATCGTTCATCTTGCCAGTCTCAAGGCTGTATTAAACAAAAGCACAAAGTCCAGTATTAGGATTATAAAAGCTAACAACATATGAACAGCATATGTGGAAACGAAACATAATTATCATTCGCAACACCTTGTTAAATACCAGAAGCGTTTCTATCCTAAGTTTTGCAATAAAAAAGCGTCGAAATATTGTACTTTGCTTATTCTACCTCTCATGGGATATGGAAGTCTTAAAATTTACTGTTTGGAGGTTATTCAATTTAATATAATGCTATTGAAAAAAACATCTATAATAATGATAAATTAAATAATTTTAAATAGATGCCAAAACTTAACACAAATTGCTTTGTGTGTTGAAGATGCATACCTTGACACTAGTGGTCTACAAAGTAAGTCAAGAACTCTAACGACTGAAACATTGGGTTTTGTAACACATACCAATCCGCACCCACTTCCTTCATATGGGAGAGATTGTTACATCGACGACCTTGCCAGCTACTTTCCAAATATTCCTTCGACTATGTTGCATCACCAATCAATATCGTCTACAGATATGTACCTCGGTTTTCAGATCGACATCTCATCAAATGTGTATGAATATATATATATGTAAATATTTCTCTGATAAATCTCATTTCAATTTGACTTCCAATCTACACAATTCCATCAATTACTATATCGATGCTTCTTCTACGATTTCCAAGCGAATATTTCCTCATAGATTCTCAGATAAATATCACACCATCGATTCTTCAAATAATAAGTAAACTCTAGCTGACAAACTCCATTGATTTTCAATCAATATTTCTTAATCGATTTTCAAATCGATATCGTATTATCAATACATCTTCTTCGAACCTAACCTAGACCAACGTTCACCGATATCTCCATCGATTCTTAAATCGATATGTCCGTTGATCATCTATTTAATATTTCCATCGATTCTCAAATCGATATAACTTTGTCAAATCGTTATCTTCATCGATTCTCAAATCGATAACTCCTTCGATTCTCGAATCGATAACTCCTTCGATTCTCAATCCGATAACTCCTTCGACTCTCAAATCGATAACTCCATCGATTCTCAAATCGATTACTCCTTCGATTCTGAAATCGATAACTACATCGATTCTGAAATCGATATCTCCTTCGATTCTCAAATCGATAACTCCTTCGACTCTCAAATCCAAATCGATAACTCCATCGATTCTCAAATCGATAACTCCATCGATTCTCAAACCGATAACTCCTTCGATTCTCAAATCGATAACTCCATCGATTCTCAAATCGATAACTCCTTCGATTCTCAAATCGATAACTCCTTCGATTCTCAAATCGATATCTCCTTCGATTCTCAAATCGATAACTCTTTCGATTCTCAAACCGATAACTCCTTCGATTCTCAAATCGATAATTCCTTCGATTCTCAAACCGATATCTCCTTCGATTTTCAAATCGATTTATACGAGTCTCAAATCCACATTATGCTTTCGGTTCTCAAATCGACCTCGCACCATTGACTCTGATGCCGTTACTTCATCATCGATTCTCAAATCGATAATAAAACGCCATCTCATCTTCGATTTTACCTCATCGGGCAAGTCAATGAAACTTACGGTGAATGAATCTGTAAATGACTCAACCCGCTCAACCACAATGGTCTTTTTTCATGTCAGAGCTAAAGACACTATATGCAAAGACACGAAATGTTCCAATTGGAATTCCAAATTTGCTGTCAATGTCGTTCCAATCGAGCAGGAGACCTGTCAAACGCGCTTTAAAAGCATTGCTCGACAGCATCATCGTCATGACGCGACAATCATCACCAACAGCAACAATCATCAAATTTCGTGTCTTTAGCATACAGTGTCTTTAGTCAGAGCATGCATTTGTTTACAAAGGTTGAGCAACAGCTGCAAACACGGACCTGTCATCTCAATAGAAGAACCGTCAAAGTCAAAGACCCGGAAATCAGCTGATTTAAGACGTCAAATGCAATGAGAGTCTAATAAGAGTGTGGAAGAAAATAACTCGTGTTCGTGAGATCCGTCTTTGGTGCAAAACATATCACTACTACAAACAAATCGAGCTCCCATAAGAACGCGTGTCAAATAGTGACGTCACTATTTGTGTTTACATTTTCCTTCCTAACTAATTCATAGCCATCTCTTCTTCTTACCCACCTGTAATATACTCTCATTGCGTCAAATGAAAAGGCCCATTATTGACACACAAAAATGAGAAAATTCTCCTGATCCTGTATCAATGATCAATGTTCACATCGCTTCCTTCTCCATCTCCAGCCGCACAACTCCGGATGGGGTGAAAGTAACCACACACTTCATTTACCCCAGCAACATCGACGCCACCTTTAAGGAACCATTTGCCTCGCCATTTGCACCAATGCTAACGATTATTTAAGGTTGAAGGATTCGTCATTGACATAACCGTCATCATTGAAATTCCGAAAGCAGTTTTCTCGTTCAAGACAGAAATTTTCGGAGTGAAAATGTATTCACTGTATTGCGGGTGAAGAATGTAGTACAGTGAATACATTTTCAATGCAAACTTTCAAGTTTTGATCGAAAAAACTGCTTCCAAATTTTCAATGATGACGATTATGTCAATGACGAATCCTTCAACCTTAATTATAATCGATGATTTCTGAACTCATCCATCCCAGCATCTTTTTTTTGACGTAGGACTACGTCTCTCTTTTCTATACCGGGTGTCATTCTAAATTTTCAGAAATCGGCCGCGTTACGTTTGAAGTGGAGATTTTGAGCGTTAAACACTCAGCCATTTCTAGTTCAATTTTCAAAATTTTGGCTCAAATTGATTGGAAATCTTTACACCAATTATGTCCAATATTAACATTTGCTGATTTTCAATAACAAGCTATTGAAAAATTGGGAAAAGTGAACCCATGTTTATTCCAGCCAATCACGATCGAGCACATTTAGGATGCTCCCGTCGAATATAAAAGCTACTGCTTCTTCGCATCTTCCCTCATTTGTCTTGTCGTCTCGAGGTGAACGCATCGAACGAGAGCTGCTCACTTTCTTTGTTTGCGTTTTCGCTCATTCTTCTTTGACGGCCGTGTCGGCTCGGTGTCGGTGCGGTGGTGGTGGTCGGCAAGGGTGCTGTTGTACATTCGCCTTCTAACCGTCTACTAACGCAACAGACCAAGGAAGGAATACTTTTCATCGATTGTTCGGCGGTGGTGGCAGAGGCAGCAGCAAAATCCGGAATCGCACCCACTGCAGCAAGCGGCGGGCCAATTTTCGACGGCTTCCAGCAAACAGCACGGAGAAATCCAACACGCATTGCGTGGCATGATAAATTCATGTCAATTTTCTGTCTGAAATCGTCCAATATTCAAACGGTTCTTTTCAGGACCATAGAAAATTATTCCTCAAGAGTTGTGAATCAGATAATTATTTAATTCCATCGCTCGGTAGAAGTGTGGTGCAACCGAAAAGTGAAAAACTGTATGTTTGGTTGCCCCGCAACAATAATGATGCCGGCCACTAATGATTCCACCAGGAATTTAGCAACGTTTTATCATACCCAGACCATTTTTCGTGAAACATAGTTTGATTTAACCATTTTTCGAATTTAAATTATCCAAATCTTCCAATATTTTGGTTACTTTATTCGTTAAATGAAAATTTTCTCATTTCTCGGTTGATTAACCGTTTCAAGCGTCTGGTGCATGCGGGGCGGGGCATGCAATCGAAATAAACTGGAATCCAGTCAAATGGGAGGAGCTTCATCTGCTAATCTAGGGACATAAAAGCTGTTCCCCCTGATTCCTTTCGTCATTTTCGTTGGATCAGTCAAGCAGGGTGGATGTCACCTCCACAGCTGAGCAGTGGCACATCAACCCAGCCGCAACTCTCGGCTATCGTGCGGATAGCACCAGAAATCTCATCCATGGCAGAAAGCGGCGTACCAGTTTTCGGTGGCATCCTGTATTTAGCATTAAGGAGAAAACCAACACGCATTGCGTGACATGATGTTTTCATGCCATTTCGTTCCTAAAATCGTCAATTAATCAAACGGTCCTTCTCAGGACCACCGAAAATATTTCCTCAAGAGTTGTAAATCAGATAATTTCATTCCATCAATCGAGAAAAATGTCCCAACTAACAATCACTCATTTAACAAACACCATTATGACGAATTATTTCAACATAATGCTGAATAACATTTGAATTATTTTCACGTACAACCTATGTTCGGGCTTTGTTCACACAAATTTGGAGAAGTTATAAAGCATCATGTTGTGCACCAACTTAATTTTTTGTTCTTCAAAACGTTTTACAAATGTAAAGGAAAGTTGTTATTCAGCTTCGGCAAAAATGACTGAAAATAAATAAAATGCAAAAATTTTGAACTCTCATGAGAGTAATTATTATTATTATTATGAGAACACCTATTATGAAATAAGAATTACATATAAAATTACCTAAATCCGGATTAGAACTCGAGACCTGTCGATTGCCAGCCGCATGCCTTCCTATCTGCGCCATCCTAGAGATGGTGAGATGCAGCACCCAAAGCAAAACATAATCTTCCCATGACTCAATAATGGTCACTGCTGAACTTGTGTTCAGCAGTGGTGAATTAGCACAGTACGTGGTAATTAACTGAACATCGCCTTATACTTTACAACTGTTCAGCCCAAAACACGTGTTTTCCATTCTGATTTCGCTGGCAGTATTTTTATCGCACGGTGAGAAAACTTGTATCGAATGCGGCCAAAAAGTGTTGGTCCTTATTGAAGATATTGTTTCCAGATGTACTATTTGCGATATAAATATGTTTATATTTAAATATCGATCTTTAAAAATGTATGACAATATGTGGTGCGGTATGGTCTTGGACATGGTGCATTCAGAGCATCTGTTCAGGTTATCTTCTCATGCTCAGTCGAAAATCCGTTAAGCAATTTTTGTATTTATGCTGTTGTCATGGAATCTTGATGTTATGTTCACGTCCGGGAAATAGTGCATATGGATGTTTAGGGATACTTGAAATGTGTCGATTTCTGAATGCTGTGTGGTTATCTAGGTGACTACGGGAACAATATTCAGTAAACACGACAGCACTGCAATGTCAAATGCATCGATCCAAGTGTCTCCTACAATCGAACTGCTGCGGAAGATAAAAAATATAATAATCAAGATACAAGATATCTTGTTACATGCCTCATTTTTACGTTGATTACGTCTTTTGGCACTCAATGTTAAACTACATAATTCTATTCTGTTTTATTTTATGTGATTCGTTTAGAATTAGTTCTTTAATAACTTGGTTGTCTAAACCGTTTTAGCCATGATTTATCCCATAATCCGAACAAAGTTCCTACACTGAAAAAAATATTATAGTAATTTGAACCACTAGGATGTGTTTATTTTTACTATGCCGAAATACAGTTGACATAAACACGATTTGAGTTACCGTAACCATGTCTCAATAATTTTTACCATGCGCTGGAAAAAAATGTATAGTATATGCTATTGAGAATTGAGCGACGGTCCACCCTCTAAATATCTACCGACGGCGCGCCTCTCTAGTGCGTGCCTCTTTAGTGCACATCTTGTGTGCACCTCTTTTATAGCCTCCTTAATAATGTTTACCTTTGAGATCTATCAATAAAAGTTGTTAACCGTGACCGCGCGTGTTTTGGATACTTGTCCGGTATTTATCCGAAGTTCTGTCCGCTACCTTTCGCCAACCACGTTGTTCCGTTGCGTCGGAGTGTCCTCCCAGACCCACAGGTTTTGGTCCCAGTGGAGGTTGCGCGGAAGTAGTGATTTCGGTACGGTTTAAACGCGAAAAAGTGTTCGATCGGTTCGGCAAAGTTTTGCCGCGGAACGTGTCAGTGCGTGTTCGTGTGTGTACACAGGAGGATGGAGGCGATCAACAAATTCACCAAGCTGAACAACCAGAACTGGGCTTCTTGGAAGTTCAGAATGGAGATGATGTTGACCCGCGAGGAATTATGGTACGTCGTCGGAACGCCGAAGCCCGAACCCATGCAAGCCGCCGCCGCGGCACAGTGGGACAAGGACGACAGGAAGGCCCGCGCTACCATGGGGCTGTGCATTGATGAAAATCAGTACAGCCTCGTGAAGACTGCTGCTACTGCCATGGACTTTTGGGAGCAGTTGAGAACGTACCATGAGAAGGTCACCGTGACGTCAAGAGTTTCCCTCCTGAAGAAACTTTGCAACGTAAACCTGCTCGAAGGCGGCGACTTGGAAAGCCACTTATTCGACGTGGAAGAGCTCTTCGAGAGGTTGCAGAATGCCGGTCAAGCCCTGGAGGAATCCCTGAAGGTAGCTATGATCCTGCGAAGTTTGCCGGATTCATACAGCAGCCTGGTAACCGCGTTAGAGAGTCGCCCCGACGCGGATCTGACGTTGCAGCTCGTAAAATCAAAGCTACTGGATGAATACGAGCGGCGTAAGGATCGTTCCGGTGGATCATCGAGTGACAAGGCCATGAAAGCGGGTGTGAAAACGAGTTCTACTGCTGTTTCGGAGAAGACGTGCTTTTTCTGCAAAAAGAAAGGGCACTTGCGTCGGAACTGTCGGCTGTTCCAGGCGCGGCAGAAACAAGACAGCGATGAAGGCCAGAAGAGCGAAACCCCGAAGGCGAAGCAGGTGAGCAGCGCGGTGCTATTTATGGTCGGATCGAACCACCGCAGCAAGTGGATTATTGACAGCGGCGCTAGCAGTCATATGACCAGCGACAGGCAGTTTTTTGCAACGTTGGACGAGTCAAGCGCTCCTGATGTGTTCCTGGCTGACGGGACTGCTGTGAAGTCGGCTGGTTGCGGCGAAGGATTAACGGTGGTTTGCAAGGACAACTGCTGTAACATCTGCGATGGTGACGGTAAGGTCGTCGCCAAGGGAGTCCGTTCGGGAAGTTTGTACCAGCTGAAGATCGTCGAGACGGTTATGCACGCTGAAGCTACAGGTAAGCACCACAATGATTTTTGCCAACATCGGTGGCACCGCCGATTCGGTCATAGGGACCCTTCCGTTGTGGATAAAATTTCCAAGGATAAGCTGGCCGTTGGGTTTGAGGTTAAGGACTGTGGTATTCGACTGACGTGCGAAGCGTGCCTGGAAGGCAAGCTGTCGCGCACACCGATCCCGAAGAAAGCGGAGCGGAAATCAACACAGATCCTGGATTTGGTCCATACAGACCTGTGTGGGCCAATGGAAACGCCAACACCGAGTGGGAACAGATATCTCATGACGCTTATTGACGACTATAGTCGATATTGCGTTGTGTACTTGCTGTCGAAGAAATCTGAGGCCGCAGACAAGATTGTGGAGTATGTGCGTTACGTGGAGAATCGGTTCGGCAGGAAGCCACGCGTCATTCGATCCGACGGTGGCGGGGAGTATGCGAATGACAAGCTGCGGAGTTTCTTTGCGAAGGAGGGGATTCGCGCGCAGTTTACCACCGCGTATACGCCCCAACAGAACGGCGTAGCCGAACGGCGTAACAGATATCTTCAAGAGATGGCTCGAACGATGCTCCTGGACGCGGGGCTGGACAAAAAGTTCTGGGGAGAAGCGACGCTGACAGCTGCATACTTGCAGAATCGGCTCCCCTCGCGCTCAGTGGACGTCACCCCCTTCGAAAAGTGGTTCGGCCGGAAACCCAACTTGGATCATCTGAAGGTGTATGGTTGCAAGGCGTGGGTGCATATTCCCGACGTGAAACGAAAGAAGTTCGACAGCAAGGCGCAGAAGCTCACTTTCATCGGGTACTCGGAGCAGCATAAGGCCTATCGGTTTGTGGATCTGGCTACGGAGAAGGTTACGGTGAGCCGTGATGCGAAATTCATGGAAACGGACAGCGAAGTTGCGTCTCGGGAGAAGGCGCGCTGCGATCCCGTCAAGGACGAGTTCCAGTGGATTCCGGACGAAATTCCGAAGCGTAGTGCAGGACCAAATGCTGAAGTGGACGAGGAAGCGGAGCCGATGCAGAGCGATGAAGAGGCTGAAGAAAATGAGTGTTCTGATAAGTCGGAGAGTGAACAAAGTGAGACTGAACATTATTTTGACGTGAGTGATTCTTATTTGATGGACGATCCTCTTGACATTAAAAGTGAACCGAACAATGACGTTGATTCGGATAGCGTTTCGGCGGGCAGGCAGACGACGAGACGGAATCGAGGAAAGTTGCCCGGGCGCTATTCCGACTTCGTTGTTGGAGTGGCTACGCAGTTGATGGCTGAACCAGTGAGCTACAGTGAGGCGGTGAAGTGTCCTGAAAGTGAGTCATGGAAGCGTGCGATGGAGGACGAACTCCAGTCGCACACGCAAAACGGTACTTGGGAGCTGTGTGACCTGCCTCAAGGGAAGAAACTGATCGGAAGCCGCTGGGTATACAAAGCAAAGTGCAATGAAGCGGGCGAAGTTGTAAGGTTCAAGGCACGGATTGTGGCGCAGGGATACAGGCAGCAACACGGCTTGGACTTTGAGGAAGTGTTTGCCCCTGTTACCCGACATGCCACGTTGCGGACGTTGCTGGCGCTGGCTGGGAGGAACGGGTTGCGTTTGATTCACCTGGATGTCAAAACAGCCTACCTCTATGGCGACATCGACGAGGAACTGTATATGCGTCAGCCACCAGGTTATGCAGTTCCAGGGCAGGAGGAGAAAGTGTGCCGCCTGCGTCGCAGCATCTACGGTTTGAAGCAAAGCGCGAGATGCTGGAACCGGAAGTTGACTGAAGTGTTGAGGAGCTTGGGGTTCAAGTCAAGCACAGCGGATCCCTGCTTGTTTGTTGCTGACCGGAATGGGAAGAAGACCTATTTGATCGTGTACGTCGACGACTTCCTTGTTGGCTGCGCGGATGAAGAAGAAATTTCCCGGATTTTCGATCAGATGAAGCGACACTTCGAAATCAACTGGCTGGGTGAAGTGAAGTTCTTTTTGGGAATGGAAATTGAGCGTGGTGCGGATGGTATCTACAGTCTGAGTCTAAAGGCGTATATCGAAAAACTCATTGCGCGGCTGGGATTCGAACAGGCAAAGCCGGCCAAGACACCTATGGACCAGGGATACTTGAAGGACCGTTCGGAGAGCGAGCCTATGGAAGACGGCACGATGTACCGTAGCATTGTCGGTGCGTTGATGTACGTGGCGACTTGTGGACGTCCTGACATAGCTACGAGTGCTTCCATCTTGGGCCGCAAGTTTAGCAAGCCAAACGACCAAGACTGGACGGCTGCAAAACGGGTGGTCCGTTTTCTAAAAGGGACTATGGACTGGAAGCTAAGACTCGGCGACGGAAAGGGCAACGTACTGGAGGCTTTTTCGGACGCTGATTGGGCCGGTGATGCCCAAACACGGAAATCGATGACCGGTTTCGTGGTGTTCTACGCTGGAGGATTGGTATCGTGGACCAGCAGGCGCCAGAACTGTGTCAGCCTTTCAACAATGGAAGCCGAATATGTGGCACTCGGCGAGACATGCCAAGAAGTACTCTGGATGCGGCGTCTGTTGGCAGATCTCGGTGAAAATGTGGATGAAGCTACAGTCGTCTACGAGGATAATCAGGGGTGCTTGAGTTTCGTGACTTCCGAGCGTACCAGTAAGAGGAGCAAGCACATTGAAACGAAGCAGTGCTTCGTCCGGGACCTCTGCGAGCGGCGACTGGTGCAGTTGCGGTACTGTCCAACAGAAACCATGAAGGCAGACATCTTGACTAAACCGCTCGGAGCGGTTAAGCATCGTGAACTGGCAGAGTTGCTGGGATTAGGAGGAGTCTGAGGGCTTACCGTCGAGGAGGAGTATTGAGAATTGAGCGACGGTCCACCCTCTAAATATCTACCGACGGCGCGCCTCTCTAGTGCGTGCCTCTTTAGTGCACATCTTGTGTGCACCTCTTTTATAGCCTCCTTAATAATGTTTACCTTTGAGATCTATCAATAAAAGTTGTTAACCGTGACCGCGCGTGTTTTGGATACTTGTCCGGTATTTATCCGAAGTTCTGTCCGCTACCTTTCGCCAACCACGTTGTTCCGTTGCGTCGGAGTGTCCTCCCAGACCCACATATGCAACGATGTACACGTGTTTATTTTTACCATGTCCATTATAGTAAAAACTATCCTCAAGTTGTGTAAAGTATACCAAATTAGAGTAGAGATTACTACGGTAGCGCGGGCGCGCTGTGGCTCTAAACGGGCGACACTATTCAGCGTCGATGGAACAATCTCCGGAGGCAGATGTAGGTACGACCTCGGGTACGACTGCAAGTATCCAATACCCTCATGACTTCAACAACAACAAACAACTTTTGGATCCGGGTTACCCATATAATACGAAATTCTTTAAACCGTTTTCAGATTTCAACCACCATAACCGAATGAACCGAAGCACCAAAACGTCCACCCCCAGCCCCAGTTGTTAACGGATTTGGCATTAAGAATGGCACCCGATCCGAAGATAGAGCCAAAAATAGAACTACAAGATATCGTTCGCTGGTCAATTTCAGGTCATATCTCCGAAACCACCAAACCAGATGCACGAAGCTGATCCAGAGGCAAGTCACCTGCGGCAGTTTCAGAGAGGACTTTAGAACCGAGCATGAGCTCACGCTGGCGGGGAATGCCTGATGCCGGCACTTTACCAATCGTCTCTTTTCACATTAGAGAGCTCACAAGGTTCTTCCGCCGGGACCTAGGCCGGCACTACATCTATCACAAGAGCTTAAAATCCCGAACCTCATGGTCCAATCCCATGTATATTTCCTGCAGAACTGCCATATCCATCCGACCACTACTCTACTGCCGAGTTCTTCCGCACAATCTTATCAAAAAAATAGCAAATTGCCCATTTTCATAATAGACCATTCCCGTCAAAAAATTTTATGTGCTCTACGGCTTTCTGACAATTTATTGAGTAAACTTTCCCATGAAACCACTATTTTTTTAAGCCTGCAACTATTGAAAAACAGCAAAAACAGTGCGAAGCTCTATTTCGCACCGCTTTCCCCTTCAAGTTTTGCTTTGGTGAATATGCGTTTGATCCCGTCCTCCCCCCTCTGACGTTTTCCTGTGTGGTGAATTCACGACTTCGAAGTTGAAAGAGATTCCAACTCTTTTGCCGTTTTTCTTTTTTAACCTGGGTTGGAACTGGATTGGCGGAAAATGTGTAAACAAACAACGTCAAACAAACTTTAGTACAAGCGAAACCGAAATCAGGTTGGGGTTGAAACTGTGATCTGATCCAGTTCCAACCCAGGTTGGAACTGGATAATAAAGAAAAACGGCATGAAAAACCTCGTGAGCAGGGATGCCAAATATACAGATTTTTCTGTAATCATACAGATTTTTTCGCAGCTTATCATACAGAATTCTGTATACCAATATTACAGATTTTTGGAAAAGGATACAGATTATACAGATTTTTCAAAAACTTACAGAATTGCATACAGATTTTCCGTAAAATAATACAGATTTCATACAGATTTTCGGAAAAAGTAGTCATACAGATGACACAGATTTTTAGAAGGCCAAAATACAGATTTAAATGTGGCAACCCTGCTCGTGAGGAACTGTCAGAATGTGCGTGAAAAAAAAAGCATAAAATATTTCCCTCTCGTTTTTTCTCATGCACTTTTCGTAGTCGCGAATCTTGCATCATCTGGCTGTCAATTTTTTTTTTTTTGATTCAGTCGGTATTTATCGTGTTTATAAACATAACCATTTTAGCTGTGGTCTGCGGTCTGCCGGCAGTCATTCTGTCTGTCGATTTCCTTCCGACGGCCGTCGGCAACTTAGGCAACAGATGGTCCCACGGTTTGAGGACTAATCATTCAAAGTGGATCGGAGATATGCGGTGCATCCTTCCTGCCGTTTGAGAAAGCGGACCGGATTGCCATCCCGGTTGGAAAATAGCCTTCTAATCCACAGCGGTAGGTATTCTCGATCCGGCGGATGTGATGTAATATGCATTTGTTTGATTGTGATTATTTCTTTGTAGTGCTGATTTTCGACCGGGATGTTTATCGTAGGTGCTGAAAACAAGTCGTTCGTGGAGATAGAAGTTGAATAGTTCCGGGACGAAGCGCACAAGCGGGAGGAGTCGGAAGTGCCTCGTGAAATAATGAATGAATGAGTGGTGGAATGTCATCCGTTGATGAGTTGTAAAAGATGGACCTGACAAAACGACAGACGAGAAGGGCCCGGTGTAGGGTAAGACAGTTGCCTTCCGGAGGATCTACGACACCATGAAAGCGTTAAAGCAGGGAATGGACAGTCAAGGCATTTCGGATCGCGTCTATCAAGCGCTAGAACAATTACGAAGGCGGGGCGGAGGTCACCATACCAGCCTAGTCAATTCCAACACGGTAATGGAATTGCACAAGAACAGCAAGTTCCGTCAGAAGAACTCATCTGGGAGGCTAAAATATTTCAACGTGAACTACCCAACTAACAATTGCAAGTCACAAACAAGCAAGCTTGCTGAATTATTGCTTAATAATGGTAATGATAGCTGAACTAAAATTATGCTCTACACATTACTGTTTAAATGATTTTTCAAATGAGAAAATAGTCAATGTTCGACTTTCCTCGTTGGTATCAACAATGATGAATTAAAACACTTTTCAAAAGTTTAACAAAAAATTTATTCGACAAGCATTAATTCCTGAACAAAAGAGTTTAACAAAACATTTGTCTGCATCTTATTAAGCTGATGTATCGATAAGCATATGCTCCTGAACAATGTGCTTTTCACTTGTCAAATAAACGCCTTCAACCCGCCATAGTTTGACTCGGAACTTTGTTCAGATTATGGGATAAATCATGGCTAAAACTGTTTAGACAACCAAGTTATTAAAGAACCAAAATTTTAAACGAATCACATAAAATAAAACAGAGTAGAAGTTTGTAGTTTAACATTGAGTGCCAAGAGACGTAAAAATTAGGTATTTATTTATTAGTCTGTAACAAGATACCTTGTACCTTGATTATTATATTTTTTATCTTCCGCAGCAGTTCGATTGTACGAGACGCTTGGATCGACGCATATGACATTTCAGTGCTGTCGTGTTTACTGAATATTGTTCCCACAGTCACCTAGATAATCAAACAGCATTCAGAAATCGACACATTTCAAGTATCCATAAACATCCTCATGTACTTTTTATTGAACATAATATCAAGATTCCATGACAAAATAAAAAAAATTGCTTAACGGATCTTCGACTGAGCATGAGTAGATTACCTGAACAGATGATGTGAATGCAACATGTCCAAGACCATACCGCACCACATATTGTCATACATTTCTAAAGATCGATATTCAATAATAAAAATAAAAACATATTCATATCGCAATTAGTTCGTCTGGAAACAATATCTTCAATAAGGACCAACACTTTTTGGCCGCAATCGATACAAGTTTTCTCACCGTGCGATAAAAATACTGACAGCGAAATCAGAATGGAAAACACGTGTTTTGAGCTGAACAGCTGTTGAAGCATAAGGCGTTGTTCAGTTGATTACCTCGTACTGTGCTAATTCACCACTGCTGAACACAAGTTCAGCAGTGATCATTATTGAGTCATGGGAAGATTATGTTTTGCTTTGGGCACTGCATCTCACCATCTCTAGGATGGCGCAGATAGGAAAGCATGCGGCTGGCAATCGACAGGTCTCGAGTTTTAATCCGGATTTAGGTAATTTTATATGTAATTCTTATTTCATAATAGGTGTTCTCAACATGAGAGCAAATAATTACTCTCGTGAGAGTTCAACATTTTTGCATTTTATTTATTTTCAGTCATTTTTGCCAAAGCTTAATAACAACTTTCTTGTACATTTGTAAAACGCTTTGAACAACAAAAAATTAAGTTGGTGCACAACATGATGCTTTATAATTTCTCCAAATTTGTGTGAACAAAACCCGAACATAGGTTGTACGTGAAAATAATTCAAATGTTATTCAACATTATGCTGAATTAATTCGTCGTAATGGTGCCTGTTAAATGAGTGATTGTTAGTTGGGTATGTACCTAGTGACCAGTATCACCCACAAAACACCGTCATCGAGGAAAAAACCGAATGGATGTATATTTTCTGGAATACCTAACCCTTCGATATCCGTTCAAAAACGCTTGAGCTTCTCCGCTGCGACAGCAAATGTAAACGCTAAATTTCCTACAATCAATAGTAGCAAAGTTATTGAAATAAATTGGGTAATCAATAAAAGCATTCAAAGCAACATCAAAATATCGTTTTGAATCGCAGTCTGTACTTGTCTATCATCTGGTTATTACCTATTATATCAGTTTATATCATATCAGTGTATCTATATGTACTTAATACATGTTTACCGCCGAGGTCATTTCAACCCCTATTAGTTCGAAAACACCAACATGATTGATTTCCGGGCAACTTTTTCCTACGTTTCGACGCATGGCCATATAAAGCAATAAGAAGTTTTCCATAACGCAAATGCTCAAAGCTTTTTGATATGAATATTTGAAAGTAGCTAGATGCGATTTGTAATATCAAACAACTTGAGAGGAGATTGTGACCTTCTAAAAAACACATTCTGATCAGAATAAAGAATATCTCGTAGACCATTGGAGTAATCCTTAAAGTTCAAAATGCTTTGCGTCACCTCGCCACTTGGGAGGACATGGTGAACCTTCTGAGTGACGAATTCTGATCAAACTAGAGGATATCTCGTGAACTGTTAACTCCATAAGTTCTAAATCCTTTGCGTCACCTCGCCACCTGGGAGGACATGGTGAACCTTATGAGTGACGAATTGTGATCAAATTAAAGAATTTCTTGTGGACCATTGAAGTGATCCCGGAAGATCTAAGTTCTTTGCGTCACCTCGCCACGTGGGAGGACATGGTGAACCTTTTGAGCTACGAACTCTGGTCAAACTAAAGAATATCTCGTGGACCATTGGAGTAATCCCTGAAAAGCCAAGAAATACTCCAAAGGTAATCCCTAAAGTTTTAAATCCCTTGCGTCACCTTGCCACTTAGGAGGACATGGTGAACCTTTTGAGCAACGAATTCTGATCAAACTAGAGGATATCTCTTGGACCGTTGGAGTTATCCCTGAAGTTCTAAATCCCTTGCGTCACCTCGCCACCTGGGAGGACATGATGAACCTTCTTAGCGACGAATTCTGATAAAATTAAAGAATTTCTTGTGGACCATTGGAGTGGTCCCTGAAGTTCTAAGTTCTTTGCGTCACCTCGCCACCTGGGAGGACATGGTGAACCTTTTGAGCTACGAATTCTGATCAAACTAAAGCATATCTCGTGGACCATTGGAGTAATCCCTAAAGTTCTAAATCCTTTGCGTCACCTCGCCACCTGGGAGGACATGGTGAACCTTCTTAGCGAAGAATTGTGATCAAACTAAAGAATATCTCTTGGACCGTTGGAGTAATCCCTGAAGTTCTAAATCCCTTGCGTCACCTCGCCACCTGGGAGGACATGGTGAACCTTCTTAGCGAAGAATTCTGATAAAATTGAGGAATTTCATGTGGACCATTGGAGTGATCCCTGAAGTTCTAAGTTCTTTGCGTCACCTCGCCACCTGGGAGGACATGGTGAATAGACCGGCCCACATTTGTATGAAGCGAATAAAAAGTTTTCAAAATTCACGGGGCACCCTCTAGAATCGTGCCTTTAGATGAGAAGAACAATATGTGAAAGATTCAGCTCAATCGGTTGAAAACTGAGCTGGCGCAAATGAGTTGAAGGTTTGTATGGGATGTTCAGTCCAAATATATGGGAAATTGGATGACCTCCAGTCTCTCATACAGCACGCCGGTTTGGCGAGTTCAATTTGGCTCAGAATTGAAAGAACAGCAGTTGATACCCTAATGAACAACTTTGTAGAAGACCATATCATGATAAAACTTAATTTAGTTGCGGTTTTAGCCAAAGAATCCAGGATGGGGACATCTTCCCCCGTTTACTCTCGGTTGTTACATGCAACACGTGTTTGCCGTTCGAAACTTGCTCACTACATCATAGGCGGCTAGGTTGTCCTTAATTTACATTGCTCACGAATGTGGGTGAGTATCGAGGCAATGTAGAATTACATAGCTGTCTATGATGTAGCGCGCAAGCTACGGCCGACCAACACGTGCTGCATATAACAATCGAGAGTAAACGGGGAAAGATGTCCCCATCCTGGATTCTTTGGCTAAAACCGCAACTAAATTAAGTTTTATCATGATATGGTCTTCTACAAAGTTGTTCATTAGGGTATCAACTGCTATTCTTTCAATTCTGAGCCATATCGAACTCGCCAAACCGGCGTGCTGTATGAGAGACTGGAGGTCATCCAATTTCCCATATATTTGGACTGAACACACCGACGAACCGACGTGACAGCTAGAACAAACAAATTCAAATTTGTTGTCCACGACGCCATGATGAAAAATAGCCGAACACTATCGCCACCTCTATAACGGCCCGCGTTGGAATGCTAGCTTGATACCAAACCCCCGTGTGTTAACATAGGAAGAGGTTCGCGTCTACGCTGATTTGACAGAAAGGGTTCGCTCGCTTTGCTGGTCGACCGTTAAATTGAGGGGGGACAGTTTTGAAACACCACTGTCACGTCGGTTCGTCGGTGCTGAACATCCCATACAAACCTTCAACTCATTTGCGCCAGCTCAGTTTTCAACCGATTGAGATGAATCTTTCACAGATTGTTCTTCTCATCCAAAGGCACGATTCCAGAGGGTGCCCCGTGGAATTTTTCGACATTTTTGTATTTGGGCCGGTCTAATGGTGAACCTTTTGAGCAACGAATTCTGGTCAAACTAAAGAATATCTCGTGGACCATTGGAGTAATCCCTAAAGTTCTAAATCCTTTGCGTCACCTCGCCACCTTGGAGGACATGGTGAACCTTCTTAGCGAAGAATTCTGATAAAATTGAAGAATTTCATGTGGACCATTGTAGTGATCCCTGAAGTTCTAAGTTCTTTGCGTCACCTCGCCACCTAGGAGGACATGGTGAACCTTTTGAGCAACGAATTCTGGTCAAACTAAAGAATATCTCGTGGACCATTGGAGTAATCCCTAAAGTTCTAAATCCTTTGCGTCACCTCGCCACCTTGGAGGACATGGTGAACCTTCTTAGCGAAGAATTGTGATCAAACTAAAGAATATCTCTTGGACCGTTGGAGTAATCCCTGAAGTTCTAAATCCCTTGCGTCACCTCGCCACCTGGGAGGACATGGTGAACCTTCTTAGCGAAGAATTCTGATAAAATTGAAGAATTTCTTGTGGACCATTGGAGTGATCCCTGAAGTTCTAAGTTCTTTGCGACACCTCGCCACCTGGGAGGACATGGTGAACCTTCTGAGCAACTAATTCTGATCAAACTAAAGGATATCCCGTGAGCCGTTAGAGTAACTGCATAAGTTCTAAGTGCTTTGCGTCACCTTACCACCTTTTCGACGCAAAAAAATATCTCGTGGACCATTGGAGTAATCTCTAAAGTTCTAAATCCTTTGTGTCACCTCGCCACCTGGGAGAACATGATAAAACTATTTTGCTAAAATTTCCGATTACAAAGTAATAAACTTCATTGAAGATCCACTGTGGTGAGGTGACTTGATTTTAAAGTACATTTTTTGTGACATAATTTTGTAACTTAATAAGCTAGCACCACTTTAGATGTACTAAGATGACTAAGATTTGTTGATTGTCTTGTACAGGACCCCGAGGAATTTTCGAATGAATTAGAGAGACACAACAACCACCCACCCCACCCACCGCAGTATTTTTATTATTTCTTACAAAACAAAAAGTATCAATTCTTACAAAGCATAAGTTCAGTGTGCTCCAGTGGATGCTCCAGATAGAGATGCCAGTGTTTCTTCTATTTTTTTTTTATGTATATCCCTTTATAAGGCCGAGAAAATTAAAAGAATTGCCAACGCACACTATTATGGAAATAATAATATACATGATAACATGTACAAAACATTGTTTTGTTTGAAAGAAACTATCAAAAATCTTGGTGGCAACATAGTTGCCACTGCCCGTTTACCCCAAAAACGATTTTTTGAGGTGGCAATATAATATAGTTGCCACTGCCCGTTCAGGGTACTTTTCTTCTTTTGACTTCGACAAAAAGCCGTAAAAGAGATTTTAGAGTGGATTAGGGCTTAACCCAAAATATAAACTAAGTAGTTCAGCTCATGTCAACCCATAATTTGATTTTTTTCTTAAAATATTTACCAAATCTATAGTTTTACAATAATTTTCAGCTAACTTTCTTCACGCGGTCAAATTTAACCATTTTTGAGACTACAAATGGCTCCCAAATTGTTGTTTAAGCTTTGTTTAGTAAAATAAAAAAAAACCAGGCGTTGTTAGTAATCCCAATTTTGCGTAAACCAAACCACTATGGGCCAGAAATCAAAATTTCGCGACAAAATTCTAAAAAGTTGTTTTTTTTTAAGATCAATCAATTTTCCAATTTGTATGATTGCTTGGGCTATGTTTGATTGTATACCGACTGATTTTTTTGATTTGTAACAAAATTGTATCGTTTTTTGTATGGAGAAACTTCTTATAAGCGAAAATTCTCTTTAAGTTTAAATTACAATTTTACAATGTTTACTCAAATTGTACAGTATATTTGCCAATTTGTTCAAAAATTAGAAGTATTTGACCGTATTCGACATGCAACCGATCTAGGAAGCTAGTTGAGACTCTTCTTTTTCGGATGCTACCGGACTTTTTTGCGGGAATTAGCGGGAAATCAAAATATGATGATTTAAGCGCATGCGTTAATTTTACAATGTTTTACGCTTAAAGCACAACCATCCACTCTTAGATAGACTTTTGCCATTACGACGCGATCTCTTTATCGCTTGCGACGCAATACACAGCAACATGCTACTATTATTCTGGAAGGTTTCGTTTCAGGTAAGTCTGTAACAGGTAGACGTTTAAATCAATATCACACACTTACTGAAAGTGCAAAGATTCGGTACATCGATTCGTGTAGTCAATTATGATTTTTAATAATCTCAATTTATGTGTAGATGTCATGTATGTATAGTTTTTGGTGAAAAAATTCGCTGCTCAGGTGTTTCAGATGTCAGAATGCCACTTAGCCGAATTATGTTCAAAATAATTCAGAGACCTCTTTTCACATTCTAGCTGCCAATTTGATCATCATTAATTTTTCTTTCTTCCTTCCTCCAATCATTTACTATTCTTTCCTTTTTTACAATTCAGGGATTAGTTGGCGTTAAAACTGTCAATATTTTATCAGAGATTTTTCCTCCTTTTAATCAAATTTTGAGTTATACTGACGTAGTGAACAGTGGCACGATCGTTTCTTCTTCAGCCAAACGGCATTCAGCCAAATGACGTTCGGCCAAATGGCGTTCGGCCAAGCGGCAATCAGCCAAATGACACTCGGCCAAATGACTTGGAGTCGGTATTTGAACAGTAAATTGTGTTCGCTCTTCGATCATATGTACAAGTGGGATGGACATATTTGCGATAAGGGAAAAGATTTGATTTTCCTTATAATGTTTAAAATGCCGTGTCATTGATAGGCTCGGTAGCTTAGTCGGTAAAGCACTTGTGTACCATATAAGGGTCGTGAGTTGAAATCTCACTTGAGCTGTGGATTTATTCCTAATTTCACTAATAATGTATCCATCTGTACATATGTATGTACGTTGAGTTTATTTAAAATTCCAATTTTGATTGATATACCGAAACATTGCACATTGAGTAAGTCTGTGGTCTTGATTTTAAAAGCTTATAATCACATTTATATTTGAAACATAACCTTCCAGAATGAAAGTTGTTTGTTGCTTTTTATATTGTTTCGCAAGCCATAAAGTCATAGCGTCGCAATGGCAAGAGTGGATGATAATTGAAGCACAGCGTGAAATATTGTAAAATTTAAGCAAGCACTCAAATCACTCTAACTTGGCTTCCCGCAAGTTCCCGCAAAAAAGTCCGGTAGCATTCGAAAAAGAAGAGTCGAAGCTAGCATCCTAGACCGGTTGCATGTCGAATACGGTCGAATACTCCTACTTTTTGAACACATTGGCAAATAAACCGTAAAATTTGAGTAAATATTGTAAAATTTATTTTCAAACTTAAAAGCATCGCTATTTGTGCATCAAATATGCAAAATATACTAAATTTACTTTTAGGAAATGTATGCGTTATATTTTTAATTCACATTTTTCACCACAAATCATATTTTTCTTAATATTGGTTAAAATCGAGATTTTTCGCTCATAAGAAGTTTCTCCATACAAAAAACGATACAATTTTGTTACAAATCGAAAAATTCAGTCGGTATGTAATCAAACATAGCCCAAACAATCATACAAATATGAAAATTGATTGATCTTAGAAAAACAACTTTTTGGACTTTTGTCGTGAAATTTTGATTTCTGGCCCATAGTGCAAACCAAAGAAGTTCGAAATCAAAAAAATAAAAACAGTAGGTGTCAATATAGTTGCCACTGCCTTATAAAGGGATATAGGGTTGTTGGCAAAACATGGTTGACATGAGTACCTAGAATGGGTGAAAAAAATAAATAAATGAAATACGATAAATAACTTCTAAGTGTAAATGAAATAAGTTTATATAAGTTTATAAACTTGGGACTGATATGCGATTCAACTGTTCTTTGAATTTTTCGGTAATATTTTAATAAATACATACCTCCAGCGAAAGCTTTTAGTTGGTGAATTGCGTGGGAGGCACCCTGGTGCGATAACGCCGTTTTCGATCTCAGCATTATCAGAATCATTATGACCGTACGATGTGGGGGAGATTCAACGATGTTTACTGCCTCTTTAGTTGACTTATATTTAGGATGGCCAAATTACCCTGCTTCACTATATCCGCTTGTCCCCCTTTCACTTCATCAGTTGGATGTGCTTTAACTGGTTCCACATAGTGTTTTGACCTCATCTCGAATGGCACTGGTCATCAGCTACACATACTACACCAGCATCCTTGAGTATGAACCACATAGTTTCCGCGTCATGCGTATGTCGGAGGCGGAACGGTACAAGCTGGAAAAGGAGGAATTGTCGTTCCACTGCATGGAGATGAACACCCGGCTGCAGGTGGAACACATTCGATTTTAATCACCGGAACGGATTTCGTTGAGTGGCGGATAAAGGTTGCTTCCGGAGAGCTCTCTCCAGTGACGCAGGAGCAGATCCAAAAGACCGGTATGCATTCGAGACCAGAGTCTACGCCGAAGATCCAGCGGGAGGATTCCTGCCCGGAAATTGTCCGCTAAATTACCTCTCGCCTCCAAAGCTTTCGAGCACTGACAGAGTGGAAACCGGTTTACATCCGAGAGTTCACATCAAGGAGATGAAGTGTCCATCCATTACGCACCGATGATTGCCAAGATGGTCGTGTGGGGCGAGAACCGCCTGATTGCCGTCCAGTTGATGATCGAACAGTTGAGAAACCATCAAGTCGCAGGACTTTATACGAACATCAACTTCCTGACAGGTTTGGATAGCAATGGCCACTTCCAAGCAGTGGATGCCTACACCGGCTTCATTGATCATCATATGGTCATTTTGTTCCCGGTGAAAACTTTCACACTCGGCCACACGACCCCACCACCGGAACTGTCCATCTGCTTTTGTCGTCACTACATATCCTCCTGCTCGGCGGCGAAAACTTCCTGGTATCCTTTTCTAAAAAGAGGAATCACGAGTCAATATGTTTTCGCTATATGTACACTGAAAAAAGGACATAGTAATTTTGACCAAACCAAGGGTTAAACTAAAACACTTTTACCACTTGATTTTGGTAGACCATGATTTATATTTGAAATTACTATATGCATGGTTTACTTTACCATGTTGCAGTATGTTTACGTAATATGGTATCTTAAACCATATTTATCGTCCATTTTACCATGCGCGACATAAACAGCATAGTACGATTGACCCTCGTGATTTGGTTCATATTACCATGCGCATAGTTCAACGAGCAGTACCACCTCTTCTGTTTACATTTTGAAATATTGCATCAAAATACATGTTATTAGCTTTGTTTATTTATTAAATTGAATTAAATAGCTCATAAACATTACTATATACTTGACTACATATATAAAATGCTTTGATCCTTCGAAATAATAGTAGCTTATTTTCCTAGACGAGGTACTTGGTGTGGCATAGGTTTCCGGCACTGTGGAGGATCCAACACCCGAATGGTTCCTAAACACGGATGAAAAGAACCCAGCCGTGCAGCAATGCTTCTCATCCATCAACCGTCTGACGTCTCCGAACCTAACGGATCCGGACTGATTCCGGTGCCATTTTCGGTAATTGGTGACCACACTGAGAAAAAAAGTATAGTAATGCGAACCATGGCATCGTGCTTAATTTTACCATCCCCAAATATTGTAAACCCAACCAAAAATTTCTTTACGCCTACCACAAACCAGTGAGAATTACCATGCTACATGGTAGCTGTAACATGGTGAGATTCATAATATGCATATTCAGCAGTACTATTCAATTTTTACCATTCGTCGAGTAGACATAGTAATATTGACTCAAACAATGTTGGCATGAAACTTTCAAAATTTTCGAGTTTACAACGCATCATAGTTGTTGGAAATATGCAAATGTTCTTGTAATTCTTTAGCTCGCTGTTCAGTCCGCTGTGTGTCATTTGCGTTCGCCATCTTTATTGGACTCGAGACCAGATTTATCAAAGCAAACTTGGTAAGTTACTCATCGAAGCATCATTCGATTTTTAATCATGAATCAACGACGGCAACTAGAAAATATTGTACCGTGGGTACACAGTAATGGATCACTTAGTGGTATTTTTGACCTTCAAAGTTCAATTAAAAATAAAAGAAAACAAAAACTGCGACTTTGAAAGCACCGTTGGCTATGTTTTGATTCGAACTTTTCATTCCCGATCCATTTGAAGTATAATCGCAAGTCATTTCCGCGTAAAAAAGGAATATTTCACTGTTTACAAAATGCCTTATTATGGATCAGCTCCACAGAGTCCCACACATTATGGATCATTTTTTGCCATAAGGAGTGTATCGGAAAGTAGTTGAAAATGTTCAGAATGCTCTATCTCGAAGCTGGGTTGGTCTTTTCATTTCGGTTCTTCTATGAAATCTTCACAATATAGTTAAGTTTAGAATACCTTGGAAAAATTTGGAAAATGTTTAGTATTATTGAAAATATGGTTAAATGAACACACTTCACAAAATAAAAATCTGCACAAAATGCAATTTTGTTAAGATTTTTCAACATTTCAAAAATCAGTAGCGAGTAAAATTTGTACGGTAAAAAATCTGGAAAATATTGATGCTTGTTAACAGTTATGTACACATAACATATCATTCAACACCGGCTTTCAAAATTCATATTTTCGAAAGAAAAATCTCCTATATCTACAAAATGGTCCACTCCAAAAAACGTCTATTTTTTGGTCAAACTTTGAAGTTCTGCTTTTAATATCTTAAAAGGATATGAAATTATTTTTTTTGCCCTAACTTACTCGTCCATAAATTAAAAAACATACCCTATTTAAAAAAAATGCGCATATTTCATTTTATGTATTTTTTATTTGCGTAAACATGATTTTGAGGAGCATAGAAAAAGGGGGTTTCTCAAAAATGGCCTTTTTTCATTTTTAAGAATTGCGCTTAAATGCAGTGGAGATTTTTCTTGTAAAAAATAATTTGCCTATATCATGAGGATTCTTTAGCTTATTATATTTGCACATAAAAGTTAACAATTTTCGAACATTATCGAACTTTTTTCGCAATTTCAATTTTTTAGAAGATGTGCAAAAATTTAAAAACATGCGTTCAGTAATCTAGGTTAAAAACCCAGTTAAAAGAACATTTTTAGAAAATCATAAAAGTCATTTCTTTTTTCAAGGATTTATACAGTATCTCCAAAAATAAAATTACTTAAAAGTTGTATTAAACTATTTTTGAGGCTATTTTCAACATTTTCAACTACTTTACGATACACTCCTTATTATGGATCAGTGCAAAATTACTCAAAATTCCAACTCTAATAATAAATTTGCGTTTGTAAGGCTAAACTACGCAGTGCATTGATTGTTTTACTGATGGAGTACCCGATTTTACAACAGGACTAAAGAGAAAACATTAAAAAGTCCCGAATCCATTTACTTCGATAGAGGTGCGCCACTAGGTTTCAGTGATGCTCTCCATTTTAAGTGTTATTTTTACAACTCTGTGTTTCAAGACACCTGGTTTTCAAGGTTACATGTTTTTTTAATGATACTTTTGATACTTTAAGGTAAGAATATTGTATCAAGAGTGTTGAGTGGAGCAAAAATCTATATTTGTTTAAAGTGATCCATAATAGCTGTTCGGTCCGAGATTGTGAACCACTGGTTCTGATCTCTTTAGATCAGTTTCCCCATCTAAGCCACTCATGAGAAGAGCACTAACTCTCGCTTCTCGAGAGAGCGATCCCGAAGTCGGGCAAGATATCATGTAGAAACCCCAAATAAATTAGTTAGCCCACCAACCATCACTTGTGGTACACGCGTCTTGTTTTCGGTCCGGTCGAGAATAAAGTTCAAGTTTACGTCGTAGTCCGTGTAGTGCAGTGATTTTTTACGAGAAAGGTCGATGATCGAAGGCAGAGGTCAAGGATCTCCGAAGTGACCCGCGTCTGGACGGACATTTAATCTACAGTCCACTAAATTAGTCCGTGCCAGAACATGGTCCTTCGAACCGGATCAAGACCGGTGGGACTGAAGTGACATAGTGCAAGTGGCGATTCTTTTCGCAAAAATATAAAACTAATTACGGTTGTGAAACGCAATCGAAAAGTGCTATTGTGTCGCAACCCAAGCCAACCGAACAAAACGTTCCCGCGCACACGCGTAGGGTCAGAAGCGACAACGAAAGCAATTGTGCAGTGAAATTATCACCGGTATTGTGTCGCCGTTGTTCGAGTGCACCACGCCGGTGCTTACACGGAGGAAAGTGCATCAGCGGTGTTTCGAAGTTTCGTCGGATCATCGAAGTGAAGATTGACCGGCGGCGAGCTACGGAAGGTGCCGTCGGGGGAGCTACACTGCGTGCGAGAGGATACGGACTCATCCCGATTGCCGTCAAGGGAGTATTTTGCATGGTTTTTGTGGTTGGGTGCATGTAATGGGTTCGAGTTGGGTGAATAAATTTGAAACTATATGTTGAGCGTTTTCTTCCGGGTAGTGGCCTGGATTGAGTTGGATTGCCCTTGGACTAAACGTTCTGGTCTTGTCGTTGGTTTTCGATGCTCGTTGTCAATCTCCGCTGTAATCCCCTGCTGTCAATTTGCTGGTTTTCGGTCGGTCGCGCGGAACGTTAGAGAAGTAATTCCGGGAGCAGTGTTCGAGATTCGCGCAGTCAAGCTGATTCAGTGAATGAAAAGTGGTGTGAAGTGAATCAATAAACTTAATTGGCAAATTTGCAGTACTGTTGTTGAGTGAAATGTGATTGATATGAACACGAACTTAAGTTTGAACTTGTGCTGTGAACATTAAGTGCCACGAACCATTAGTGATCATCCAACAGTACTGTAAATTTGTGGGTGATTTAGATAACTGTGAAGATGGTGACCATGGAGGAGTATAAGGAGCTGAAGAAGCAAGAAAAGCAGTTAGTCGGCATCATGAACGGCATCGCGCGTTTTGTGAATGAGTTCCAGAAGGGAAAGCACGAAATCCAAATCGATGTCCGCCTGGAGACCTTAGAGGAGGCTATGAAGAAGTTCTACAGCGTTCGGCGGAAAATTGAACTGTATTTCGACGATGAAGATAGTGCTAGTGAAGTGAAAATAGCTGAAAACACCCGATCAGAGCGAGAAAAGCGGAAGAAGAGCTTCGAGGAGTCGCTGTACAACGTTCAGGAGCAATACTTCGAAGTGAAGGCCGCGTTGATTCAGCTGCGGCCAAAAAAGGAGTGTATTAATTGTCCGATTCTCAATGAAACGCGTTGTTTCAGTACACGGTAGCCATAACAATACTCTTTATTCTTAGTTATAGATAATACAGTTTCTCATAGACTTACGGACTCGGATCTACTAGCTAGCTGATAATGCCCTGTGGTTATGACAGTGCTGAATAGATGTGTGCTGAATTGTAAGATATTATTACACGCTTCTTTTTTTTTATAAATTTGTTTTTAACAATTGTTAGTAGTTGGGGAGTCGTACTCTCGCGACTAACTCGAGGTTAATGATGTATAGGGATGAGGGAAAAGGTTGGATTGAGACATTCATTCAAATCGTCCATTCACCATACAACTGGGGTGGTCTGACAACACGACCACTTCGTGTACGAGATTGTACAGACCGTTGTATGTCCTGACACTCATTATCACTAACATACTCATTTTCCTCATCTGTATGAGACCCTTCTGAAGCCGTATCATAAAATGGCGCATTCAAGGTAGGTTCCTGCCTTTCTTCTAATACCGGTGTTTGTTCATTGTTCTCGGTAGCTAACATGTTTTCACGTGGATTAACTGGCTTGACATTAGAAGAATTGGTGTCAGTCGCTCTTGATAGACTTTCTTCGAACAACAAATCACTTGTGTTGATGACATTATTATTTGTTTTCGATATGAAACGACGATTTCTTCGGAAATGATTGTTGAAGTTATCAAGAATAATGTAGGATCTCGCGTTCACCTTCCTAACAATCTTTCCATAGTGCCAGTCTTTCCCATTTTTCTTGAACATCACTCTTTCACCCTCATTCAGGACTGGCAGTGGCTTTGCATGCTGATCATAGTATTTCTTTTGGGTGTTTCGCTTCTTTTCAATTTGCTTGTTCACTTCAGACTTGTCAACTTGACCACTATGCAAAAGCTGTGAGTCCACAGGGAGCTTTGTTTTCAGCAAGCGACCGAAGAAAATTTCAGCAGGGGACATCTTCATACTAGCAATAGGAGTATTATTATACTCTAACAGTCGGTACTGAAACATGGATACCTCCCCTACTTCCAAACAACGCTTAAGGATGTTTTTCGCGATAGCCACACCTTTTTCAGCCAAACCGTTGCTTTGAGGATATCGTGGGCTCGAGAACACAAAACGGAAGTTACATTCATCTGCATATCTATCACACACCTCAGAATTAAACGGAACATTATCACATCGAATCTCTGTAGGGTAACCATAGCGACCGAAGATGTTATCAAAGCTCTTTATCACCTGAGTAGCTGACTTATCCCTCAACATTTCAGCACAAAGCAGACCAGAGTAAGCATCAATCAATGCAAGATAACTTTCACCACCATACTCAAAAATATCCACCGAAACCTTATGGAAAGGGTATTCAGCTTTTCCATCCTGGACCAGGGGTTCTTTCTGATTATTTCGCTTAAAAACCTCACACGTTGAACAGTCTTTGACTGTTTCGATGATATCCTGTGTCATACCTGGCCAATACACATGAATCCGAGCACGGGCGAGTGTTTTTTCTATTCCCATATGTGGAGCGTGCAACCACTTGCACATCGCCCGTTGAAGCTCTGTTGGAATCACCAAACGGTGATCTTTGAAAAGAAGGTTTTCTTCAAAGTGAAGTTCATCCTTCACCTTGTAGAATCGCTGAGATAGATCATCGAGTTTATGATAGGACGGCCAACCTTCTTGAACGTATTTACAAATTCGACTGTATCGCTCATCATTTTGGAGGGCCTCGACACACGTTTTGTAATTTTCTTCTGACATACAAACGCGTTTGGTAATGGAATGAATCAACCCAGACAAGTTCAAATCATCTTCGACGGGATCATTGAGAGGAGCTCTAGAAAGGCAATCAGCGACCAACATCTCCTTTCCAGGAGTAAAAACAATCGATAAACCAGGATACTTTAGCAGAAACATGAACATACGTTGCAACCGAGCTGTAACACTGTCTATGTCACGATTGATCAGGGTAGCAAGGGGCTTATGATCAGATTGAACCTGGAAGTCGCGCCCATAAAGGAAATAGTGAAAGCGTTCACACGCAAACACTATGGCCAGAAGCTCCTTTTCTATCTGTGCCCACTTCTTCTCACTTTTAGTCAGACAACGAGATGCGTAGGCAACCGGTTTTCCTTCTTGCAATAAGACGCTTCCAATTCCATCTTTGGAACTATCCGTTTGAATGACTACTGGCTTCGCAGGATCGTAGATTGTCAGTACTGGAGACGTTGAAATGACTTGCAACAAACCTCTGAGTTCCTCATCGTGAGCTGCGGTCCACTGCCAAACTGCTTCCTTTCTAGTTATCTCACGCATCAAAGCAGTCTTTTTTGATAGATTCGGAATGAATCTAGCCAAATACTTGAACAACCCTAGTAGCCTCATTACCTCGGTTTTGTTGGTGGGTGTCTGAATGTCTGTGATTGCTCGAATGTATTTGTTATCAGGGCGAATAGTACCGTCCGAAATAATATGTCCCATCAGCCTAATCTCTGAACACCGATATTGAATTTTGCTATCATTGAACCGAATGTTATACTTTGATGCTCTTTCCATCACTAATCGAAGAGTCCTATCGTGCTCCTCAAAATCCTTCCCAGAAATTGTAAGATCGTCGAAATAAACCTCAACCCCAGGAATGTCCCCAAATATCTGCACCATTTTCTTCTGAAACATTTCTGGCGCGCTATTAATACCAAACGGCACCCTGTTCCATTTGTATCGACCACCAAGTCCTCTTAAGTCGTTTGGTGACGCACAATGCATCTACGTTTAAAATGGATCAGTTTTCTTTATAATTATTCATCCTACTGAACAGATCTTGTCGTGAAGAAGGTTCACCAAGTCCTCTTAAGTCGTTTGATGACGCACAATGCATCTACGTTTAAAATGGAACAGTTTTCTTCATAGTTATTCATCCTACTGAACAGATCTTGTCGTGAAGAAGGTTCACCAAGTCCTCTGAAGTCGCTTGGTGACGCACAATGCATCTACGTTTAAAATGGATCAGTTTTCTTTATAGTTATTCCTCCTCCTGAACAGATCTTGCCGTGAAGAAGGTTCACCAAGTCCTCTGAAGTCGCTTGGTGACGCACAATGCATCTACGTTTAAAATGGATCAGTTTTCTTCATAGTTATTCATCCTACTGAACAGATCTTGTCGTGAAGAAGGTTCACCAAGTCCTCTTAAGTCGTTTGGTGACGCACAATGCATCTACGTTTAAAATGGATCAGTTTTCTTCATAGTTATTCATCCTACTGAACAAATCTTGCCGTGAAGAAGGTTCACCAAGTCCTCTGAAGTCGTTTGGTGACGCACAATGCATCTACGTTTAAAATGGATCAGTTTTCTTTATAATTATTTATCCTACTGAACAGATCTTGCCGTGAAGAAGGTTCACCAAGTCCTCTGAAGTCGCTTGGTGACGCACAATGCATCTACGTTTAAAATGGATCAGTTTTCTTCATAGTTATTCATCCTACTGAACAGATCTTGTCGTGAAGAAGGTTCACCAAGTCCTCTTAAGTCGTTTGGTGACGCACAATGCATCTACGTTTAAAATGGATCAGTTTTCTTCATAGTTATTCATCCTACTGAACAAATTTTGCCATGAAGAAGGTTCACCAAGTCCTCTGAAGTCGTTTGGTAACGCACAATACATCTTCAAAAATAGATCAATTATACTTGCAGTGATTGGAGGAGCCCATGAGACATTCTTTCCAGTAGTCAGAGCTTGTCCTACTTGTGGCCTTCCTTTCGATTAATTCACATAACACATTTAATTAGTTTTGTTATTTATTTATATAAACATATTATTCATTTGAATACATAAATAATGCAATATGTGTTCCCCTCTCGAAAATTTATAAATTCTCTCTCGGATTCTTCGACAGAACCACGGAATGATTAAAGTTCAAAACAAGTAATTGAAATTGTCTATTAACAATCGCTAAGGTAAAGGAACCTTACGGCGTTAATTCAACTGCGACCGTATTCACTGTTCGCTAAAAGCGCTCCTGCTTCACTCCTTTATTTGTGCAATCATTTCTCCCACTAGATCGAGATCACTCAGCTGCGTGCTGCGTCCCTTGTATTACTCGTATTAAAATCGTCCCACGAAGATAGGCAACTGTGACCGGTCGTCATCAATTATTCTTTGGTGAAGACCAGCCGACGCAAGGGAATATCCATACCGTACCGGTAGAGCATCTTCGATTTCTTCTTTGATGCGCATGTCCTTGGTGGATCAGATCGCAACTCCACTGGACCATTTCGCCAAACCGTGCCGATAGTGTGAGCCGTGAAACTGTTCAGTACTTTCACTGGATTTCTCCGATTCGCATGATGGTGATTTGAGCGGCGTTGCTTCGATAGGCCATCAATTTTGACACGCGCATCTTTTCGGCACAATCTTTGTGTTTCTTGGTGGTTGGCGGCTTTTGCTGACGTACCTTCACAGGTCGATACTCCAGAATGCTTCGTGGCTTCGGCGTGGGAGCTTTCTCCGATTCGGAAGTTCGCGAATATCGGACCCGCTCGACTGGTGGTGACGAAGGAATCATCGCGATGCCTCAGGTCGCGATGGACGATCCTTACTAACGCGATGTAACTTTGGCACAAGTTCCGGCGATGAGCGGCCGTTAACAGTCATTGGACACCGGATGCATTGCGGGATGATTGCGTCCACTTTTTACAGTTTTCATATGCACCTCGGGGGGATGACGGCAACTGAAAGTGAAAAAGCATTAGTTTTTTTAATAATTGTTTTATTACTTTAGTGTTATTTAAAATTAATTTATACCTTTCATTAAATTACGAAATTTTCGTACTCGATTTCGTATAATGAAGTCACTTTTTGTTCCCATGCACGATCAGCAGTCAGATCAAAACAAACACTGAACGAAATGATTCAGTTATTTCGATATAACTGACGTGCGTCCTTTTTTCTATTAATCCCGCCAAATCACCTTGAATCTTTTCAAATCTTTTTGAATCTTTTAAATTGATTCCAAAAAGATTACAGTGTCGCACCCCCTGTGAAAACCCTAGGATAAAGTGACCAGATGATCAGAGCTCGAACGCGGGACATTAATTTGGAAAGATGCATAGTAACGTGAAACCATGATCTATTTTTTTTTTTGTTGACGAATACGATTTTTTTTTGTTCTTAGAATACGAAGCACTCATTTCTTCTACCAAGCATATCTTTCTGCGTTGTGAGCTTCGCAGAAGTGGGACAAACTCATAAACATTTTTTCTACAGTCTTCAAAAGCAACCTGATAATTAAATCTAGCTGTCAAAAATGGTTTTAATATTTCAACTCTCAATTGCTTTGAAAAATAAAAATTAAGGTGCTTCGTACATAACTGTAACAAAAATCGTTTATTACAGCATTTTTGGCTGACAAGCATGACGTGAACTCTACAATTTTTTGAGGTTATTATTACCCTCAAATTGCCTGAAAATGTTAACCAATCTAGCTTCTGCTTGTCCAATTTTGTCATTTACCTACTGTTCCCTTAAGTAGCTTGGATGCTTCTCTGTCAACATTGATTAACTTATTGGATGAATTTAATGTACGAGCGTACTAGTACCAGTCAATGAAGGTTTTGATATTAACCCATTTGAAAAAAAAATAACACAGTCAAAATAAATTTCCAATAAAAGTTTACTATACTGGGTTCTGAAAGATTTTAACTTCGAATTCCCTCCAGATTTTTCATCTGACGTAAGTGCGCACTGCGCAACACAGTTTTCTGCCCTGAAGTTTGAACTTGAGACAGTTTCGTCTACTACTTTTGTAATTGTACTCTCGTAACTCTCTATTTTCTTCACCGAACTGTAAAATGATGCTGTCTGACTGTGCATAAAAATCAACCAAATATTCGATTTTTTTTTCTTTTAAAATAAAAAAAAAATGCTGGGACTTTTTTATCGCTCGATAAAAAAAAGCTTTCAATAGATCAAACTTTACTGTAACCCACAATCTTCATGTACTTTCTCGCCAAAATCTTTCAGTTTTTGAACTCTGATGTTGAAAGTTCCGTTAACCTTCTTCGTGCATTAGCTTGCGCGCACCTCGCTGACATAGTGCACGTTTAGGGGTCATAATGACCCTAACACACGAAGAGGGTTAATATGTTTGATGTGATTTGTGCTTTGTACAAAACCGGTTTGACTGTTTTGGCTTTAAAGTTAGTACAATATTTTGAATGCTTGTTGATTTTTTTTTTTCAAACGTGGGACATTTTTACGATTTGAGACGAACGCGGGACATTTCGCGGGACATAATTTGTCGCGGGACATTTGGTCAAAATGCGGGACTGTCCCGCGAAACGCGGGACGTCTGGTCACTTTACCCTAGGATGTAACCGACAGGTTACATATCCGTAAGTAAAAAAAAATCGCGTTTAGTACTGTTCCTTTGATTCTTAGTGGAATTCAAAGGAACAGTACTTAACGCGATTTTCTTTTTACTTTTAAATTGATGTTTCAACTTATTCACTTTTTTTCTTTCCTTTCCTTTTGCATCAAAAAACTCACAAACATCAACAAAACAAAGCACGGAAAAAATCTAATACTGAATAAATAATTTATAATGCACGGAAAAATAATGTTTCGGAAAAGTGAATGGTTCAAACGTAAGAAAAACAGTATAATATATTGTTACATAAAAATCGAATGTAAATGTATAGTACAGTCGGAACTCGCTCGTTGAGCAACAACCTCCACCCAACCAACGAATTCGATTCGCTAGTTGGGTGAAGTGACAGCAGTACAAGGGGCGTGTGCATTGTTTTTGTTAAATCATGTTTAGGTTGAAAGTAAATAGTAAAATTTTTCAATTTGTTTTACGTTTAGAGTAAAACAGATACGTTTTGCAAGATACATATATGGCCAATGCGAGAAATAATTATTTTCCCCCGTTTTTAGTCGGTGAAGTGAAAATATAGATGTTTATGAAACCACCCGGACCAAAATGCAAGCACAAAACGCTTTCAATGATCGACAAAATAAAGATTGCCGATGTTTTGCATTTGTTTCGAAGTAATTGTACATATTGTTTTTTTTTTTTTAATAAATATGAAATAGAAATTCTTCTCGATTATCAGTAAAGTTTTACGAAACCAAAAACTCATTAGCTCGCCCCTCGGAAATACAGATTGGTTGTCATTTTCAGTTTGACATTGAATTATGACATCCAGGTGCTTTTTAGTTGGCTGACCGCTCAACTAACGGAGCCCCAACTAAAAAGCCACCCAACTATTAAGCCCCCAACCAGCGAGTCATGACTGTAGCTACAATGTGCGAAGCTTTTAGTGAACCATTTCATTACAATATACATTATTGTAGCTGGTACACTGTATGGTGCATGAATGGATTTCACCAAACACCCTATGGTTAGTTTTTACCCGGGAAGTCACATCATCAGTGAGTTCGACAAAAATCTGCTGATGTTGAACAAGATTGGGGAGCAGACGGCCAACTGGTCGACGATATTGGCGTACATGGTGTGTTCTCGTCTCGACCAAACCACTCTCCGCAACTGGGAGACGCGCCACAACAGTAAAGACGTCCCAAAGTACGACGACCTAATGCAGTTTTTGAGGGATCAATGCGCAGTGCTGCAATCGATAGCCCCCGCAAAGGTTCACGAAGGCGATAGACGGCCTAGGCTCTCAACGACGCACACTACTTCCCAGGCTCAGCGAAGATGCTTGTTTTGCGGAGATTCGTACCATCTACCGTTTAAGTGCAGCAAACTGCAGAACATGAACGTTGCTCAGCGAGTGGAAGATATCAACAGAAAACGACTCTGCAGAAACTGTTTGACAGCCGGGCACTTCGCTGAGGGCTGCACCAGAGGGTCGTGTACTCGCTGTGGGAGAAAGCACCATACGTTGCTGCACTTTGACAGGCCATCGAGCAGCGGTAATCCAGCGAAGCCATCAGTTCCTGCTAGTGCCCCGCAGTCCGTTCCACAAGCGCAAAACCGACCAAATTCAGCTCTAACAGCGCACCAGCAACAGCCACAGCAAATTCGTTCGAAACCACAGAGCCAGACACAAACACCATCCACTCAACCAGCCACACAGACACAACCCACATCATCATACCCGGTGATCCGCTCACAAAACACTCACCCACAACCCACCACTGACCCACAACCTGCAATTTCTCTCGAAACCACTGAATCACCGCACGGCTTTGGCACGACAACTCGTCAAGTGTTGATGTCAACTGCTGTCGTGAAGGTGGTAGATCGTTTTGGCAACACCGCACTAGCCAGGACACTTCTGGATTCGTGCTCGGAGTTTTGCTACATGACCAGTAGCTTCTCCAAAAAGTTGAAGTTCCAGGCCAAGACGAATTTTCTGAAAGTGCAAGGTATCGGAAACAGCAGCTCAACCTCAACGAAATCTGTGGAGGCGAACATCGAACCAAGACACTCGTCAATCTCCTCGTTCGGTGAACTAATGCAGTTCCACGTTTTGCCGAAAATCACCCAAGCGTTGCCGCTCAAACCTGTGCGGATGGATTTGCTGGAGATCCCATCCGAAATCGTTCTAGCAGATCCCACGTTCGGAGAGCCTGGTCCGATAGACTTGATCATCGGGGCGGAGTTTTACTTCGATCTACTGCAGACCGGAAGAAGAAAGCTGAGCGACAGCGGACCAACGTTACAAGAAACAGTCTTTGGCTGGGTCGTGTCTGGAAAGATTTCGGAAATGGCAAGCTCGCTTCCCACAACAGCGAGCTACGTGTGTTCGACAGCAGACCTCCAGGAAATGATCGCTAGGTTCTGGGACTTGGCGACCTGTCATGTCAACCGGACTCATTCGGTGGAAGAAACAGCCTGTGAAGAAATGTTCAAGCAAACAACGACTCGGGACGAAGAAGGCCGGTTTGTGGTAAGCCTGCCAAAGAAGGAACACATGCTGGAGCGGTTAGGAGAGTCCCGTGCAATAGCCATGAAGCGGTTCATCGGCTTGGAGAAGCGGTTCGCCCTGAACGCCGAACTTAAGGAGTCCTACAAGGAGTTTATCCATGAATATCTCCTGATGGGCCACATGAAAGAAGTCGACGGAGAGCAAGCCATCGGAGATCCGGTGTACTACATGCCGCATCACGCGGTGTTGCGACCGGACAGCACAACAACAAAGTTGAGAGTCGTTTTTGACGCGTCGTGTCGGACTTCTAGCGGCATCTCGCTCAACGACGCCTTGATGGTGGGGCCGGTCGTTCAAAACGATCTGATATCCACAATTCTCCGATTTCGTCAACACCGGATCGCCGTCATCGCCGATGTAGCCAAAATGTATCGGATGCTCCGGGTTCCAGAGGAAGATCAACATCTACAGCGCATCCTTTGGAGAGACACACCGGAGGAATCGGTGAAGACGTTTGAACTGCTGACGGTCACGTACGGCACTGCGAGTGCTCCGTATCTGGCCACAAGGTGCCTGAAGAAGCTGGGAGAAGACAGTGGATCTACGCATCCGATTGCAGCTCGGGTTGTCCAAGAGGACTTTTACGTCGACGATATGTTGTCAGGAGCGGACACCGTCCCCAAAGCACGGCAGCTGATGAACGAAGTCATCGAGCTGACTGACACGGCTGGTTTCACCCTGCGAAAGTGGAACTCAAACTCACCGGAGCTGCTTTCAACCTTGCCCAAGCATCTACGAGACGAGCGATCAGTCCTGGATCTAGACTCCTCAAGCGCAACGGTCAAGACTCTGGGGCTGCGATGGGACACTCAGTCCGACGATTTCTGCTTCGCTTTCCCCGAGTGGAGATCTAATTCATCCTCCATCACGAAGCGCAGTGTTCACTCCGACGCTACTTGCTTCTTTGATCCACTGGGCCTGGTTGGGCCAGTTGTAGTCCAAGCAAAAATCTTCATCCAGCGGCTGTGGCTGCTAAAATGCGACTGGGATGATCCTCTCGACGAGTCTCTGCAGGAAATGTGGATGGAATACAAGCAGAACATGGTCGCATTGGAGTCCCTATCGATTCCTCGCTGGCTCAGCGTCAGCAACGACTGCACAGAAGTGCAGCTACACGGGTTCTGCGATGCATCAGAAGCTGCGTACGGAGCGTGCCTCTACCTCCGTTGTATTGCGTCGGATGGCACTGTCACTGTCCGACTGATCACCTCCAAATCACGAGTGGCACCTTTGGAAAGCCTCCAGAGGAAAAAGAAGAAGATGAGTATCCCCCGCCTCGAGCTGTCCTCGGCACTTTTGCTGAGTCACCTGTACGAGAAGTACAGCCAGATCCACCCGAACCTTCCAGCGTACTTCTGGACAGACTCGATGATTGTCAAGTACTGGCTGGCTTCGCTACCCTCACGGTGGCAAATTTTCGTAGCAAACCGCGTGTCCGAGATCCAGCATCTCACCAAGGATGGAGTTTGGAACCATGTCCCGGGCACCGAGAACCCGGCAGATCTTATCTCCCGTGGAATGTCGCCAGCACACCTTCAGTATCAAACACTTTGGTTCGAAGGCCCGCAGTGGTTAGCTCAAGACCAACAGTTTTGGCCAGACGCAGGCGATCCCCCTAATGCAGAATTTGATTCGGCCATGCTGGAAGAACGACCATCACCTGCATTTCCAGCTCAAGCAGTACCTCCAAGCGAAATCTTCGGAGAACGTTCGTCGTTCACGGAACTCGTCCGTATCGTAGCACTGCTGCTTCGATTTCGGCACAACTCGCAAAAATGCAATCGGTCGTCCAGGAAAACTGGTCCCCTGACGCTCGAGGAACAGGAACAGGCAACTATCGCTCTAGTTCGCTTGTCCCAGCAGGAATGCTACCCACAAGAGCTAAAAGAGCTGGCCAAAAGAGGATCGGTTCACGACTCGTCCAATATCGCTGCGCTGCATCCACAACTTTGTGACGGCGTGATGCGCGTCGGCGGCCGGCTCTCTAAGGCATCGATATCGTCCGATCGCAAGCATCCCTATATTCTACACCACAAGCACCCTCTCGCGACGATGATCGTGCGGCACTTCCACTACAAGCTCTTTCACGCCGGTCAGCAGCTGCTGATTTCGGCGGTCCGCGGAAAGTTCTGGCCAGTTCACATCCACAGTTTGGCCAGGAAGGTGATTCACGGATGCATCCCGTGCTTTCGCAGCAAGCCCAAGGTTTTGGACCAGTTGATGGCTGATCTTCCGTCAGCGAGAGTCAACCCTGCATCACCGTTCATGAACGTCGGCGTGGACTACTGCGGTCCATTCCAAGTCAACTACCCCAATCGTCGAGCGAGTCCAGTGAAGTGCTACGTAGCGATTTTTGTTTGCCTAGTAGTGAAGGCCGTCCATCTGGAGCTGGTGATGGACCTAACCACCCAAGCGTTCCTAGCAGCGCTGAAACGGTTCGCAGCTCGTCGCGGCAAGCCCCAATTGATAATGTGCGATAACGCAACGACCTTCGTCGGAGCGAAACGGGAGCTAACCGAGCTGCATCGACTGTTTCACGACCAGAAGTTCCAAGAGCAACTTATCAAGGACACCAGTTCCGATGGCATCGAGTTCCGATTCATCCCTCCCCGCACGCCAAACTTCGGCGGACTCTGGGAGGCGCAGGTCAAGTCCTTTAAAGGGCACTTCAAGAAGGCTGTTGGAACAAAGGTTTTGAAGGTGGACGAAATGTTGACTGCACTGGCGCAGATCGAAGCGGTCCTCAACTCACGTCCGCTAACCCCAATCAGCAGTGATCCCAGCGATTTCGAGGCTCTAACTCCAGGGCACTTCCTGGTTCAGCGACCACTAACTGCCATCCCGGAGCCTGATTTGCAGGATCTTCCCACCAATCGCCTGTCGAAGTGGGAGACTGCTCAGCAGGTGTCACAGCAGGTCTGGAGCAGGTGGTCTACACAATACCTCTCGGATCTCCACAACCGCACCAAGTGGACCAAACAGCGGAACAATATTCGTATCGGCACGATGGTCCTACTCAAGGACGAGAATGCCCCTCCTCTGAAGTGGCACTTAGGTAGGGTCGTCAAGGTCTTCGAAGGGTCGGACGGCAACATTCGTGTCGTCACGGTCCGCACTAAAGACGGATGCTTCGATCGAGGAATCTCGAAGGTCTGTCCTCTTCCTATCCGAGACAACGAAGAGAGCCCTCAACTCTCACCCGCATAAGTCACTCGCCGAGTGCACATCGGTGTTAAGGCACCATCCAAGTTTTTTTCAAACGTCTCAAGAGCAATCAAGGTCAAGTTGGTATCGTCTGTGCATGTCTTGTGTACGTCATTTGGTATGGTGAAGGTCTCGGCGCACAGGGCGTCGGCGGTGACCACAGGGTCATTGCAAGATTCAAGCAAATTTCTAATCGTTGCATATCGTTGGTAGCACCACAGCGTTCGCTACCGTCTCTCATCCGGAGGAATCCATGGTAACCCCTCCAACAGCCGTCGTCAACCGTTTGGCAGTGAGCTTGGCCAGCTCGCATTGCCGATCAGCGAATCGATGGCACGAAGTTACGAAGTCGAAGAAGGGTGGTCATCCGACCGCAGAAGCACCTACGCCCGGCAGAGACTACCACCCAGGTTTACACTCTACGGAGGATCCTCAGGCACCGTTCTTGCCTGGGTAGGTAAGTTGTTCCGGTTTACAAATTTCTACGCACAGCCACTACATCCAATCCTTTTTGAGGAAACCACCAACCAAACCATCACCATACGCACCACCACTACGAAGTACCGCAAGCAGCAAGGAAGGAAGCCAGCCATCAACCGATGGAGTGGCGCAAGGTCGTACCAGACGATGACCCCGACCGATCCAAAACGAAGCACCGTGAAGCCCATTGAAGTCACTCCGAAGTCCCCGAATCCAGTCAAGCCACCGTAGAAGAAGAAGAAGAAGAAGCCATCCCGCTGTGCACCCGGCACGGCATTCCTGGAGATAGCCACGTGAGCCCGATGTCAACGTGTATCGGCGCCAGAGGCGCATAGACGAAGCAGTTCCCCAACGCACGCACCCGCGTGGCGATGTCCCGTCGGCAAGGGTCGGCGAAGTTAATCCGTAGCAGCAACAGAAGCAAAGTGAATTCCAAAACATGTTCCAATATTGTTAGATGTAAGCAAGCGAAGATCAGTAGAAGTAGAAATTCGAATGAAATTTGTAATAAGCTCTTGTTTGAAACCCGTCTGGTTTCAAGGCGGCCGGCATGTTCGGTCCGAGATTGTGAACCACTGGTTCTGATCTCTTTAGATCAGTTTCCCCATCTAAGCCACTCATGAGAAGAGCACTAACTCTCGCTTCTCGAGAGAGCGATCCCGAAGTCGGGCAAGATATCATGTAGAAACCCCAAATAAATTAGTTAGCCCACCAACCATCACTTGTGGTACACGCGTCTTGTTTTCGGTCCGGTCGAGAATAAAGTTCAAGTTTACGTCGTAGTCCGTGTAGTGCAGTGATTTTTTACGAGAAAGGTCGATGATCGAAGGCAGAGGTCAAGGACCTTTGAAGTGACCCGCGTCTGGACGGACATTTAATCTACAGTCCACTAAATTAGTCCGTGCCAGAACAATAGCGTCAAATGATCAGTTTTTGGGTCACGTTATGGATCACTGTTGAAAGTCATATTATTTTAGTATTTGAATCCCAGAATAAAACAAAACTTCTTTTAATAGATACATACACTGATAAAATTGCAAAGTTAAAGTTTATAAAGGTTTAGATTTTACAATTTATAAGACATTACTATCGTAATTTCTATAGGTACAAACATACACATTAAAGCACCTTGTTTAGCTTTAATAAGGGCACCTATTAAACGTATGTATGCAATCTATCACATTTATGTGTGGGCAAACATCATAAATAAAGATGAGATGTTATAGTTAAAAATTATATACTCCCACACATAATTTTGAAGTTTGGAAAACTCCTTTGAATACCAAGCAAGCAACGGCCATTATATGTGCATGAAACTTCGACAACGTTTGTGTTGGAAATTGTATTCGCTTTTTGAGGTATTTTTTAAACTCATTTATTTTATGTTCAATAGATAATTAGTTGTTATCGTTTTAGGGATGTAAATCTACGGAAGTAGAAGGAGCGTCGATAATTTAGCGGAAGCAGTTTCGTTCCCAGAACAATTACGACGAGGAACCGGAGGGGGCGAATCATTCGGCGAAGGGGCATTTTCGGAACAGTTCCGTGGCTAGCAACTGGCTGAATAATCGTGCTTCCGTCCGAAAACAATAACCCCAACCAAAGAACCACAGCCTAGACAAGAAGCACGGTGCCCTGGAGAAGTTGAACCTACTCGAGATGATTGCCAGCGGCAGTAGAAAGATTCGGGCGATGAGAAGCATCCAAACCTCCTGGACAAAATCGTGCCCCAAAGTATCTCAACCAAAGATCGTGATCAAGACCGCGACAGTGCCAGCAACATTCAGGAATCTTCCCACAGCAGGGGGACCAAATACGCCATATTCAATACGGTTAAGTGCAAATTTTCGATGACGAGGAGACTGACGAAGATTGTAGCAATAGTGCTTCAATCTCCCTGCCGAACATTTCACCACAACTGGTCCTTTTCCTGCAAATTACCGACAAAGAATTAGTATGCTTTATAATCGGGTTTAACAATGAAATACTTATGTAATAAAATAAATACGACAACAGGAAATAAATGATAACAAAAGCTATTAAAACAATTAATAACAATATTAAAAATTATAAATTCGAAACATAATTTTGAAGAGATCCGGATGCATAATAATGATATGGACTACATAAATAAATATCATAAGGTTCACACATAAATATTATGGATGTGAGTTATAAATGTAATTTGGCACTCAATATGGACTTTATGTCGAAAAGACCTCATAAGTGTTATGTTTCACATACATATGTTTTATTTATCGAGTCAAATTGCAAAAAATTATGTAGTTTCACACATAAAAGGTATACGGAAAATATTCTCAGTGTACATATCTTATCCAACGTGTACGAGCGATTTTTATATCAAAATTGATGGATTTCGACACTTTTAGAGCTTGCCGCTGCAGGAGTAGTTTCTTATGGAATTCGGCTGTTTACTGGCAGATGTGAGAGGACAACACTATCGTTGCATTAAAATACATTTTATTTTGAGATTGAACTCTTGTAAATGAATTTTTATCTCAGAAAACAAATAGGATCATGCTACAAAAATGAATTTCGTGCCGAAATATATGTTTTGAGCAAGATATTCGACTTTAAACATCAAAGTGATCCGTAACTGTGTGTGATCCATAACTGTGTAGGGACGGTAATTATAAATTCCCTCATTTTTTAATAGTTTGACCTAAAGACACTATATGCAAAGACACGAAATGTTCCAATTGCTTTTGTATCTTATCTTTGCTTATAGTATCTTTAGTTTGACCGTGCCATAGGCTTTGACAGTCATTGAATAAATTTCTTCTCTTTATAAATACTAGCTTCAAACAACACATGACAACAACAGTGACGATGGTGGTTCGCTCGCACCGATAAATCGAGGTCCGGCGACGAAGCGGTCGATTCCATATCCCGTGGGTCAATCACAGATTAGTGAGGTAAGCAACAGCTCGAATCCACTGTTTCCTCAGCCGACACCTCCAGTCAATCGGCATCCGGAAGTTTAACTCTACTTGGTTCTCTTTTCCACCACAGGTTTTGTTTTTGCATAAGCCTCCCGCTTCTGGAAAGGCGTTGCTTGATGATGCCATCGCTGGGCAACTTTACTCGGACTCAGCTTTCGTTCCGCGGTGCTGCTGTGTGATCCTCCTGATGGATGATACTTCACTGGCAAATGCAGTAGTCAACGAAGCTGCCACCAACCAACCCTGGTCACCAATTACCGAAAATGGCACCGGAATCAGTCCGGATCCGTTAGGTTCGGAGACGTCAGACGGTTGATGGATGAGAAGCATTGCTGCACGGCTGGGTTCTTTTCATCCGTGTTTAGGAACCATTCGGGTGTTGGATCCTCCACAGTGCCGGAAACCTATGCCACACCAAGTACCTCGTCTAGGAAAATAAGCTACTATTATTTCGAAGGATCAAAGCATTTTATATATGTAGTCAAGTATATAGTAATGTTTATGAGCTATTTAATTCAATTTAATAAATAAACAAAGCTAATAACATGTATTTTGATGCAATATTTCAAAATGTAAACAGAAGAGGTGGTACTGCTCGTTGAACTATGCGCATGGTAATATGAACCAAATCACGAGGGTCAATCGTACTATGCTGTTTATGTCGCGCATGGTAAAATGGACGATAAATATGGTTTAAGATACCATATTACGTAAACATACTGCAACATGGTAAAGTAAACCATGCATATAGTAATTTCAAATATAAATCATGGTCTACCAAAATCAAGTGGTAAAAGTGTTTTAGTTTAACCCTTGGTTTGGTCAAAATTACTATGTCCTTTTTTCAGTGCAGGGTTGGTTGGTGGCAGCTTCGTTGACTACTGCATTTGCCAGTCAAGTATCATCCATCAGGAGGATCACACAGCAGCACCGCGGAACGAAAGCTGAGTCCGAGTAAAGTTGCCCAGCGATGGCATCATCAAGCAACGCCTTTCCAGAAGCGGGAGGCTTATGCAAAAACAAAACCTGTGGTGGAAAAGAGAACCAAGTAGAGTTAAACTTCCGGATGCCGATTGACTGGAGGTGTCGGCTGAGGAAACAGTGGATTCGAGCTGTTGCTTACCTCACTAATCTGTGATTGACCCACGGGATATGGAATCGACCGCTTCGTCGCCGGACCTCGATTTATCGGTGCGAGCGAACCACCATCGTCACTGTTGTTGTCATGTGTTGTTTGAAGCTAGTATTTATAAAGAGAAGAAATTTATTCAATGACTGTCAAAGCCTATGGCACGGTCAAACTAAAGATACTATAAGCAAAGATAAGATACAAAAGCAATTGGAACATTTCGTGTCTTTGCATATAGTGTCTTTAGGTCAAACTATTAAAAAATGAGGGAATTTATAATTACCGTCCCTACACAGTTATGGATCACACACAGTTACGGATCACTTTGATGTTTAAAGTCGAATATCTTGCTCAAAACATATATTTCGGCACGAAATTCATTTTTGTAGCATGATCCTATTTGTTTTCTGAGATAAAAATTCATTTACAAGAGTTCAATCTCAAAATAAAATGTATTTTAATGCAACGATAGTGTTGTCCTCTCACATCTGCCAGTAAACAGCCGAATTCCATAAGAAACTACTCCTGCAGCGGCAAGCTCTAAAAGTGTCGAAATCCATCAATTTTGATATAAAAATCGCTCGTACACGTTGGATAAGATATGTATGTATCTATTAAAAGAAGTTTTGTTTTATTCTGGGATTCAAATACTAAAATAATATGACTTTCAACAGTGATCCATAACGTGACCCAAAAACTGATCATTTGACGCTATTATGGATCACTTTAAACAAATATAGATTTTTGCTCCACTCAACACTCTTGATACAATATTCTTACCTTAAAGTATCAAAAGTATCATTAAAAAAACATGTAACCTTGAAAACCAGGTGTCTTGAAACACAGAGTTGTAAAAATAACACTTAAAATGGAGAGCATCACTGAAACCTAGTGGCGCACCTCTATCGAAGTAAATGGATTCGGGACTTTTTAATGTTTTCTCTTTAGTCCTGTTGTAAAATCGGGTACTCCATCAGTAAAACAATCAATGCACTGCGTAGTTTAGCCTTACAAACGCAAATTTATTATTAGAGTTGGAATTTTGAGTAATTTTGCACTGATCCATAATAAGGAGTGTATCGTAAAGTAGTTGAAAATGTTGAAAATAGCCTCAAAAATAGTTTAATACAACTTTTAAGTAATTTTATTTTTGGAGATACTGTATAAATCCTTGAAAAAAGAAATGACTTTTATGATTTTCTAAAAATGTTCTTTTAACTGGGTTTTTAACCTAGATTACTGAACGCATGTTTTTAAATTTTTGCACATCTTCTAAAAAATTGAAATTGCGAAAAAAGTTCGATAATGTTCGAAAATTGTTAACTTTTATGTGCAAATATAATAAGCTAAAGAATCCTCATGATATAGGCAAATTATTTTTTACAAGAAAAATCTCCACTGCATTTAAGCGCAATTCTTAAAAATGAAAAAAGGCCATTTTTGAGAAACCCCCTTTTTCTATGCTCCTCAAAATCATGTTTACGCAAATAAAAAATACATAAAATGAAATATGCGCATTTTTTTTAAATAGGGTATGTTTTTTAATTTATGGACGAGTAAGTTAGGGCAAAAAAAATAATTTCATATCCTTTTAAGATATTAAAAGCAGAACTTCAAAGTTTGACCAAAAAATAGACGTTTTTTGGAGTGGACCATTTTGTAGATATAGGAGATTTTTCTTTCGAAAATATGAATTTTGAAAGCCGGTGTTGAATGATATGTTATGTGTACATAACTGTTAACAAGCATCAATATTTTCCAGATTTTTTACCGTACAAATTTTACTCGCTACTGATTTTTGAAATGTTGAAAAATCTTAACAAAATTGCATTTTGTGCAGATTTTTATTTTGTGAAGTGTGTTCATTTAACCATATTTTCAATAATACTAAACATTTTCCAAATTTTTCCAAGGTATTCTAAACTTAACTATATTGTGAAGATTTCATAGAAGAACCGAAATGAAAAGACCAACCCAGCTTCGAGATAGAGCATTCTGAACATTTTCAACTACTTTCCGATACACTCCTTATGGCAAAAAATGATCCATAATGTGTGGGACTCTGTGGAGCTGATCCATAATAAGGCATTTTGTAAACAGTGAAATATTCCTTTTTTACGCGGAAATGACTTGCGATTATACTTCAAATGGATCGGGAATGAAAAGTTCGAATCAAAACATAGCCAACGGTGCTTTCAAAGTCGCAGTTTTTGTTTTCTTTTATTTTTAATTGAACTTTGAAGGTCAAAAATACCACTAAGTGATCCATTACTGTGTACCCACGGTACAATATTTTCTAGTTGCCGTCGTTGATTCATGATTAAAAATCGAATGATGCTTCGATGAGTAACTTACCAAGTTTGCTTTGATAAATCTGGTCTCGAGTCCAATAAAGATGGCGAACGCAAATGACACACAGCGGACTGAACAGCGAGCTAAAGAATTACAAGAACATTTGCATATTTCCAACAACTATGATGCGTTGTAAACTCGAAAATTTTGAAAGTTTCATGCCAACATTGTTTGAGTCAATATTACTATGTCTACTCGACGAATGGTAAAAATTGAATAGTACTGCTGAATATGCATATTATGAATCTCACCATGTTACAGCTACCATGTAGCATGGTAATTCTCACTGGTTTGTGGTAGGCGTAAAGAAATTTTTGGTTGGGTTTACAATATTTGGGGATGGTAAAATTAAGCACGATGCCATGGTTCGCATTACTATACTTTTTTTCTCAGTGTATAAATCCATGTTACCTGATCAGAAGAAGGTATAAAACGAGAGGTTTTCACGTTCGTGTGGGAAGATTTTCGCTATTTTCCTGAATAATGAGGAATTTTCCAGTTTTTTTTCTATGCCGCTAAGCTGTTTGACAGCTCAGCATAAACAAACATTGGAAAATTCGCGACTACGAAGTTGCCGAATGTGCGTGAAGGTTTACTTGAGAAAAAACGAGAGGGAAATATTTTTTGTTTTTTTTTCACGTACATTCTGACAGCTCCTTACGAGGTTTTTCATTAGTGCGACAAAGAGTTGGAATCTCTTTCAACTTCGAAGTCGCGAATAGGGCTCCCAGGTGTTTCTCATTTTCTTAGAGGTGAAAAAAACGATCACCATTTTAGGGTTACCAAAAACTACTTCGCATGATGATTTTTATTTAAAAAAGTGGTGAATTTCCCAGTTTTTGAAAAATTGTAAGAAAATCAGGGGCGCATGAAAAAAAAATCTGAAAGCAGTAATAATCATAAAAAGCAAATGTCTTTCGAAGAAAAATATAAAAAAGGGGGGTTAGGTCAGACGGGAATGGTCTATTGCGATCAATATTCTGCTTCGACCGCCTGCGGAGAATATTGATTAACCTTAAGTGTTTAGATTTGTTAGTTCTTAATAAAAGCACAACATTCAAATAAATTTATTTTCTTGTGTTTTTTTTTTTCAACGTAAACAAAATAGATGACATCACCGTTGAACCATGCGCATAGTAATTGATACTATATTATAATGGTCAAACCTACCATGCTGTTTATCATGCACATAGTAAAATTAACAATGTAATGAGGTTCAAATGCACCATGAAATGTAAATATGAAGC